>NC_142107.1:18780000-19092500 GCF_056152115.1 Neolamprologus brichardi
CACATGCAGCAGAGTAGAGTTCAATTCCATTTACCTCCCAACCAGAACAAACCAGTGAAGTTAATACAATCCTGAAAACTGCACCTCATACAGAAGAAGGCTCACTAAGAGGATTTATTTCTTCTGAAAGAGATAGGCTGTTAAATAAAGTGTGTGTGTATTTGGTGATAGCAAATTCCCTATTTGGATTATTTCAGCTCCTTCTCAGTGCTGTTTGATGGTATTTTTTTTAATACTGAGATCCTCTTTCCACCCTGTTTGGTCTGCTAATTCTCTAAAAAGCCCAAAGTTGACAGCAACCTCACTGTGGCACTGAGCTAAAATCAGTGGGCTTGCATTTGAAATGTATAGAGCAACAGATCAAATTAAGGACTTAGTGACTCCGTGAGATCAGAGGGGAACATTCATTTTAATTAAGGCAATTATTATGTCACACCCTTAACCATCTTGCTGCTAAACTTGCAGGGCTAATGCTATTTCTGCACGAATTAAAGTCTTATTAATATTTGGACAAAAGTGAGTAAATGCTTTGATCGTGTTTTGAAATGTTGGTGATACTCGTGTGGAGGCATTTACTGTCAGCTCGCTGTACCTTCCTTGTTTCACTCTTGTCTTGACGCTTTTTCTCTTTCTTTACTTTCTCCAGAGTCTGTGAACAGGTGAGAGAGGGACACTGTCTGCCCCACTGTCCAGCGACACCATGAGCTGGAGCTTCCTCACGCGGCTGCTGGAGGAGATCCACAACCACTCCACCTTCGTGGGGAAGCTGTGGCTCACCGTGCTCATCGTCTTCCGCATTGTTCTTACTGCCGTCGGGGGAGAGTCCATCTACTACGACGAACAGAGCAAGTTTGTTTGCAACTCAGGCCAGCCAGGCTGTGAGAATGTCTGCTATGATGCCTTCGCCCCTCTGTCTCACGTCCGCTTTTGGGTCTTCCAGATTATCTTGGTGGCAATGCCTTCTCTCATGTACATGGGCTATGCTGTCAACAGAATTGCACGATTAGATGAAGCCAAAGGAGGAGCTGGATCTGTTGCTGTTAGGACAGGAGGAGGGGGCTACACGCACAGAAAACCTAGGAAAATGTGCTTTGGAGCAAGACAGCACCGAGGCATTGAGGAGACCGAGGAAGACCAGGAGGATGATCCAATGATCTATGAGGTGCCGGAGATCGAGCCCCCAAAAAGGCCACGGGACCCACTGCAGCCCACACCCAGGCCCAAAATCCGACATGATGGGCGTAAGCGAATCCGAGATGAAGGGCTAATGCGGGTCTATGTTTTGCAGCTGGTGACTCGTACGGTGTTGGAGGCTGGTTTCCTTACAGGCCAGTATTTGCTGTATGGTTTCCGTGTGATGCCCATATTTGTGTGCTCAGGGAAACCTTGTCCACACAGTGTTGATTGCTTTGTGTCGAGGCCTACAGAGAAGACCATTTTCCTGCGCATCATGTATGGTGTCACTGTCCTTTGCCTCACACTCAATGTTTGGGAAATGCTCCATTTGGGCATTGGTTCCATTTGTGACATTCTTCGCCGTCGCCGCTGCCCACCTCAGGAGGATGAGTACCAGCTGGGCCTGTTGGGTACCAGTGGGGGTGTGGAGGGCTCAGTAGGGGCAGCAGGTCCTGAGGCAGGTTCTGAGGGAGGCGTAGGAGGAGATGGTGCTGCCGATTATGTTGGCTACCCCTTCTCGTGGAACACCCCGTCAGCTCCACCTGGTTACAACATTGTTGTGAAGCCAGAACAGATGCCCTACACAGATCTTAGCAACGCTAAGATGGCATGCAAACAGAACAGGGCTAACATTGCCCAGGAGGAGCAGCAGCAGTTTGGGAGCAATGAGGACAATTTCCCCACTGGAGGAGAGGCCCGTGTAGCCCTGAACAAAGACATGATCCAGCAAGCTCATGAGCAACTGGAGGCAGCTATCCAGGCCTACAGTCAGCAGCACCGGGCAGAGGAGCAGCTTGGGGACAACCAGGATGACAAGCCCCAAAGTAACATTATCCAGGCCCAACCTCAGCCACAACCCCAGCCTCAGAAAGAGCGCAAGCATAGATTTAAGCATGGGAAAGGCGGGAGCAGTGGAGGTGGAAGCAGCAGCAACAGTAGCAGCAGCAAATCAGGAGAGGGCAAGCCCTCTGTATGGATTTAACCCCAGAAACAGTGACCCATATTGAAAACATGTAAATATTGGAGACTGGATGATGAGCTGTTGCAATGTTTCTTGGATATTTAAATACCACTATGCCTTACAGAATCCTGCAAGCTGGAGAAGATGCGTGTTTGCGTATGATGGTGTGTAAAGAAAAAAAAAGAGAGAAAAAAAAACATGTGATATTGCAGCTGACAAATTGTTTTGTCTGGGTAATCACTGTTTAACTTGAAACATCACACCAACACAAACTATGTTAGGCTACAGTCTGTCGTTTACATGTGTCGTTCTTCTCAAGCCCCAAAGCAGATTATTGACCTGTTTTCTTCCCGTTCACCCTTTCAGGAGAATCCCAGGATCATAATGTGTTCTCTTGCAAAATTAGACTGATTCCAAATTGTCGATGATCACAATGTAAATGCAATAAAATGATGCATGATTCCATGGTGCCGCCCAAAGGATTGGCTTTATAGTGCAGTGAGAAGATCACCTTCCTGAAAGGTTGTGTCCTGTCACTCATGTTCCATGTCTGCTTCATTAATAGTGTTATATTGCTGTGACTTTGCATTTGACCGTGTGTTTGTAAATGTTTGTTGTGTATTTTTTGATAACAGTAGTACACCAGCTGCTACAGAAACCTATGAGTACAGCTGGTGGATTTTTATCCAGTCTACATCTGAAATTATCTGTGAAAAAAATAAATAATAAGGTGCAGAAGCGATCCAGATTTTATAGTTTATTCTTAAATATCTCATTTTCTCCTTATGGCTTTTCATGGCTCAGTACCATCGTTCCTCTATCTGCCTTGTGTTTGGCTGCCCCCTGGTGGTGTCATCAACGGGGCTTGATACTGGGGAGAAGATACCAGTTGCCAATGCTACCTGCATCCAGCAACACCTTAACCAGCTGTAATGTTCCTTTTCTATTGACAATACTTGTGTCACTTATGTCTTCCCAGTGCTACAAGTCCAGTGTTAGATGCACAAGGCTGCAATATTACAACATTGTAATGGAAAAGGTTTAAAGCCATTACTATAACACAGTGAGACCAAACACTGTTTGTGTGATGCAAGTTGTCAGTGCCAAGATTTTATGCTAGGCTGCCACGAAGCCTGGTTGTTTGTAGCTTTGGAATACTGTGGCCATGCTACTCCACTTGTGGAAATATGCCTATGTGAGACCAACCCTTTTGTAAAAGTCATTTTTCTTTTTGTTTTTCCTTCTTTTTTTGTACAACAGTATGTCTTGCATTTTTTCATATGGGATTTAAAATGATAAAACTTCAAAATGGAGTCAAATGTTATGTTCCAGACAGTGTTTTATATGAAAACACTCTGTTTTTCAATAAAGTTTTGTTTTGTTTTGTAAAATAAATAAACAAAAAACACGATCTTTTGAAAATGAATTAGCTGTATGAATATTTATGTTTATTGTGATTTAAATTGCCTTCTAATTGTAAAAAAAAATGTTAAATAGTACATAGTATATTTTTATAATATGTTAACTACAGTGACTTAAAGAAGTAAAGAAAAAAAGTCTTTTCCTTGTATGTTGCCGTATCAGTATTTAATGTATGTAAAAAAAAAAAAAAACCTCTGGGCTGTATTTTAATAAACAGTGTCACTCCTTTTTCAACACTGGTCTGAGATCTGATGAACACCGTTGTGGGTCATTGAATCCAAGTGCCAAGTAATTCAAATAATTCGAGCTCCCCAGTAGCTTCCCAAACAAGCTGTATGAAGGCAGGAGGAAAAACCATTAAAAAAGAAAGTAAATAAAGTTGATTTAATACATTTCATGTTAAAAGTCTACAATTCTCTCAGTAAACATTAAATGAGTTAAACAAAGCATCACTCGTGAAGCAGTGGCTGAACACATAGCTTTCTAAATATGGAATACAGTGCAGCAGAGTGCTTGAAAAACCTTTTTGGATTGTTCACCACTGGGCTCCACATGTCTATTCATCAAGCCCAGCCATCATTAGACAGACATAAGTCACCCGAAGCAATCCAACCCGCCTTACCCAAAGCAGTGATTGGCTTGTCTGAAGCGACCCTAATCGCAATAAGCCATAGGTGATTTACTGAGAATTTGCCAGTCCCTGTCAGTCTTTTCCCTACAAGGCATATCAACCCTCATTACATTCTTCTCCAGTAAGCAAAGTTTCTCCACTGCTGCTGTTTTTTTGAGAGAAGGCAATAAGATCCAGCAGGGACCACAAGAGGGCGACATCCTGTTAAATAAATGAGATCTTCAGGAGAGAGTGAGAGCGAGTAAAGGCCATTCTGTTAGAGTGCCACGAGGGTACTCAGCGACCCCATCTGCTTAGATCTTGATGACTGCCAGCTTGTGTTTGTATATTCAAAACATCTCCAACTTGTATTGTTGAGAAACTGAGAAATTTGGCCAGCTCTCCAGGTCAAAAGAACTACCCTGTGGCACATTTGTGTGTTTGACATGACCTGTTTTCTATTCTGTGCTGAGAGACTGGAGAAAAAAATAGAATACTAAAACAGAAAGTGTTCACAAATGGAGTTTATGCCCCTCTGTATTCTGTCCTTGTTATCTACAGTAACATCCACTATTAACCAAACATCTCCAAAATCTTACAACAAGGGCTTTTTTTCTTAGAAAAATACAAGAAAAAAATTAAGGTAAACTAAGATGCCCTATCTGATACACAGATAGTGTGAATATGTGTTTTAGCTTTGTGGCAGTGGATTTACAGGACAATAGAAACAATTCTCAATACAAAAGTGCTTAATCCTCCAGCTCTCACTGCATGTCTGTGTAGATTTCTTACATAAAAGATGATGTTTGTGCAAGTACTTCAGAAGCTACTTATCACAATTTTTGCACAACTATTTATGAGCATAGTGAGGTCAACAAGCTTAATTGTACTTGACTTTTTAACCCTTGAGCTACCAAGCCGCTTAAATAACTACATTATATTCCCCCATACTGTTTCTATATCTGTGATAGATATTCTATTATACGTTAAATTAAATAATTATGGTCTTCCATTATTTTTTACATCACTGAAGATCAATAAAAATCAATCTTGATAGTCATGATATATATAGATATAGATATAGATATATAGATATATAGATATAGATATATAGATATATAAAGATATATATATTTCAACCTCCACTTTATATTATCCTTGTCACACCACTGTGCCAATTCATGTTAATGAAAAATAGTAGCAGTATGAAGCATTTTAACAATTAAAATGATCAACGATATATATCAGTATAGATCTGGGATCATAAATAATCCCACTTGGTCACTTGAGGGTTAAAGAGTTTCAGTAAACTAAATTAACTTGAATGACAGTGGCTGGATTGGTAGTACTGGCAAAACGATGAGGTGCGGGTATTCATACTCAAACATTTTATGACATAATGTAGTGAGAGAAAGATTTTGCTGTTAAAGACAATAGAGATTCCAGGAAACATAAACACACCTTGTGATTTTCAAGAAACCTTAAGGCTGAAAGACTCTCGTCACAGTTGGAAGATTTTGGTCTCAGTTGAATTATCAAAGAAGAAGAAAGAGGTATGTGGGAACTTTTCTGGAAAACCATAACTGGTCTTGTCAGCATCTGGGGGAGGAGCAATGTTCCCACATTTAAAAAAATAAAGTTTTTTAAATGGCTGTTTCGGATTAAATGTTTTGTGATTGTTCACAAAAACAGCTGTGTTGTTCCCTTAGATGTTTCCTCTAGTTAATTGTGTAGGTTGTGACAAATGAAAGAAAATGTGCTGAAAAACTCAGATTCTCATCGGTATTTGAGTGTTTTTCTATGCCTTTTTGTAAAATGTATTTCTTTGAGTGCCATTGTTGTGTCCCTTTTTTCATATTCTTCAGCGAATGCATTTGATTTGCATGTGAAAGGATCTATTTTACTATAAAAAAAAATAAATCAAAAGATACATTACATAAAGTCTCTGCATCTTTTGTTTTGGGTTCACAGCAAGTAAAATGGTTTCCCTGTCCTGACACACTGAGTGTTGTCCTCTTCTTGTTGTCAACACAAGATTTGTGTTTGATTTTGATTGGTGAAAAGCAGGAGGCCCCCACCATCCTATCACGAGAATTACAGTCACACAAGTTGATATCACCGGCAGGAACAACCGATGAGATTGAAGAGATGTCATTTCAGTTTGTGTCACCCATGACATTTTGTTTGTCTCTTTGGCAGTCCACTTGGTGAGTTTGTGAGCGGAGAACATGTGAGTCTTTGAGGCCTTGTGTTTCCTCCAAATAGCCCCTGACTCAAAAAGCTTTTATATGAAAATGAATATATCCTCACTCTCTTTTTTCATCAAGTTCAGAGTCTAGAGAATACACAACAAAAAATGGAAAGTAGACAGTGCATTTTTGTTATTTGCTGATATAAAAAGGGTCCCCGGAGAGAGTAGCCTGGGGGAACAAGTGGAGTGCTGCAGCTGGGTGTTCAAACAAGGTCACTGCTACTATGACTGGAATCCCACGAGCAATGTCTGGGATAGGAACTTGTGGCAGCGGGCTATTTTGTCTATAAAGAAACAAACATTAGTGCCCCTAATTGGCTAGATGCACTGACCCTACTTGTATGTCATTTTAAAGAAATTTTACACCGTTTCTCTAAGCGGGCATGGGGCTGCCCTAGTAGCCTACTTTTGGAATTTGTTATACAAAGTCTATGAATTCACAACCACATGTTTGAATGTGTGCTTCGTTTACAAGAAGGGAAGAAGAATGTGCAGTAAAATATAGGCCATCAATATCACAAGTTGGCAAAAATATGATCAAATATATGATATCACCAGATCTCAATCAGATAACCTTTTGGATATGGTGGAATATACATTTACATCATGGATGTGCAGTTGATGAATCTTCATCACATCAATATTGAACAAAATCTCTGAGGAATGTTTCCAGCACTTCATTGAAAGGTACTTCTGAAGTGAACAAAGGGGCTGTACTGTCTATATGATTATAATTACACATCACTAATCAAAATAAAAATCTGGAAAGCTGCACAGCACCTCACGATGAAACCTATAAAAAAGAAATGATTCATGTTTCCTTTATTACCTACCTGGGGGATATAGCTATCTATCTATCTATAGATAACATAGACAAAAGTCATACATCAGAAGTGACCAAAGCAGGTGGGTCATTACAGTATATGAGAGATTTAAAAGTGAAATACTGTACATTATATATGCAGTGGAGAATTTGCTAAATTTGGTGTCCAGTTTTGGGTGCTATGGGAAAAGGCATGATCTGTAACTCAGGAACAATAGGATGTAGCAAGCGGTTTGGAGATGAAGGAAATAACTGTGCACTCACTTAAATATGAGTGAAAAATTAAGGGTTTAATATTTGATGTTATTTACATGTTTTTGTTTGTTTTTTACTTTAAGTTTCTGAAGCAAAGGATCAATATACCATTCAGGTCATCTTTAAGCTGACAGAGTAACTGTATGCTCAAACAGCACTGCCAATCCCATGGTCAAAGTGCTGTGTTTTTGAGCAGGTGTACGTTTTTATAATGAAGTATGTAAAAATAATTTCAAGTTAAAATTTGGAAAATTGTAAACAACAAATAAATAATAATTTAACCACTTGATTTAATGTATGCTTGTTTTGCCTGACAGTAAATGTTAAATAAAATGGTTAAATAACTTAATACATTCTTAAAAGTCTTTTAATTCTTTTTTAAATGAAAAAAGTTAATTTATGGCCTATTTCTAACTTTTGAAGTAAAGCACTGTGTGTGTGATCATTTCAAAGGTTGTGGACACAAGTAATGATTAATGGTTTGAGTTAAAAGTATATAAAACAGTGAAATAAAATAAATAATCCGCTCACTTGGAAAAGATGTTGCTGTCCTGCCAAAAACACACGTTTCTATTGCTAAATTAAAATACATGTTGCTTGCTTGGAAGTGCAAACAATGTGGTATTTCTGGTTACAGTGGTTATGGACTGCACCACCCCCATCGAGGCATTTTTTAGCTGTGCGTGTCAGTGCAAAAAACCCCACATCAAGATACCATCGGCCATCCTGACAAACTGAACCAACTGCACATAAATGTCTTTTCTTTTGCTTAAAATTCTATTGCCTTTGTTTGTATTGGCAGAATTTAGAAAATGATACCAGTCTATAGTGATTCTATTTATCACATTATAGTTTGCATCCAAACATCATGTCACATTTGGCCTCTGAGCTGGGTCTGTACAACATACTTGTGTTTTTGCTCCCTACCAAGAATTAACACCACAGTTCTTGACTGTTGCTCATTTTTGTTCATTTTTATTCTGACAGCTTGGTCCTTCAAGCTGGATCTCAACATCTCCCCCACTCGCCTCGGGAACATGACTGAAACAGTGCATGGGGGAGTCTGGGGTTCCTTAAAATAAAAGACCTCCACCCCAGTGGTTTTAAAAAATGCTGTTTCAGGATGTAAAAAGCAGGACGTGATATTTGCTGAGGTGTAACCTCTGAGTGAAATCTAAATATTTTGCAATGAATTTTAACTGCTATTTGTTTGTCCGGCTTGACTTGGTGATGGGCAATTTAAAGATTCTTCTCTTCTGAATGTCAAGGTAATCATGCAGAAGGAAAAGCCTCCATGTTGTTGTCTCCTCCATGGATTGTTTCATTACAAGATATAGTTAAATGTACATTTTATCCCCTGACTGTTCTTTATGATGTACCCATGGCTAAGACATAAACAATTTACCTTTACTCTGTCTTCTTGGAAGGCTTTCTGACATTAATAGGAGGAAAGTGTTTGTAGCAATAGGTACATCAGTTTATTTCAGATTTGCATACAACTAGGTGTTGTTTTTCATGATTCATGATTTTTCACATGCTGACAGCTCCCATCACTCATCTTCTTTGGAAAATTCTATTGACTTCTCCTTGTGTTTCATCTGAAAATAATAGAATCAGATTCATGCCTTTGTGCCTATATTCAGTAAGTTTCTGTTGTAATACTTGTTTTTCTTTACATCCCTCAGCTGATGTGAGTCTTGCAGCAAATTCGTGCTTTTATCTTATCAATGCATCAGAAATTCCTTCATATCTGATAATCTGTACTGGTTCTCCCAGTAGAGCTATTTTTTTTAAAGTTCATCCATCCATTATCTTCCACTTATCGTTATCAGAGCTGCAGGGGGCCAGGAGCTTATCACAGCTACATATGAGCCGGGGCAAACCCTGGACAGGTCGCCAGTGTGACACAGGGCTAACACAGAAAGCCACTGCAACCTTCTTGCTGTGAGGCAACAGTGCTAACCACCGTGCCACCACGTTGACTGCAAATAACAGATTACTTGTATAAGGTTAAAATGTAGTGGCACATTGTTGCAGCAAACAGTCACCTCACAACAAGAAGGTTCTGTTTTTGAGTTCACTGCCAGTGTTGGTCAAGTTACTTGACAAAAGTAATTAGTAACTAATTACTGATTACTTCCCCCAAAAAGTAATCTCATTACTTTACTGATTACTTATTTTCAAAAGTAATTAGTTACTTAGTTACTTTTTAAAAACCTGAATAGGTGATAAAGCAATAGATCTTTCAGCCCAATTCTACTTTTTCTACATAATCCATCATACAAAATGTAATCAAATGGAAAAGTCTCTTTTTAAAACTTGTTTTGTTAGTTTTAATCTTTTAACTTTATGCATCAAGCAAAAATTTCATTATATGCAACATTCTCTGACTGGAAGAAATTTGTTTAACATTTAAACCTATTTTCTGCACATTCCAGCACATAAAATATTTTTTTGTGTGTGTTTACACTCACTCTTTCAAATAGATGCAAGTAAAGCAAAGCAGAAAATAAATAAAGTCACAGACTAGCGGTCCTGTTGCTCTATTTTCACCTATAAAGCAGGAGTAAGGTAGGCGGAGGTTTACCCTGGTGCAGGTGTGCCGCAGCAGTCAGTGGAAGAATCCGCGAGTTTCTCTGTGAATTTCCCATTACGTCATAGCGCACTCGGTGCTTGCTTGGAAGTTTAGGGGTTTTTTTTCGCTGTAAAAATAAGTTTTCTTCCCACGCACAAGGGACGCTAATGTTTTTGTCACTTTTTATGGAATCAAACTCAAAATAAGGTCAGTACTTCCAAGCTTTAAACGCTGCATGCTCATACTCTCTCCGCACTCAATATATGATCCATTGTTGATCTGCACACAGCTGTTGCTACAAACGTCACACTTGCTTACGTCACTGTCATGAGACATTCTCGCAAAAAAAATCACGGTTTTAGTAACGCAGTAACGCAGTGTTCCTACGGGAAAGTAACGGTAATCTAATTACCGTTTTTGCAATAGTAATCCCTTACTTTACTCGTTACTTGAAAAAAGTAATTGGATTACAGTAACGCGTCCATCTCTGTTCACTGGTAATTGGGGCCTTTTCATCTGAAGTTTGCATGTTCTTGCTCTACCCCTGTGGGTTCTCGCCCAGGTACTCTGACTTCAACCCAGAGTTCAATGACAGACAATTTAGGAAATTACATTAAATCACATTCTAATCTCAAATCTTAGCAAGTTTTCAGTCTGTTAATGGCTTCACGACTCTAAATCATCAAAGCATAATACTTTTTCTGTCAGTTTAGACAAGAGAATCCCACCACAGCCTTCTTACATGCTTTGCGTGATATTTATTAGCCTGAATGTAATTTTCCCTCCCATATTGTGATTTTCATTAAAAATATATATATTCAAACTCACATTCAAAAACATTCAAAAAATGTTTTAATTTAACACAACAAGAATGACCAAGTTTTGTAATTTTTACATCATATTACCAAAAATATTTCCTCACCAACATAAATAATTAAATCCAGGCCACTGCCCCTTCCAGGAAAACAGTACTTGTCTGTCCACACTGTGCCAAGTCTCAGGTGGAAACATTTGGACATTTGAATTGGTTCCTCCCAAGGCCACAGAAATGGTATCACTTCTGTTCTCTCATCTGTCCCCAAGAACTAGTTGTCACCTGTTTTACAGTCACCCAAGTGAAGCCTGAGCACGCCTTGACTGTGCATCTGCAACATCTGGTCAAATTCAGCTGGCATTTTATGGAAATACTTATTAACTGGTCTGTCATCATAGTAGTGGTTAGTCAGAGTCATGCCCATTTGATGCTTTCAGTAATCTGCAGTACCAGTAGAGGTAGATATTTTATGAAATCATGGGAAAGCTTTTAAAGAGACATCATTATGAGGGTTCATAAACTCACTAATCTTGATTACTGGAATAATGGTTTGACTACAATAAGATAGTCAGATCAACAAACATACTGATTCATTGCCAGTATGTCAAGACAAATATCCACACCTACTGTAAGGAGATAGTAGTCAGTACTTGTTAGAGACAATGTCATATTTATCACAGTTTAATAAAGTCCATTTTCTGAGTGATAGCAATCAAAAGGCTGTTGATGGTCACTGCTGGGACATATGCTGACTCCACAATTGTCAGCTCCAGAAAGTATGCTTGTGCTCTTGGGACAGATTTCGTTTGTGTTATAAAAGTACATAGTACAGTTTGTATCAGATACAGTCACTATGATTGATGATTTAGTAATTTAAAAGTAGTTCACAGTGTTGGGGGGGGGTTGTTACGGAGCCCCGCAGGGGACATGGGAGAAAAAAAAATTAAGACGGACTTTTGCGAGATCTCGCAAAAACAAACTCGGGATCTCGCAAAACTTTTGCGAGATCTCGCAAAAGAGATAATGAAGTATGTAAAAATTATTTCAAGTTAAAATTTGGAATATTGTAAACAACAATAACTTAAATAATAATTTAACCACTTGATTTAATGCATGCTTGTTTTACCCGACAGTAAATGTTAAATAAAATGGTTAAATAACTTAATACATTCTTAAAAGTCTTTTAATTCTTTTTTAAATGAAAAAGGTTAATTTATGGTCCATTTCTAACTTTTGAAGTAAAGCACTGTGTGTGTGATCATTTCAAAGGTTGTGGACACAAGTAAGGATTAATGGTTTGAGTTAAACGTATATAAAACAGTGAAATAAAATAAATAATCTGCTCACTTGGAAAAGATGTTGCTGTCCTGCCAAAAACACATGTTTCTATTGCTAAATGAAAATACATGTTGCTTGCTTGGAAGTGCAAACAATGTGGTATTTCTGGTTACAGTGGTTATGGAAGTTTATTTTGTGACCCAGAAAGAGTAATATTACAACTAAGTAGCTGCCGCCATTGTTGGAATTAAACTTTCTCGCAAAAGTTTTGCGAGATCCCGAGTTTGTTTTGCGAGATCTCGCAAAAGTCCGTCTTAATTTTTTTTTCTCCCATGTCCCCTGCGGGGCTCCGTAGTTTGTAACATTTATAAACAACATATATACAGTGGGGCAAAAAAGTATTTAGTCAGCCACCGATTGTGCAAGTTCCCCCACTTAAAATGATGACAGAGGTCAGTAATTTGCACCAGAGGTACACTTCAACTGTGAGAGACAGAATGTGAAAAAAAAATCCATGAATTCACATGGTAGGATTTGTAAAGAATTTATTCGTAAATCAGGGTGGAAAATAAGTATTTGGTCACCTCAAACAAGGAAAATCCCTGGCTCTCACAGACCTGTAACGTCTTCTGTAAGAAGCTTTTCTGTCCCCCACTCGTTACCTTTATGAATGGCACCTGTTTGACCTCATCATCTGTATAAAAGACACCTGTCCACAGCCTCAACCAGTCAGACTCCAAACTCCGCCATGGCCAAGACCAAAGAGCTTTCGAAGGACACCAGGAAAAGAATTGTAGACCTGCACCAGACTGGGAAGAGTGAATCTACAATAGGCAAGCAGCTTGGTGTGAAAAAATCAACTGTGGGAGCAATCATCAGAAAATGGAAGACATACAAGACCACTGATAATCTCCCTCGATCTGGGGCTCCACGCAAGATCTCATCCCGTGGGGTCAAAATGATCATGAGAACGGTGAGCAAAGATCCCAGAACCACACGGGGGGACCTGGTGAATGACCTGCAGAGAGCTGGGACCAAAGTAACAAAGGTCACCATCAGTAACACACTACAACGGCAGGGAATCAAATCCCACAGTGCCAGACGTGTTCCGCTGCTGAAGCCAGTGCATGTCCAGGCCCGTCTGAAGTTTGCCAGAGAGCACATGGATGATACAGCAGAGGATTGGGAGAATGTCATGTGGTCAGATGAAACCAAAGTAGAACTTTTTGGTATAAACTCAACTCGTCGTGTTTGGAGGAAGAAGAATACTGAGTTGCAGCCCAAGAACACCATACCTACTGTGAAGCACGGGGGTGGAAACATCATGCTATGGGGCTGTTTTTCTGCCAAGAGGACAGGACGACTGATCCGTGTTAAGGACAGAATGAATGGGACCAAGTATCGTGAGATTTTGAGCCAAAACCTCCTTCCATCAGTGAGAACTTTGAAGATGAAACGAGGCTGGGTCTTCCAACATGACAATGATCCAAAACACACCGGGCAACAAAGGAGTGGCTCCGTAAGAAGCATTTGAAAGTCCTGGAGTGGCCTAGCCAGTCTCCAGACCTCAACCCCATAGAAAATCTGTGGCGGGAGTTGAAAGTCCGTGTTGCTCGGCGACAGCCCCAAAACATCACTGCTCTTGAGAAGATCTGCATGGAGGAATGGGCCAAAATACCAGCTACTGTGTGTGCAAACCTGGTAAAGACCTATAGTAAACGTTTGACCTCTGTTATTGCCAACAAAGGTTATGTTACAAAGTATTGAGTTGTATTTTTGTTATTGACCAAATACTTATTTTCCACCCTGATTTACGAATAAATTCTTTACAAATCCTACCATGTGAATTCATGGATTTTTTTTTTTTTTTTCACATTCTGTCTCTCACAGTTGAAGTGTACCTCTGGTGCAAATTACTGACCTCTGTCATCATTTTAAGTGGGGGAACTTGCACAATCGGTGGCTGACTAAATACTTTTTTGCCCCACTGTAGATTTGCCAACATCTTCTTCCCTCGGCGGCTTGCTTTAGGGGTTGCCACACTGGATCATCTGCTTTTAGCATGCAACTCCTTTACACAGGGCTCGAAGCAAAGAATAAAACAAAGCAAAGCTAAAAACAAACAAACAAAAACAAAACAAAAAAAACCCTTTCCACCTTAGATATGTAACTACATCAAAGCAAAACAACCAAGAGTTTCGGTATTATTATTGCTCTTTTCAGTTTTGATTTAGATATTTTTCTAATACTCTAGTTTTAAACATGTTTTTAAACAAGGAAAATGAACTACACCTTTTTAAATCACTGTCATAATTATTCCACAAGTTAACTCCTCTAACAGAAACACATCTCTGCTTTATGTTTGTCCTTATCTTGTTTTTTTTAAAAGAAACCTGTTCCCCTTAAGTCACATTGACTCTCTCTGACTTTAAACAGCTTCTGAGTATTGCGCCAAAGCAAGTTATTTTGTGCTTTATACATTATCTGTGCCATTTTATATTCAACTAAATCATAAAATTTCAGGGTATTCAAATTAATAAAAAGGACCAATAAAAAGATAAATGGACACAAACCATTGCCTTTGCCTGCATCATATGTAGAAATAATGTGTAATTTGTACTTGTGCACTGAATCTATACAGAGACTATGGTGTAGCTTATGAAAGCGGCCAGCAGAGTTCTCTATTCAAGTTCATCCATTCCCTTGCAGTCAATTTAGAAAATGGCAGCAGTAAAAGAAGTAGCTGGAAATGCCAGTACTGATCGAGCCAATCACTGTCATTGTAGACTGCATCCACTCAGTGTTTAATTTAATTTCAATGGAGGTGCAGGCTCAGTTACTGAATTACGGCATTGGGTTTCAGGGAGGTTTGAAGTTATGCTGTACATTACCTGTGGTGCAGATTTAACACAGAAGCATGAATCTCACTTAAAATCAGACAAATGTGGTATTTGTGTGATATGATTTTTGCACTTTTATCAGGCACTATACATTTATCTTCTGCTGGTACCAAAGTACTTTTCATGGTTACATTTTTTAAGATATTGTCAAAATAGTCCTCATATTAGAGTTTTGTTTTCTAAAAATCAAGAGAATGTAATTGAGGTATTTCAGAATACAGGGTGAGAGATATTTGTAATAAAGCACTAAAATGTACATAGCAATGGCCTTATAAAGGCAAAAAAGTTACTGGATTCATCTTGAGGCTATAGAGAAGGCATTTGACTCTGTACTTTGCTTCTGTGCTGTTGTCTATCCCTGGGAACTATTTTTTATCTGATTTACAGTCTCCCAGGTGAAGCCTGAGTACCCCTTCAGTGTGCAGCTGCAACAAGCGTTCAAACTCAGCCGGCATTGAGTGAAAAAACGTTTTAGTCGGTACGTCATCATAGTAGTGGTTAGTCAGGGTATAGAGGCCATATGGGTGATTACTAAAGGGCCAGAATCCATACACATGCACATTTTTACACAATTCCAGGGCCATGCTAACCATAATGAATCCAGTGCTGAGCCGCCTTTCATTCAGGCCTTTAGAGCTCCAGAATTGATCCAGACTGTCAAGGTACTGAGCGTTGGAGAAAACAGGTCGAATAGGGCTTTTAAAGTCCTCTATTGTATATGCAGCCCGCTGACACACAGCAGTATTCTTGCTAAAGGAGAAGGCAGGAAGGAGCAGCAGAGAGTTGCCGTACTTGTGCAGATACTCCACAAATGGAAGGCGACGTCCAGTCAGCGCACCATACCTGTGCAAAAGAAACAGCTGACTTTGAGCAACAACACATACATAATGTGAGGTGACAAGTAGGGATAGGAATCGAGAGCTGGTTCTCTAAAAGAACTAGTTCCCAGTGTTTGCCTATCAGTCACATTTGTTGTACTTGTCATCAGCTGTTTTAAGTTCATGTGCCAGAGGAGAAAAAATAGCGGTGTGGCCTACAGTGTAGATTTGGACATTTAATTATTTTTTATTTAATTGTTTTTGTTTTTATTGGGAAATACCTCAAACATATACAAAAATTTTAACAACAGCATGCAATTAAGTTGCAGAATGTAATGTCTTTGACATGCTGCTTAGCGGTGATGGTGACTCAGTGCAAAAACAATGAGAACCCAATGAGCCTCAATAAGAGAGTTGATAAGAAATCAAATTGGAAAGTGATTCTGATAATAGAATCAGAATCGTTAAATTCCTATCAGTTCCCTTCACTAGTGACAAGGATTTATTTTTTTTGCTCACTTATTGAAAATGATGCTTGGATTTGCTGTCACAAGGCTAGTTTTGCTGCCAACATCTTTCTCATATCCATTTTCCAAAGGAGGTAAGTTGCACCTGAACAAACAAAAAAGTAGACACAGGAATGGTTACGTGGAATTTCCACTCTGGATTTGGTCTACATTGGACACTTTTCTCACCTGATAACAAAGTCAGCAGAATCAATCATTTTTCCACAGCCACTGTCAAACAGGATCCCACCATTCCCAACAACCGAACAAGTGTCCCATTGTTTATTTGAGAAAGGATTCTCCTGGGATAGACAGCGAAAGATAAGGCATTATGAAAACACATTTACATTGTTGCTGATTTCACATGTTGAAGGAAAAAGGATTTTAAAAAGACATTTTATTCTAGTTTTATAGTCTGATGCTTTTTATGCTTGTTATTGCTAATGATAGGTCTGTCGTTTTTATAGATTACAACCATGGGAATATTATATCCAAAAGAACAATGATCACAAAAGTGTATATAAATATAGTCATAATTATTAGAAATGATTAAAAAAATGACAAATAACTTTGTTTATTGTGTGTTTTTTTTCTCTTTTGGAAAAAGAATTACACACAAAAGTAAATAGAGCTGAAACAGACTATATAAATACAGCGTCTTATAAATGCAATAGCTCCTCTAATGGAGAGTGTATTAATTGGGATATTAGACATCTCCAAAAAAAGATCATATTTAAGCTGTTTGGCCTTTTTAGCAGAGATGCAAAACGCTCCAGACTTTTAATAACAATTTTGCTTAAATATGTTAACGGTACAGATTTTCAGTCAGTTTATCTCTTGTATGGCTCTGCAGACCGGTCAAGTTTGAGGCTTGAGGCAGACCAGACTACAAAACATGTATAATTATATGTGTATAATCACAAATGATGAATTATATTTGAGTTTCTTTCTGTGCAGCTATAAATTGATACAGAAAATGGTTCATCATAATAATCGGGGGTGGCTGTAGCTCAGGAGGTAGAGCAGGTCACCTACTGATCGGAAGGTTGGAGGTTCGATCCCAGGCTCCTCCAGTCCGCATGCCAAGTATCCTTGGGCAAGATACTAACCCCAAGTTGCTCTCCGATGCGTCCATCGGAGTATGAATGTGTGTGAATGTAGTTAGAAAAAGCACTAAGTATAGATAAAGTGCTTGTGAGAATGGGTGTGACTGGGTGAATGTGGCATGTTGTATAGAGCGCTTTGAGTACTCCGGGAGAGTAGAAAAGCGCTATATAAGAATCAGTCCAATAATGATAATAATAATAATAATGGATTGGATTTATATAGCGCTTTTCAAGGCACCCAAAGCGCTTTACAATGCCATTATTCATTCACTCTCACATTCACACACTGGTGGAGGCAGCTACGGTTGTAGCCACAGCTGCCCTGGGGCAGACTGACAGAAGCGAGGCTGCCATATCGCGCCATCGGCCCCTCTGGCCACCACCAGTAGGCGGTAGGGTAGAGTGTCTTGCCCAAGGACACAACGACCAGGACAGAGAGCCCGGGGATCGAACCGGCGACCTTCCGGTTACAATGTATGTATACATGTATACATAAAAATGTATGTTGTCATTGAGCCAGTACAATGTTGCTTTTCAGTTTCATAACCATTTTGATTTTGAGGTTGAAAAAAGTTCAATGCTAGGGGCGATCGTGGCTCAAGAGTTGGGAGCTCGCCTCGAGCCCCGGCTTGGACAGTCTCGGTCGTTGTGTCCCTGGGCAAGACACTTCACCCGTTGCCTACTGGTGGTGGTCAGAGGGCCCGGTGGCGCCAGTGTCCGGCAGCCTCGCCTCTGTCTGTGCGCCCCAGGGTGGCTGTGGCTACAATGTAGCTTGCCATCACCAGTGTGTGAATGTGTGTGTGAATGGGTGGATGACAGGTTGTGTAAAGCGCTTTGGGGTCCTTAGGGACTAGAAAAGCGCTATACAAATACAGGCCATTTAGATGTCAGTAAATTGCAAATTGCAGTCACTTCAATTCTGTTTTCTTATCCCTCCTAGTTTGAGTGCATAATCCTTGCTATAACGGCTGCTAAATATTTTGCAGCACTTTAATTTTTACCCCCCAAGTCTTCTAAAAATTTCTAGCCACTGTTCATCTGTAGTGAGTATACTCAGATAGCAAAATGACTCTGGACCAGATGTGCCACTGAGTTTTTCCCTATTGTGTAGTTTATCAGATCACTGTTTACCTTAACCATCAATGTCGAAGGAGCATTTACTTTGGAAGAGGCTATAAAATTTGCAAAAGGAGTTCAAGACAAGTGAATGAGTCAATGAAGCTTGCTTCTGCAGATGTCAGTGAATGACAGCGACAACAACAAAGACGGCAGGCACAAATTTAAATGCCTCTCTAGGACACGCAAACACCTACAGTTTCCCCAAAACATCTCTGTTTTCATTTAATTAAAATTTAAAAAGTTTAAAGCCAACCAAGCTTTGATGTCATCTAGGCAAGTTAAGAGAGGTTTTATGGTGATGCCATCCTTCTGCTTTAGTGGCAAATAAATTTGTCAGTCATCAGCATAACAATGAAAAGCAATTCCATAACTTCTAAGGATGGAACCCAGAGGCAATAAATATAATAAAAACAGCAGTGGCCCTAAAAACGAGCCCTGTAGGATGCCGCACGACAGAAAAGCAGAAGATGATTCAGAACCGAGAAGGCTGACAGAGAAAGTTCTATTTGCCAAATAAGACTGAAACCAATTAAGTCCAGCGCCACCAATACCCACTACATCAATTAATCAAGAAATTAGAATATTGTGGTCTACTGTGTCAAAGGCAGCAGTTAAGTCAAGCAAGACCAGAACATTGTGGTTACCAGAATCAAATGCCAGTAGGATGTCATTAAAAACCCTTAATAATGCAGATTCTGTGCTATGTATTTAGTTATAAATACTATATACCTTATACACATGTAGAACCCAAGAAAATCAAATGAGATAAAAATACTGTTCACACTTTTTCAGGTTAGAACAGCACAAACAAAATTATCTCCAAAAGCTCATTTCAAAAGCAAAAGATAGAGGTCAGTTGAAGATACAAAAAAATAGAAAAGTTCCAAAATAATCACTGTGTCAATCAAATAAAACATATGAGAACCAATGAAGATATCAAAGAACCAGCACATACAGAGTTTCCATGAATGAAAATGAACCTACCTTCAAAAACAAGTTGAAAAAGTCCTTGTTCACCTGAAGAGTATTCTTCTTTTCTCCACTGTAAACAATATTCGATCCTATAGGAGTATTGTTCTGTGTCATAATGGCGTTGTCAAAGCCATTGCATGTAACGCTCAGATTAGCTCTGAAAAACAACAAACACTGAGTAGGTTCATACATTTCTGATGTTGCTGCATGTTTAACTTATGTTAGTAGTTATTGCCAACAAAAGGAAAGGTCAGTAATCTGTTTCTGAATGTCATGGCAAGGAACAATATTTTTTTCTGTTTATCACGTTCAATGGAAAGATAACACTCGACAGAGAGAGATAACATGGAAGGACACCTACAGAGAAGGGTGAGTAAACAAAAGGTTATATGCTCACCTGTTGTTTGATCTTAACTATCCAACACTATCTTGTTAAGATAGTTAAGATCCACAGTTAAACAAGGGAAGATGAAAAAAGGAGCAATCAATCAACAAAACAGTTAGCTCCAGTAAAAATAATAACATAAAAAAGATAACCCCATATGTTACTAGAATTTTTTCTCATTTTATTTTTTAGGGTTTAGATTAGTGACTACCACCACTGCGAGTGTTGACTCCAAAAGCTGTAAGCAATAAAGACAAATGCAACTCCTGATAATGTTTTATCCAGCTCAAAACCTCTCCATTATATGCTTATAACATAATTTGTCCATATGGCAAATATCTCTCTGCTCTTTGTTGTGCCATCAGTTTTCTTACAGTTCCTCTGTCCTAAACTCCTTGTGCGTCTTTACTCTTTCTTTCTTGTCTGTAGTTGATTCAGTTCATATAAAAGCAAACAAATCACACACAATCATTTCCACTCCGATTGATATACTGGATATCATAGCATTATATCTCATATGCATGACTAGGCTCCTGTTTGCTATATGGTAATCTTTTTACATCTAATTCGTATTCTTCATAGAAGAAATATTAAGCATTAGTCCTTACCTGAATTTTAAGTAATTTTTCTTGTTCTTCTTCCAGGTTTGATTGTAACGCTGATGTACTTTATCAATGATTTCCCTGTGACACACACACACGTCCAAACACAGTCAGCAGATCATACCTGTACAGCTGACATGACTTCATTTTTGATGATGGCATAAACAAAGAGGTTTCTCAGAGAAACCGTGTGACAAATTATGTTTTTTCTCACTTGCAGGGTTTGCAAATTTCTGACAGCTTTGGGGCATGTTTCTTTTGAGGAGGTGGTTGGAAAGGTTCATAACTGCAAAAGAAAATTTTTTTTTTTGACAGATCAGACAGTTGAAAAATGCAGATAGTGCAGCTAGATCTGATCTGAAAAGAGGTATCAGAGTGGCCAAGGCAGCACAAAAGAGGAAGATTGAAGAACACATCAGCAACACCAATTCACAACAGGTAAGATTACATATTACAACAGCATTTTTTTACTGTTGTCGGTTGAGCATGATGTCAAAGTGCTGTTTGAAATTCAACAATGTTGTGCGTTTCTTCATTTTTTTCATTTTTTGTTTCGTATGTATTAAAACCCGATTCTTTGATCCCCATGATAGAACAGAGAAAACCCGACTCATAGTGGTCAAAACATTTATAATTCTTTTTATTCAATCATCTTCCGGAAGAAAGAGCCCTGCACAGCCCCAAAAGCCAGTTGCAGAAACTCACACAGTTTCGATACAAACACTCCTTATATGGTACAAGTTCCTCTTTTCTGTCTGGCTTCCTGTATTTATTAATATTCTTGTATAGCTCTACACTAACTTCCTGTTTTTCAGTCTGGCTGAGCACTTAGTTTATGAGTCAAAAGAGGCCTTGCTTTACAAACCTTATTCGTACATAAAACAATATAATAAGAAAATAAGCACTAAGGATATATTAAGTACATGACAGTTCTCCCCCTTTTTGTGTTTTCTAAGAAACACGACATAATTCCTAATTTATCCCATTAAGTTTACTTGCATGCAGTGTTGGGGAGTAACGGAATACATGTACCGCCGTTACGTATTTAAAATACAAAATATGAGTAACTGTATTCCGTTACAGTTACCGTTTAAAAAGGTGGTATTTAGAATACAGTTATATCATCAAACATCAAATATTAAACCCTTAATTTTTCACTCATATTTAAGTGAGTGCACAGTTATTTCCTTCATCTCCAAACCGCTTGCTACATCCTATTGTTCCTGAGTTACAGATCATGCCTTTTCCCATAGCACCCAAAACTGGACACCAAATTTAGCAAATTCTCCACTGTATATATAATGTACAGTATTTCACTTTTAAATCTCTCATATACTGTAATGACCCACCTGCTTTGGTCACTTCTGATGTACAGTGTTGGGGAGTAACGGAATACATGTGCCGCCGTTACGTATTTAAAATACAAAATATGAGTAACTGTATTCCGTTACAGTTACCGTTTAAAAAGGTGGTATTTAGAATACAGTTACTTTGTTGAAATAAATGGATTACACGGCGGTACTTCCCTGTTTCATATTGTGGCGGGTCAGGCCTGTTTGGGTTTTGTTTGACAGCTACGTTCTGTTGTTCCAGGTGGCAGCGTTACGGTTGCCATGGTTACAGGCTGCGTGTTTCCTGGGTGAGAGAGCGCCTTTTTGTTGTTGTGCTAAGCTAATAAGCAGAACGCTACAGGTATAGCTCTAAAGAATGTAGCCTCATGGGCAGTGTAGTCCGTGCTGCAGGGAGAATGGACTGCCATACCCCTTATGTGTCTGTGAGCGCGAGGAGGGAGAAAAGGAAAAGTACAAGTTGTCATCGAGCAGAAACGGGAGCTGGAAGCATGTAAATATAATAATAACCACTGCAGCCAAGAAGAGTGCCTGACGAGCCCAGTTGTAAGTAAGCTATTAAGACTCGACTGTATACTGTGTTCGTGTTTTCCTCCGAAACAATAAGTTCCGTTGGAGCAGCCTTTCCATGCCTCTCTCTGTCTCTCGCAAGCAGAGTTGTCCCACACAACAAAGTAAAGCTATTTTTTGGCTATGAACCCGCCGTATTAGTCAGAGGTTCCGTTCAGAGCCGCGGACCTTCAGTAACAGTAATAAATCACAGCAATAGTACATTCACAGAGTTGTAAAAAGCATGATAATATATTAAGTAATCCAAAGTATTCAGAATATGTTACTCTCATTGAGTAACGTAACGGAATACGTTACAGAATACATTTTGGGGCATGTATTCTGTAATCTGTAATGGAATACATTTTAAAAGTAACCTTCCCAACACTGCTTGCATGTTAAAAAGCTAAAATATAACAAACAAAACGAAACCTTTTAATTGCCCAACCCTATCTGTCCCCTCAACGGGTTGTATGTTTTCAATGTTTCCTTATTATTTTGTCATAATTACTTCTATCCACAACAAACAAAATGCCCCACAACAAAAGACAGCACCTGTGAAATGTGAAATGTCCTAAATCTACTTCCTACACCCCCTTTTTTCCCAGAATCCCAATTTAAACCCACTTCTGACTTCCCTCAGTGCTCACTGTAAACTCCAAAAAGATACAATTAGCTTTTTCTGGTAAAAGGTCCTAGATTATTTTGTCAATCTTTGGAAAACATCCTCTATAGAGTTAACCCGTTTCATCTTTAAAACTTAGTCCTGGTTTCTTCGCCCCCTTTAATGGGTAGAGCATATCCGGCCTGAACACTGTGTTTGGGCAATTTACATAACATAGAAATCCTACAAACTATTCAATATACACAACAAATTGTCTGAAACTGGGCGATTCTCTGTGCTCTGTGCTTCGTTTGAGTCCCCCTTTCTCTGGTTGGTTCCGTTTGGTCTGGGGCTTCCAGGATTCTCTGTCCTGCATTCTTCACTGTCTCTCTTTAACTGCCATGTTATTGCTCTTTGGAACTGCATTCCTTGTCTTCAGTTAGGAGCAAGAGCTCGCTTGTCAGGTTTAGTGACACATGACGCTGTAAACAATTCAACCAGAAACTTGGCCTGAACGTTTCCAGTGATGTTAACCTATAACTTTCTTTCGACTGCTGCATGTGGAAAATTGATCCAGGTCTGCTTTGCACCTAAAAGTGACAAAACTAAGACATTTTCATTATTATCATCACTGCTTAAACAACACACTTCTCTCTCTCCGGCCAGAAACACCAATTTATGTCATGTATTCACATTCATAAGTGTAAGCTGATCTTCATTGCCTCGATGTGTTTTTATAATCAGGTTGAATTCATGCATCTTTGCACTGAGCTGTGGATTCAAACTATCTCACTTCTGATTCTCTCCAAAAATAATTTCACATGTAACAATTTGTGTATGTGTGTTTTCTATTCATTCATGTAATTAGTAGCTTATGTATTTCTTTCTCTCTCTCCTTTTTTTTTTAAAATTTCCTTTCTGTTATGATGCTCTGGACATTTCTAAACCTCCACCAGTTCAGCCTCAATTTTCAATCCAATTCCCCATACGCTCTCACTCCAACTCATCCGGGCTTGACCTCTCACTCATTAACAAAAGCAGACCACTGTAGCAGTAAATTTAATTTGATAGAGGAAAATAATTACAACCCAAGTAATATTTATGAGTCAAATAGGGGATCGCTAGACTTTTCATATAAAAATGCAGTTATAGAATAACAAAGACTTGTCCAAGTGACCAAGGTTTTTATCCTTTAAAACAGTAAATTATTAAAAGAGCTGGTACTGGAGGGAGACATGTGTTGTACCTTCATCCCGAACAATACTGCTCCAGATGGCTCAGTAACCCGAGCTCTGGAGGGGCTGAAAACTCTGTCTAACACCATGCATGAACACTCGGGAATTGACAAGCCGCTGGACATCTGGATGACCTCTGTGTTTGGGAAATGGAAGGGGTTTTTCATGTCTGCAATGTTTTTTTAGGGATACTGGTCACCTGCGGTTGTTGTCTCATTCCTTGTGCCAGAGGACTGCTGGAAAAGGTAATAACGAGGGCAGTGGACCCCGGAGCGGTAGTTCCGGTGGCCATGATGCCATTGATGGACTTAGAAGCGGCCAAAATGGCCGAGGAGTGACACAACATAAAGTGCGGTGACCTTTCTTTTTGAAAGGTCAAGAGTGTCAGGCGTTGTGTGGAGGCGAGGAAGAAGGAACCCAAACGCAGGACTCACAGGTAGGTGAAGACTGGTGAAGGTTTATTATAAGGAGTGAATGAACAAAGGGTGAACGGACACTGACTGGCTGGATCACTGAATGGCTGACTGAACTAAGAGAACACACGGGAAGGACAACGGACTGAGTGGCTGGCTGGCTGGCGGAAACGACGACATAACATCAACATCAATGACACGACAAAGAACGAGTAGAAACAGAAGACTTAAATACACAGACTGATGAGGATGATAATGAGAGACCGGTGAGTACACAGCTGAACATAATCTGGCTAATGGCACGAAACGAGCTGACACGGGGAACAAACAGGAAGTGAAACAGGCAGTGGCAAAATAAACCGAACATGAACAAAACTGAAAGCACTGGGCCGATGACCCAGGAACCCTGACAAAGAGAGGGAAGGATAATCCTGGGAATAAAGAAAATATTTTACTGCTGCAATATAGCCTTTAACATTGCATTAAAATGTTTATTAAAGCTACTGGCATTAGACTAAAACTTTTAGGTGCAGCTATAATCATTGTATACACACATTGCAGATCGTGCTCATGAAAGAGTTGTTGCTCAGTCTATTCAAGGTCTTAAGCTTCGTTTGGCGCGATGACCCGGCGATCTATTGTGTAAGTGACTTGGAGCAATAGAAGGTTAAACCGCATACACGCTTACAAACACAAATGATTTAAACTTAGGCCACGCCGAGGGCCTGGAATTCATTTAGCTTCTAACTGCATTTGAGCTGCCTAGTAACAAGTGACAGAAGAAGAGTCAAGAAATTGTAAGTCCCCAGGAATCATAAGGAAGGTGAAACAAATTGCCATGTATGGAAGAATGTGACAGAAAGAGGAACGTCTCTGTCTGTTTTTATGCTGATATGGTGATGGTGTATATCTTACCCTGGGTGTGTTTAATAAAATTAAAAATGTTGCTCACACACATAAAGAACGTTGAGCGTAAGTAAATTAAGATTAAGTAAAGATTAAGTGGAAGCGGCGGAAATGAGCTTCCTCCGAAGGGTGGCTGGCATCTCCCTTAGAGATAGGGTGAGAAGTTCGGCTATCCGGGAGGGGCTCAGAGTAGAGCCGCTGCTGCTCCACATCGAAAGGAGCCAGCTGAGGTGGTTTGGGCATCTGACAAGGATGCCCCCTGGGCGCCTCCTGGGTGAGGTGTTCCAGGCATGTCCCACCGGGAGGAGGCCCCGGGGCAGACCCAGGACACGCTGGAGAGATTATATCTCTCGGCTGGCCTGGGAACGCCTTGGTGTTCCCCCGGATGAGCTGGAGGAGGTGGCTGGGGAGAGGGAGGTCTGGGCCTCTTTGCTTAGGCTGCTGCCCCCGCGACCCGGCCCCGGATAAAGCGGATGAAGATGGATGGATGGATGGATAAAGATTAAGTAAAGTTAATATAGAGAATAGAGCCCAGAACATGATATTTTGAACCAACTTTGAATAATTAATAATTATGGGGCGATCGTGGCTCAAGAGTTGGGAGTTCGTCTTGTAATCGGAAGGTTGCCGGTTCAAGCCCTGGCTCGGACAGTCTCGGTCGTTGTGTCCTTGGGCAAGACACTTCACCTGTTGCCTACTGGTGGTGGTCAGAGGGCCCGGTGGCGCCAGTTTCCGGCAGCCTCGCCTCTGTCAGTGCGCCCCAGGGTGGCTGTGGCTGCAATGTAGCTTGCCAGCACCAGTGTGTGAATGGGTGAATGGGTGGATGACTGGATGTGTAAAGCACTTTGGGGTCCATGAACTAATAAAGCGCTATACAAATACAGGCCATTTACCTTTTTTTTTTAACTCGCAAAATAAAACAAAATAAAAACAAAACAACAAACACGAAAACACCAGACATTATGATACAGACTTATAATTTGCACTGATGTTTTTTCGAAATTCTATACGCGAAAAGTGAGCGCGAGAGCCCTCGGTGCGCCTGCTTGCTGCCGAAGTCAAAGTAAACTTTATTGTCATCTCCACTACATACAATCCAGTATATAGAGAGACGAGACGACGAGGCTCCAGTTACAGCAGTGCAAGTAAACAAACAATATATATAAGAAGAGTAAGAAAATAAATATACGCTTTAAGACTCGGGGTAAAGGGATCAATAACAATTTAAAATTTATAATTTACAGTTTGATGATTTAAAGTCTCACACACAACCCGTCGAAAGGGGAGGGGAGCCGGATGCTTCCAAATAGAGCACATTTCATTCTTAATGTTGTAAATTATGTATTCATGATTTGAATCCTGGGTTGTGTGAAATCCCAGAAATACTCAAAAAAAAATCCCAGTCTGTTAGGTTATGTTGTGGTGATTCTCGGGTTTTGGGATGGGTGTTCATACCAGAGTGCAAAATTAAAACCAATGGAAGATGGACAAGAAAAGTTCAAAGCCATCAGGTGCTCAGTTTAGAAAAAAATGTTGAAAAGACGGAGCGGGTCTGTGCGACTGGTTTTAGAAGTATCACTGCAGCGTTTATTTTCTAAAGGGCTGAATGTTATTTGCGACCATCTGTTGTGTTAAAAACTACTCTGAAACCACGAAACCCCTTTTGGAAGAAATTCCTGTTTGAAAGAAATTCCTGTTTGGCGCCTTGAGGCGACAAAAGTCGCCTCAAGGCACTTCATAGATGCAGAGAAAAACGCAACAATCATATGAGTCCCTCGTGAGCAAGCCCTTTGGCGACATCCGTTTTTAAATAAATAAAATGCTTGCATCACTGCATGCTGTGACATCAGAATCACAAAATGAGTGTGATTAAAACACAATTAGTTTGAAAGAGCGATACTGGCTGCTTTGGGGGAAAGGTGACATTGTGTGCAACGTGTTTTAGAAGTAGCCCAATAGCGTTTATTTTCTAAAGGGCTGAATGTTATTTGTGACCATTTACTGTGTTAAAAAACTAGCTGGATCTGTCTCTCTCTTAGTTCAACTTTCCGAAATCCCGATTTTTAAATAAAATGATCGCATCAACCCCTGAAAGAAACCCCAGTAGATGCGTAAAAACTAGTTAGATTAAAAACTAGTGGTTTGATTAAATGAAACGCTTGTGAACAGGCTGACATTGCCCATTCAGAAGAAATTCCCATTTGTGCCGTTTTTAAAATAAAATGCTTGCATCACTGCATGCTGAGACATTGTCAGAATCACAAAATTAGTGTGATTAAAACACTGTTACCAACACTTTTGACTAGATGTAAATAAAAAGCATTCCAGCTTTGTTAATGCGCACTGTGAAGCAAAACGGCTTCCACCCCTCCACGCAAAAACAAAGAATTGCTCTTAAGAACACATATGTCTGCATAACTGAATGTTGAGACACGCCAAAGCGATAAAATAGTTTAATTAAAAATGGTTTGTTTAAATTAAAACCCAGTTAAAAACACAAACTCATAGTACCATCGTATTACTACTAACACTGAAGAAGCGCTTTACTTTTGACACATTAATTAATTTAATGATACTATGTTTATTATAATACTTCTTCAAGAGCCTCTTTAGTTTTTGCTCTTTGAGCACAAAGGTAGTTATGTACTTACTTGCTGTCCAACATGTACCAGATAAGGGTGGTTATCACAGTCCCCAAACTGAGGAGAGTGAACATGAAAGACAAGAAAGACTTCATACGATGTCCTCTCATACCTCTCCCCTCCTGTTAGTCTTACACTTCAGTCTGTCCAAATTTTCTGTCTCCCTCTTCCTCCTTCTCCCGCTTTTACCTTTCACAAAACTCACTTTTTTTTATCTGCCCTATTCCAGTTGCTTAGGTTTTCAGTTTTTTCCCACTCCTACTCAGATTGCTCTACCTCACACATTACATGTCAGCTCAATGAAGACTATGAATCCCACTATGAACCCTAGCCTGTTTGGCGCCCTGGGTGAACACTCCCCCCCGTACATTAACATAAAGCTGTTGTACACAGACACACGTATGAAGAGAGAGAGAGAGTATGCATAGTATGCAAACGGCTACCAAACAGCCATCATAATTCGTCACACAATGAGAACAGGACAAATCAACAATTGACAATGACCGATTAATACTAAAATCTGTAACATATTGTATTGTTTGGAGTTTAGTCTTTTACTGTTGCTAGTTTTACCATTTCTTCTTGGAGCAACTGTAACCCACATAATTTCCTTAGGGATTAATAAAGTATTCTGATTCTGATTGTTTCAGGATACATGACCTGCCATTATCCAATCACACATCTGCTTACCTGTATCTTTTGCTCATTTCTCCTCCTCCTCTTTTTTCTAAACTGAGGACCTGATGGCTTTGAACTTTTCTTGTCTATCTTCCATTTTTTTTTCATTTTGCACTCCAGTATGAACGCCCATCTCTCAACCCGAGGATCACCACAACATAACCTCACCTACAGACCTACACCTAAGTTCACAGATGCATTTCTGAGATTTCACACAACCCAGGATTCAAATCATGAATACATAATGGGCTTGGATTTACAACATTATAAATGAAATGTGCTCTATTTGGAAGCAGCCGGCCCTTTCGACGGGTTGTGTGTGAGACTTTAAATCAGCGGTCTCCGACCTTTTTTGCGCCACGGACCAGTTTATGCCCGACAATATTTTTCACGGACCGGCCTTTAATGTGTCGCAGATAAATACAACAAAATATAACTAGTACCGGTACCGAAAAAAATAAGATTTATTCATAACACACGTGAAAAGACCCAGGAAAACCGAGTTAACGATCAAAACGATAACAAAATAACGCTGAAAACCTGAGCCTCAACTCTCGCGACTTTTCTACCAAACGACTCACGAACGAGGCCCAGGGGTTGGGGACCGCTGCTTTAAATCATCAAACTGTAAATTTTAAATTGTTATTGATCCCTTTACCTCTAGTCCTAAAGCGTATATTTATTTTCTTACTCTTCTTATATATATTGTTTGTTTACTTTAGTGATGGGTCATTCGCGAACGAAATGGCTCTTAGAGCCGACTCTTTGACGTGAACGACGCGAGCCGTCACGTGGTTTGTTTGTTTTTTTCTTTCTCTCAGCCTCTCTCTCGCACTTTAATCCCGCTTCACTCAGCACGTGAGCCTTGTGCTTTACGCTGGGCAGAGGGGGGAGGGGCGGTAGTTACACTCAGTAGCACAGGAACAGAGCCAGAGGGAGAGAAAGAAAGCCAGGGACAACAATGTCACATTAGAAAGGTATAGTAATCATCCACAACTATTTTCAGTTGCAGATGATAAAGGATTCAGAAAGTTTATTCATGCGGGCCCATATGGCAGAGAATATGCATGTTATTTTTGTTTTCATATTTTAATTTATATTTAATTGTGTTGTGGTTTGCAGTGTTTTGTGTTGTTTCACTTTAAATTTGTAAAAGGAAAAAGCTGAAAATTTAAATAGTTAAAAGTTGAAATGTGAATAGTTGATTTTTGTATTATATGATTTATTTATTACATTTTATGTGGAGTGAATAAATAAAAGTATATTTACGGTGGCCCCTAGAGACAAAGCACATACAAACTTCAAATCACGTACGAACTCTGAAGCACGTACAAACCCTGAAGCACGTACAAACTCCAAAACACGTAAAAACACGTACAAACTCCAAAACACGTAAAAACTCCAAAACATGTAAAAACACGTACAAAATCCGAAGCACGTAAAAACTCAGAAGCACATAAAAACTCAAAACACGTACAAAAGTCAACAGAAGTGCTCCAGAATGCTAGGTGCAGTGTTGGGCTTTTGTTACCTAGTGGCTACACAAGCCAGCAAGTACCGAACGACCGGATTTGGTGTGTGGTAGTAACAGGTAAATGAACATTGTTTTTAAATTATTTGAATATATATGAGTGCCTGTGTATAAATACACAAACATTCTTTCAGTTGTGTAATTTAAGTGATCTAGTAGCTCTGCTTTGGAAGTTCAGTTCATGCTAGAAATGTGTTTTGGAGTTTGTACGTGCTTTGTCTCTAGGGGCCACCGCATATCTTTATATATAAACATATATAAATAAAACCACTTTTTTTACGTTAGTAATTCCTTTTGTGCATAATTTAATATTATTGTTAATAATAAATTAATTAAAGCAACAAAACAACCTGAAGAGCCGGTTCGGAGCCGAAAGAGGCGGCTCTTTTTAGTGAGTCGAACCGAAAGAGCCGGATCTCTAAAAAGGGCCGGAAATCCCATCACTAGTTTACTTGCACTGCTGTAACTGGAGCCTCGTCGTCTCGTCTCTCTATATACTGGACTGTATGTAGCGGAGATGACAATAAAGTTTACTTTGACTTCGACAGCGAGCAGGCGCACCGAGGGCTCTCGCGCTCACTTTTCCCGTATAGAATTTCGAAAAAACATCAGTGCACATTATAAGTCTGTATTATAATGTCTGGTGTTTTCGTGTTTGTTGTTTTGTTTTTATTTTGTTTTATTTTGCGAGTTGGTTATTAGCTGCTGCTCCAGCCGGTCAGTGAATCCCCCGCCGCCCCGCCCTCTCCTCCCTGCGCCGCAAGCAGCAGGCGCACCTCGCAAACGAAGGGCGCTCTTACTCCCAGCAAATGGGCGATAGAAAACTGATCGTTGCGTATGCCATTCCCAATATGCGCTGGTTGACGTCGGGGGAGCTTGAGTACGAGCTTCTTTTTTTTTTTTTGGCCGATGCCCGTGATGCCGCCCAATCAATCAGATGAACTCTTAATACCAGCCAAACGCTTATGAACACATAAAAGCTTTCAGCTGGTGTTTCTCTAAGTAACGAACAGCTGTAAAAATGAGAAAAGTGGGAAGTGATGATTTACTTGCTCTCTGTTGCCAAATGAGTAATGTTAGCAGAATTAAATTCTTGCAGTGATTAGATTAATACTGGCAAAGCACTTTTTTCAAAATTAACTTAAAAAAAGCATGCCTTTAAAAACACACCTGATAATGTATTAATATTTTAAACTTGTATTTAATCTTATATATTACTTAAAACTACATTATACAAGCATTTCACATATCAGTACATGCAAGTGTCCACTTTGTGGCAGCATTTCTTCATCACTATGTTGTCACTGTTGCATATATATTTTACCTGCACATTGTTACTGCTCTTTTGAAACAGATGCCTCCCAAAACAATTATTTTTAATCAACTATTTGCTCAAATTGCCACAGATATTCAGATATTCTTGTGTATTATGCTTTTGCTCCCTACCAAGAACTAACGCCCCAGTTCTTGACTGTTGTTTATTTTTGTTCATTTTTATTCTGACAGCTTGGTCCTTCAAGCTGGATCTCAACATTTCCCCCACTCACCTCGGGAGCATGACCGAGACCGTGCATAGGGGAGTCTGGGGTTCCACCCCAGTATTGTTTAGAAGTGCTGTTTCAGAATGTAGAGAGCGGAAGCTAGAGGCAACTGAAAGAGTGACGAGAATCATAAACCAGAGGAGCAACTAGAATTGGGAGCAAGTGGCCTGGGACCGCGAAAAGGAAACCTCACATGGAAAATAAGATAGGTCTGCTACTAGAATCCGGGACTCTGACTTTTCTAGACTTTTCTAAGAGAGACTAGTCATTTAAAAGGGTGTGATCAAAGCCCAATGATCAAACACCACTGATCAAAGCCCACTGATCAATGGCCATGAGTAGCATTCACAGAGAGTTGGGGAATGGCTGCAATCACAGCATTGTAAGATGGCGAAAGATGTACCCTTAGGCCCCCACCTCGATTCAGAGATGGTCTTTCCCTTTTCACGTAAATAGCCTCCTTGACTCTGCGCTCAAACCAGCGTTCCTCTGGTTTGAGCGCTGGCCTGTAGGTGTAAATACACTGTGGACTCCTAGCCTGACGAGTTAGCTCTTCTGTGTTGTGCCATCTGCTTCACCAGAGGTTATTTGGTTTCCCCGATCTATAAATCTTGGCAATCCTCCTGGCACTAAACAGCGTAAACTATGTTACTCTGTTTGTATCGGGTGACCCGATCCTTGGGGTGGAGCAGTGTGTTTTGGGGTGTAAAAGCCACAGAGACATGGCGTTTAGAAAAAATGCATCTCAGCTGGTCCGATACTCCTGACATGTACGGGATCACTAAGGGTTTTCCCTTAGGCAGCAGTTGTCCTTCTCCCCTGGATCAGCTGGAGCTTTCTTTTGGTGCCTTACCAGTTTTGACACATGTCCAGCTGGGATAACCACATTTACGAGGGGGCTTCTTGATGTGATGTTCTTCTGCTTCCCTGGCTGCTGTGGCTGTGGGGATGGTGTTCGCTCTGTGTTGTAGTGTCCTGATGACACCCATTTTGTGCTCCAGTGGATGATGAAAGTCAAACCTTAAATATTTATCCGTATGCGTAGGTTTACGGTACACGTCAGCTTTTAAATGTATCCCTTTACTGATGGGAATCTCACAGTCTAAGAAGGCTAACCTTCCACTTTTCATATCCTCCCTGGTGAATTTGATCTGTTGGTCCACCGAGTTAATGTGATCTGTGAATTGTGGTACGTCCTGAGATTTCCATATTAATGATCAAGGAACTGACCTCACAGTCACCTGCAGTCAGCTGAGACTGAAGAAGTCACTTGGATGAGTTGAAAACGCTACATCCAGACGAACAGAATCAATCTTTTGGGATTTACTTACCTGGATGATTGAGCATGCATCAAGACATGTCATTTAAGGGAATGAAAGACATGAAAAAAATGTTGAATAACAAAACTCTGATTTTCTGAAATTCTGTTCCACAGCAGGAACCAGGACCTTCAACAGAAAAGGGTGAAGCCAGGAGACTGGGTGTTCCTTAAAGTCATTAAGAGCAGTGAAAATAGTGGAGAGAAGAACCTGGATGTATCTAAGCCATTGTAAGTCTGCCACACACGTCAACCACAAAGACAACAAATAAAGCTGAGGTAAAGCAACACTTTCAAATGCATTTTAAAACTATCTACGCAATGGAACCTGTACCTGTGCCCTAGTTTATCTGGTTATATCTTTTACTGTAGTTTTAGGCCTAAAGGCAAACACTTTGGCATCAGAAAGTAAACTTTCTCACAAATTCTATAAAAGAGACCTACCCACATTTGTATATATATATATAGACCCCATGGGGGTTCCAAGAGGAGTCCCAGATGAGTTTAAAGCACATAACCAGATAGCTGCAGGGTTTTAATCCATATTCTGGTAGCTAACTATTATTAAAATGTTGATTGGATAAATTAACTGTATTACAAACAACAAAGATTCTTGAATTACTTTAGAGTTGCAAATAAGAGACTTTTGGAAGAGCAGAAAGATAATATACTTTAAAGGCATGTTGAAAGGCTTATCTTCAAAAATAATAAAAATAAATAGAAGCTTAGCAAGAGAAAGAACTCTTACTCTTCCCAAAGAGCCTGAAACAAGAAAAGTGGAGAAAATGAGGAGGAAAATCTTGTCCTAAAGGAAACCCTTGTTTTAAGGGGGAAAAAAAGACAGCATTATTCCAAACTTATTAGACTATAGTGGGCGGGATGCAGATGTTGAATTCATCTATCACAGGGGTGGGGAACGTCAGGCCTCAAGGGCCAGTGTCCTGCAGGTTTTAGATGTGTCCTTGATCCAACACAGCTGATTTAAATGGATAAATGACCTCCTCAACATGTCTTGAAATTTCCCAGAGGCCTTGTAATGAACTACTCATTTGATTCAGGTGTGTTGACCCAGGGTGATATCTCAAACCTGCAGGACACCGGCCCTCCTGGAGTTCCCCCACCCCTGATCTATCAGAATAACTCTGTGACAGGATGTCACATGTTGGATTTGATTAAATATTTGTAGGTTTCACATAAGACCAAACAAAGTCACAGTGTAGGATGATTTGTTTTCCACCTTCAGTAGCAGGTAATTCAATTGCACATCAGCAGATTCTGCTGATCGACACCATGCAGGACACCACAACATGACACATCAACAGGAGACGAGCATTTTAATAACCTGATCTTTATTAAGCGAATTCATTTAATGTTAAACAGACTTCCTTCATAACAATATCATGCACATCAGTTATATCGTTTTACAAAAATTGACATCATGGCATAATTTTACTGGCAGCTTACCCACGCTGGTTTTGTTTTCCAGAATTGTCAAGAGGATTTTAGTGTAACATACATATTCAGGTGGAAATCTAAAAAGAAAAATATAAATAAATAAAAAGGTCCCATTCCCAGAGTTAAAGATGACTATTCTACTTCAGGTTTATGTCTTGCAAAAATGAGCCAACATTCCCTTCTCTAAGCAATCTTGCCAAGAAACATCTGGAACTTATTACATCATCTGTACCTTCAGTTAGGATTTTCTCAAAGACAAAGTTAGTGAGCTAGAAAAGAAGTACAAGAAAACATTTATTTTCCATTAATAATTTGTACACTTGATTTTAAAAAGACACAAGTGCAATAACAGGGAAAATGTCTTGTTATTATATTATTGTTTCTGAACAAAAAAGTGGAGTGTGCCATGTAAGATTTAGAGCAACAAATACTTTGCTAGCAGTCTGTCTAATTAAATATCCAGGCGTAGTGTGTGGTTTCCCCTCATTACAGGCTACAACTTGGCATGCCAACGCACTCAGTACACTCTGACAGCGCCTCAGACAGCAGCTCCATTACAGACTACGGGAACCTGGACACCAGTATCTCATAAGGGTGGAAGTACGATACTGTACAATAGAATACAATAAAATTTTCAAAATAAGATCCCACAGGTTTCAAAGTGTCCGTGATGGGGTTGAATTAGGATTGTGATTTCATGCATGAGGTGGGAAGTTGTATTTTCTAAAATATTTGACCAATAATAATTTAAGAAATCTACTATCAGATCAATTTATTAGACATGCCGTTCTTTAAGGTAATCAAAAATGCACCTCTCTGAGAGAATCATACATTGTCATGGTCCCTCAGTCCTACCTGGCTGACATATCAGGGTTTGTTTTGTCTCTCTCTAGGCTTCTGTTTCTCTCTCCTCTCTTCTGTCTGTTATTGTTTGTTGTTGTCTGTGCTGTGAGGCAGTACTCATTCGTGTTCCTACCCTTGAGTCTACACACCTGAAGATAATCAACCCCCTCTGGCCTCTGATCTCATCATCAGCCATTACTTAAGGTAATCATTCATTACTGGATTGTTGAACTACCTTGTTAGTTAAGCACTGGCTCCTAGCTTGTATTTTGCTCGTGTGTGTTTGCCTCAAAGGATCCGACATTGTCTTCTCCCTCTGCACAGACCTTCCCTGGCTTCCCCTTCCTGGAGTGTGGTGAATGTGCCTATTTTGAGAGAGTATTGTACTGGAGAGACATTTGAATGTTTTCGGATGCAGTTTGGACCCCTGGAAACCCATTTTTCCACCTGCACTGTTATTTAAAGCATATTCTGGTGAGAACGCTGTAAATAGAATGCACTAAACTTTAAAATCATAAAACATCAATTATCTGTCTGCATCAGTAACAGCTTTAAGCATAAGAAAATTAAATTGTTGTGAACCCATGCTTTCATTTAGTGTGAAACATGTTTAACAACCATTTAGTAAATACAATAACTGAGGCCTTGGTTATAAATTCCACATTACTCTCCACGTCCGCAGGTCTGCTGGACTCTACTTGAGTCAGAGTGACTTAACTTCAGGAACAGCTATCAGGGTGTGTGCATGGCATTATGGGCCTGCCAGTTTTTGTCACTAATTGCACATTCACCCCAGATGGCAAACTTCAGATAAGTATGAAAGGAACAGCTACTCAGCCATGGTGTCTCCAGCTCTCTGCACCACAGTTTAAGTGACTAAGCTCCCTTAACCTTATAGTTAGAAGAGAAGGTTGTATGTTACTTTTCTCTGGTAGGGTGTCCCTGGGCAAATTAGACCATTTTCTACTTTTCCACTGCAACCCCCTCTGGCCTCTGCTCCGTAGCTGCTGGGTGACCTCTCGTTTGGGGCTCTACTCAGCTCTTCCCAGGAGGGTGGCACGGTTCCCCCCCTTTTGGTGGTCCTCCTCGGGTCCTCGTACTCTGGGGCCTCTGGATGTCTGGGGCCTGGATCTCCTCCATACCTGCTTCATGCCCTGGGGGACGGGGCTATGGCTCCCCACACTCCCTAGCAGATCGTTACATGGAGAAACCTTTGGAATACAAGCATGCTGATCCACACAGGTGTACACACGGGTGTTCACAGACGCGGACTACACCTTTCTTGGCTGCTGCCTCAAAGCACATTGTGCGCTGTCTTTCTTGCGTGCTGCACAATATCGTTTAATATTCAGTATCTACTGTTGTCTACTGCTAGCTAGTTTATTGTGATGGTGCTGTATTTATTATGTTGCTCTTTTTTGTTTGCTTTCTCTTCTGGGTTTTTTTTTCTCCATACAGGTGATCCAGTCATGTCTGTCCCGTTTGTAGCAACCGAAAATAAAATAAATACATAATTATAATAAAGGTCAATCAAATGGACCAATATGGCAAGGCCATGATGATCCACTTGGTAAAATAAATCCGCTTGGCATCTTTCTTGGCCTTAAGACAACAATTCTGATGGCTAAAGATCCAAACGGGGGACACAAGAAAAAAAAAAAAAATTAGACCATTTTCATTTCGTCCTATGTTTCATTGGTAACCTAAAGGCTGAATGCATAGCCATCTATCATGAAATCTTCTATCTATTAGGAAGTATCTCCAATGGTTTTAAGCTCTATTATTTACCATTTATATAAAGAATAAATCTGTCATGTATATGTTTACACTATTTTATATGCCACTTGAGAGCTTTTTCTTTTATCTGGACATTGCAAAACTGTTGTCTTCTTTTGATATATTTCAAATCTACCAAGAAGAGGCCAAGAAATCTATCAAGAAATGGCATGCTCATCATTGCTACAGTAATTACAATCGCTGGTCATAGGACTTTCTAATATTAGCTGTGCTTCTTATTGAAATCTGTATTTAAAAACACAAAACAGGATTATAAAAATAATAAAAGGGAAACGATGCATATAAATATATGTATATATACACTAACCACAAAAATGCCCAAAAAGACAGCAAGTTTTTAAGCACTTGAGATACTAAATCTTCCAACTGAGACATCCAGAGAAATCTTTCCCCACCTGGTTAGAGAAGTGAAAGGCGCCACACTTTTTGATATTTATTTATTCATTTGAATTTCAATTTCCTTTTATAACATACTGTTAAAAACAAAATATACAAATGTTCACAATATGTTGCCGTTGCTACAACAAGAGATGTCAGGTGTGATAATTCACAGCTTTATAATGCAGTGTTATGCTAAGAAACCCTGCATAATACTCCACGTAACTTGGCATGCACCTCACAAAATATGTAACTACACATCAGCGCCGATGTGTAGTTACACCAGAGGATACCCACAAAGGTCCAATGTCTCTTGTGGAAGCAAAAGAGGGACCTAAATGGCAGGAGGCATGTCATTTTAACATCGTGGCTTATTAGGGGCATTTCTGCATGACAGAAATCAATGCTAATGCTTTAAAAATACCAGCCTAAAAGGCAACATTCCCACCTACATCAGACACACCTAAATACTGTTACAAATATTGCATAAGAAATTGTTCTGAACAGAGGTTTTCACTCTCTAAGTGCAAATTTTACAATTACATTTTTACATTTACAATTAACAATGAGATAAAAAGAACTTACACAACTAACATTTTACCAATAAATGTATGTTGCCACTTTGTGGCAGTAAGTTTTTTATCACTGTCTGGTCACTGCAGTGACGAAGCATAACACATATTTGTGTGATTTTTATCAGGCACTACACATTCATTACCAGCTGGTACTAAAATACAAAGTGGTTAATAGTTTAAAAAATGTCAAAATAGGCCTTACATTCAGTGTATTCGTTTTCTTTCTAAAAAGCTTTTCAGCACGAACGTCTTTATGTAATAGAGGTATTTCAGAATATAAGGTGAGATCAATCTTTCATAAGGCACTAGACTGAGAGCAACTGCCTTACAGAGGCATCAAACTACATTAAAATCATTTCAGACTCCAAATGGAACATTTGTTTAATAAATAGGGTTAAAGAGGCACTCATCAGTGCAAATGTCTTGGTTGCTGGAAGGTAAGGAAGGTGACTATGTTGCCATTTTCCATCTTTCCACTAACCAAAATTAATGTGTAAATTTTCTCAAACACATATGAAATGAATTGAGCGTCTAACTTCATCCTGAGGCTATAGAGAAGGCACTTAATTCTGCACTTTGCTTATGTGCTGTTGTCTATTTGGGAACTATTTTTTATCTGATTCACAGTCTCCCAGGTGAAGCCTGAGTACCCCTTCAGTGTGCAGCTGTAACAAGCGGTTAAATTCAGCTGGCATTGCGTGAAAACTCGCTTTAGCTGGTTTGTCATCATAGTAGTGGTTAGTCAGGGTATAGAGGCCATATGGGTGATTACTAAAGGGCCAGAATCCATACAGATGCACATTTTCACACAATTCCAGGGCCATGCTAACCATAATTAATCCAGTGCTGAGCCGCCTTTCTTTCAGGCCTTCAGAGCTCCAGAATTTAGCCAGACTGTCAAGGTATTGAGGGTTAAAGAAAACAGGTAGAATAGGGCTTTTAAAGTCCTCTATTGTATATGCAACTCGCTGACACACAGCAGTATTTATACCAAAGGAGAAGGCAGGAAGGAGCAGCAGAGAGTTGCCGTACTTGCGAAGACTCTCCACGAATGGAAGGCGACGTCCCACCAGGGAGCCATACCTGTGCAAAAGAAACAGCTGACTTTGAGCAACAACTCATAAGTAATGTGAGGTGACAGCAACTTTTTTTTTCTTGCTTACCTCTGTGTGAAGATGCTTGGGTTTGCTGTCACAAGGCTAGTTTTGCTGCCAACATCTTTCTCATATCCATTTTCCAAAGGAGGTAAGTTGCACCTGAACAAACAAAACAGTAGACATAGGAATAATTATGTGGAATTTCCACTCTGAATTTGGTCTACATTGGACACTTTTCTCACCTGATAACAAAGTCAGCTGAATCAATCATTTTTCCACAGCTGCTCTCAGACAGGATCCCACCATTCCCAACTACTGAACAAGTGTCCCATTGTTTATTTGAGAAAGGATTCTCCTGGAATAGACAGTGACATTTAAGGCATTATAAAAAAACATTTACATTGTTGCTGATGTCAAATCTTGAAGCAAAAAGGATTTATATATAATCTTTTCTCTTCAATTCACACATGTTTTCTGGCAATTTAAACTGATACTGAACTAAATCAGAATTTGTTGCTTTGCTGGTTGAGATGCTACTATATCACCTTAGCTTTTGTGGTTTGGTAGCTTACATATTTTTATATCTTTCATTCTGGATTTGACTTTATTTCTGAAACACTTCAAAACAACATAACAGCTGACCGAATTCCAGTAGAATCAGAGTAATTAAAATGTTTAAAAAAATAAGATAACAAGAACAGAAGAATAAATCAGTACAGGTACAAACAAAGAGCGAGAGGTTAAACACAGATAACAACTCACACTGGGTTAAAAGCCAAGGAGAAAAGCTGTGTTCTTAAATGATTTTTAAAAACAGCAAGAGATGGAGCCTGCCTGGCAGCTCATTCCACATTTTAGGAGGCAAAACTGCAAAGGCTGTGCCTCCTCTGGATTTATAAAATGTCTACGGGACAATCAAAAGCATTGGTTATCTGATGTAAGAGCATGTGAAGGCATGTAAAGGTGAAGCAGCTCAGACAAATAAGAAGGGGCAAGACCATTAAGACACTTAAAAAGAAATAAAAGAATTTGAAATGGATGAAATGACTGCATGTCTGTCATTACTATGCAGCTTTTCTGCTTCTCCTTTTATACTGGTGTATACTTTATACTTAGTTTGTATCCGGTTTGAGGGGGTGTTCCTGTTCAGTTCCTGTTTGTAATACTTCTAAAAACATATTTTTAAAAGTGATGGTGCATTACTTACATATGGCTGTGTATGTATTTACATAAGCAACCCCCAGCCCCTCACGCCTCACACACACACACACACACAAACAAAAACAAAAAACCCTACCTTTGTAAAAATGCTGAACAACTCTTTGTTCACCTGTAGAGTCCTCTTCTTTTCCCCATCATAAACGAGCTTCAACCCCACTGGAGTGTTATTCTTGGTAATGATGGCTTTGTCAAAGCCATTGCACTTAAGTCTCAGATTAGTTCTGGGGAACATAAAACACTTTGTTGACACAGGCTAGCTATTTACCAGACAAACTAGTTGTTATTAACAGTTAATTAACTGGGAACAGAAATATTGCTTTTCTCAAAATACAAGCTATCTGGATTGTCATATAATTCCATATTATGCAGTAAATTAGAAGATGTTTTTAGGAAATAACATTAGTTTATTAAAAACATGACAATGGTGGGATCTCGAATAAAAATAAAGTTTAATGCCATTATAAGAAATGCATATTAGCCATGTGTCTGGAAGCCTGTGTGACATCTAAGAAAACTGACAATATTTAAAGTTGATGCTTGTTTAATTTATACTAACAGACATTGCCAATCTAAATGAAACCACTGCTAACGGTCCCTTAACGTAATGCCAAGGAATACCATTTCTTTAATGCTTTTGATTCTCTTCATGTTCATTGATGTGTTCAGTGAAATAGTTCAGTGTGAGTAAATAGACAGAGAGAGATGAGACATCAGTACACCCACAGGGCAGGAGAGCAAACAACAGGCGAGCGAGGGGAGGAGCTAACATTGATCAATATAAAGTTAAACAGGAAAAGAAGAGCATAAAATAAAAGAGCAGTGTATTACAACACAGTTAGCTTTAGTAATCGGTATAAAAAAATCTTTCTTTCAGCTGTAGGTAACAAATACAACAACAACTCCTGTTAATGTTTTATGCAGCTCGAGCTAATAGAAAGTCTCAGTTATATAGTCTTAAAAAGATATTTACCCACATGGTAAATATCTCAAGTATTCTTTGTTGTGCCTACAGAGATATTATGTCAAAGTCATCGTCCCTCATTACAGGGCTCCTTTGGTTTAAGCTACTGGCTCACTGACTCCTACATGAGGCTGATGACACCTGATACCTGATAGGCTGATACCTCCATCAAATCTTTGCATAAAAAAATCCTGCTATCGATACACTATTTGAATATATTATGGTAGGGATCATATTATGCTTGCAGAGCTCATCTGTGACTTTAATTGTATTTTATTTTTAATTAAAAATTTACTCGAGCAGACACACACACTCCTATTTAGTAAAAAGTTTTACTTTGATTTGTAATTTCTATAGAAAAAAATTGAAAGTGTTTGCAAATTGGTTCTTACTTGAATTTTAAGTAATTCTCCTCCTGCTTCTTCCAGGTTTGATTGTAACGCTCTTGTACCTTGCTAATGATTTCCCTGTGACACACACAAACACACAGTCAACAGAATCATATCTGCACAGCTGACTTTGCACAGCTCATTTTTGACGATGGCATAAACAAAGAGGTTTCTCAGGGAAATTCTGAGACTGTTATCTTTTCTCTCACTTGCAGCCTTTGCAAATTTCTGAGGGCTTTGCGGCATGTTTCTTTTGAGAAGCTGGTTGGTGAGGCTTCACATGTCTGCAAAAAAACACAAACAAAAACAAAGAAAACTGGTCAGATTAAGTAATGCAGATCAGGAAAATGCAGAAAAAACAGATGACATATTATAACAGCATTTCATTGTTGTTGTCAGTTGTTTACACATCCTGGGTGGAAAAGTGTGATGTAGAGTGACGTATTGTTCCAGTCAGTGTCAAGCACTGTACTTAAAACTTGCTTGTTGTCCTTTTTTTCCAGTTTGTGCAACTAAATAATTATAATACATAATATAATATAATTGTATTACATCATATCACAGCTGTTGGACTGAATGATATGTTATCCTGGCTCCTTCCAACCTGCATAAAGATTAAATAATCTTGCATGCAATTGGTGTTCATGACTTGAACACTTCTTCGTGCAAATGATAGTCTCAGTTTCCTGTTCCTAGCTGGCAGCAGTGACAGTGTGGGGTCACCTGCTGCTGTAGCCCACCTGCTTCAAGATTCAACATGTTTTAAGGAACCTTGGAGTCATTTTTGACCAAGACATGTCCGTCAATGCACATATTAAACAAATATGTAAATATGTAATATGCTTTCTTCCATTTGCACAACATCTCTAAAATTAGAAATATCCTGTCTCACAGTTACGCTGAAAAACTAGTTCATGCATTTATTACTTCCAGGCTGGACTACTGTAATTCATTATTATCAGGATGTCCTAAAACCTCCCTGAAAAGCCTTCAGTTAATCCAAAATGTTACAGCAAGAGTTACTGACAGGAACTAGAAAGAGAGAGCATATTTCTCCTATATTGGCTTCCCTTCATTGGCTCCCTGTTAAATCCAGAATTGAATTCAAAATCCTGCTCCTCACATACAAGGTCTTAAATAATCAGGCCCCATCTTCTCTTAATGACATTGTAGTACCATATCACCCTATTAGAGCACTTCGCTCTTGCACTGCAGGCTTACTTGTTGTTCCTAGACTATTTAAAAGTAGACACTATCTCTACTTTCAAGATTAGGCTTAAAACTTTCCTTTTTGCTAAAGCATATAGTTAGGGCTGGACCAGGTGACCCTGAATCCTCCCTTAGTTATGCTGCAATAGGCATAAGCTGTTGGGGGATTCCCATGATGCATTGAGTTTTTCCTTTTCAGTCACCTTTTTCACTCACTATGTGTTAACAGACCTCTCTGCATTGAATCGTACTTGTTATTAATCTCTGTCTCTCTTCCACAGCATGTCTTTATCCTGTTTTCCTTCTCTCACCCCAACTCTCTCACAGAAGATGGCCCCGCCCCTCCCTCATCCTGGTTCTGTTGGAGGTTTCTTCCTGTTAAAAGGGAGTTTTTCCTTCCCGCTGTCCCCAAAGTGCTTGCTCACAGGGGGTCATATGATTGTTGGGTTTTTCTCTGTATGTATTATTGTAGGGTCTACCTTAAAATATAAAGCGCCTTGAGGCGAGCATTGTTGTGATTTGACACTATATAAATAAAATTTACTTTAATTTAATCTTCAGTGTACCCTTTCAAATAAAGCTGTCTATAGCAAATACTTCAGCTTCTACACCTCTTTTCAGAAGATAGTTCTGCTTCTTCTGCTTTTTTCAGCAGATAATTTCCGCTACACAACATTCACACTGCATTCTCGCAGGAAATGCAACTTTTTCTAGTTTTTACTATTACTGTTGTTGTTATTAAATAATGATAAAAAATAAACATTTTATTGCGATAATATTAATATTATATCAAATATTTAGTTTAATGAATCAAAACTAATTCAGTCCTACCTAAGTGGTAAAACGGAATATACACAATAATGCAACAGCCATCATATACAGCACACCATATAAGCTGTCAATCTTTGACAGGGGTGCGTTGGTCTAAATAAGGCTTGTTATTCAAATAATAAATAAATAAAGCAATGCATATTTACAACCATAGTACACTCCTTGAGAAATTTAGCCACAGTTATAAAACTATAGAATTATCTGTCTAAGATTGCAGAAAATTTGTTTTGCAAGCTGATCGATGAATATCTTTCATTTCAAAGAGACTTGGGGGGGTATTTCTCAAAGTCTGTCCTGCTTAAGCTCAATGTATGTCTCAGTCCGGGGGTTATGACTGCTGCAGAAGGATCGAACTAGAGTGAAACGAATTAAACTGAGCAATGAATACAAAACTGTATGAATTAGTGTAACTTACAGTTAAAGTGTATCAGCAGAATTCAGCTAAAGGGCCACAGTAACTTTCCTGGGCAAGCCTGGGCGAGCCTGGACTCCCGAGGCCCTTAACCCTTACGCTATGTAGCTTAAATACAAGACTTTTATCATGTCTTTTTCAACACTTAACACCTTTTCGTTTTCATATTTCAAAAGGTTATTACATTTTCATATTTCAGATTTGAGGTATATTTCTTCAGCTCCAAAAAGGCTGAATATATTATTTAAATATCTAGGCTACAGGTCCATATGTCCCCAAACCTTGACCCTAAGACGCTGGCAGTCGCATTATTTATCAGAAAACATCATAACAGAAATACTGAAAAAGTCCTTTACTTTTGACACTTTAACTTCACTTTAAGGAAATGTACTTAAGTGTGCCTATGTGCCTATGGCACACTTATTACTATTTGGCAGATTTATTATTGTTATTATTATTATTATTATTATTATTATTATTATTATTACGCCTAAAATTTTGATCACGCCCCACAGCTTTGAGACAACACCCAAATTTGTCATACCGTTTCATGCGGCTCAACAGGGAATGGTGTGCTATGGGAAAGGGCCTGAAAAAAGGTCCCAACCCAGGCCACTTTGAAGGTCCACCGCTCAGCCATACTTTGTCATAGAAACATCATTTAAACTTCTACAGGTCACAAGACTTTGGACTTTTATTGACCAAATCCATGTTGTGAGTGTGGAGAATAATTTGAAAAAAAGGTCTTTCTCTTCCTTTACCACCCAAGCCGTTTGCCCTACATGTATAATTTATACATCAAAACGTAGCTATCGTTGTCTACTTTCATCCAGTGTCTTCCTCACTGAGATCATATTTACGGTTTTCTCACAAATGCCATCAAAGCGCAGCCTCCTCCCTCTCTGTCCCCATTGACGGCCATTCTAAACCTGCTCTCAATTTTCGGTTCAAATTTAACATCAGAGCGTGTCTTTACACTGTCACCACGTCAGTATATTACACTCTACAGGCATGGAAATTTAATATGTTGTAGTCTGGAAGTTCCTACCACTCACAGTGAAAGAATCTTTGTGACCGGACCTACAGTTTTCTCTTGGGAACAATTTGTTTCAGAGTTTAATTCCTGTTTGCAGTTCTCTGTGTTTGACCCCAAATGCAGTGTGTGTGTGTGTCCCAGCCCCTCCTGCCATTCACACGAGTTACTATAGCAACCAGCCTTAACAGCTATGAACTGATGACTGTTTAAAAGTCAACAGTTTTTTCCTCCAACCACATACATCCTGTATTCTGACAACTACCTTTGTGAATATGAGCTCGAAACATACTCTGACCAGTAAAATTAAGTGCAAAACCGTCCTACCATTGTGAATGTAACCTACAAGCATACTTTAACGGCTACAATTAAGTGGCTAATCGTCCTACCTTTATGAATATGAGCTAGAAGCACACTTTAACAGCAGAAATTAAGTGACAAATCACCCTACATTTGTTAATAAGCGCTAGAAACACACTCTGACGGGTACAATTAAGTGCCAAGCCATGCTACTTTTGTGAATGTGACCTACAAGCATACTTTAACCGGTAAAAATGAAGTGGCAAACCGTCCTGGCTTTATGAATATGAGCTACAAGCATACTCTGATGGCCAAAAGTGGCAAGCCGTCATACCTACTTAAATTCATGCTGGAATTACTCTGTGACAGCAGAAATGTGCATAAACGACTTACGGTAGGACGTTTTGCCAAAGTAGAATGGTTTATCAGAACACCGGCATAAGCACAATTAAAATTTCTTCAGAAATGTTCGCTTTCTAGTTTCACATTGTTGTTGCTACTTTTATAAGGTGAGCACAATCGTTCTTCCACAGCCTCTTTAGTGTTTGCTCTCTAGGCACAAATGTAGTTATGCACTCACTTGCCGTCCGACTTGTACCAGATGAGAGTGGTCATCAGGCTCCCCAGACAGACGAGAGTGATCATGAGAGACAAGAAAGACTTCGAGAGCTGTCCCCTCATACCTCTCCCCTCCTGTTGGTCTTTCCCTTTAGAGGCCCACCTTTGTCTCTCTCTTCCTCCTTGTCCTGCTTTTACCTTGCACAACACGCGCTTGTTTTATCTACCCTGTCCCGTTGCCTATGCTCTCATATTTCCAAACTGCACTGCCACGAAGTACTTCACAAGCACACACGCCGGCTCAGTGAAGGCTCTTAATCTTTTTCCTCATGCCTGTCTGCTGTTTTACGCACTCATCACTCCCGCCTCCCTCGCTCACTCTCTTCCTGTCTCATTTGCCTCTGTGGTTCAAATCCCTCCTCGATAAATTAAGCACCAGAGATTCAGTCATTTCTGTCTGTCTAGCGTGATTTATTTTCCGACTGGTTGAGACAAGTTTGAGCCCCAGTGCGCACTTCTGTTACTCTTGTTTCCTCTCGTTACACTTTGCTGGCAGTCAGCCGAGATGAAACCGATAAAACGTTCCTCCACATCCCTCTTAAATCCTCGCCACTTCTGCTTTGCTCGTCCGTCTTCTTTATGTTGTCGCGCACCTTTTTTGTCACTTGCTCACACGAGGAAAGTCCGCCATTTCTTCTCAACTACAGCTCTTTAGCCCCATTCTCTCGGGCTTCTGTGTGTACTTTCCCCTCCCTCTGCCCACATTGGCTAAACCCCTCTCCCCTCTGCACTAAAAGCACGTAGTAACATGAGTGCCCTGTACTGAATTAGCTCACAGTTGTCTCTTGACTCGACTGGTTCGTGTGTGGGTGAGTGTGTGTGTGTGATAAGAAACACGTTCATAATCAATGAGAGACAATGGAGGCAGGAGCCTATGATCGCCCCGCCAATCAGAGGGGCTCTTAAAACCTACCAAACTCTTATTAACGCACACAAAAGCTTCTTTGATTCGCGTGTGAAACTTTGCATGCTTACAGCTGGTCTTTCTCTATGTAACTAACAGCTGGAAAAAATGAGAGAAAGAGGAAGCCATAATTTCTAACTTGTTCTATGTTGCCAATTGTGTGGTGGAAGTGGAATTAAATTCTTGGAGTAAATCATAATGAGGATTATGTTAAACTAGTTGCATTTATGGGAATTTTTTTGTTTTCACAATGAATAACCATAAACAGATGGTTACTCCCACCCTAATTCCAGTTGTCAGTGGTAAATTTCTTTTTTTCTCCCTCTCTCTTTGCAATAAAGGCATAATTCCTCCAACTTCAACTTCACTTTAAGTTTTTTGAGTTCTTTGGAGTTTTGCATCCATGTTTATTATAAGGCGTTTTCTGTTTGGTTTCAGCTGCAGCTTATTGGAGATGATGTCATTTCCACTCAAACACCCCATTAGCTATTTAAGCACATTAAACATTCATAAAGTTTTAACAGAGGAGTTTTCCTCAGCGTTATGCAGTCCTGTGTGTGTAAGAAGCCTCAAGTCTCTCTAATGATGGAGGATTGTGTTGTTAACTTTTTATTGTACACCTGTCACGAGTAGTAATGAACAGGGTTGTAGCTGTGAATGTCTGTATGTTCCCAAAGCTGCTCGGTTGGATTAAAATCTGATTTTGGAGGCCATTTGAGTACAGCGAACTCATTGTCATGTTCGAGAAACCATTTGTGAAATGGCATGTTATCCTACTGAACATATCAGCAGATAATGTACACTGGAACATGGTTAGCACAAACAGGGTGGAGATTTGAGACTTTGCTCAGTTGGAACTAAAGGAGCCAAAGTGTGCCAAGAAAATATCCCTCACATTGATACACCCCGACAGCAGCGGTCTGAACTGTTATACCGTTGATACAAGACAGGATGAATCCATGTTTTCATGTTGTTTACACAAATTCTGACTCTACCATCTTAATGTCACAGTAGAGATCAAGATTTTTCCAATCTTCTTGTCCAATTTTGCTGTTCCTATATGAATAGTAGCTGCAGTTTTACATTCTTTGGCCGTGATTATGCTCAGCTGCAGACACTGACGCAAACAGCTGGAGGCTCCAAGTCTGAGTAGTCAATGGCGATGTCAGCATCACCCTCAATTTTATTTCTATAGCACATGTCATTGTATGCAGACATAAAGATAAAAGCATGAAAATCAGGTCTACAATGGCTTAAGGCAATAAATTAACAACAAAATAAAACTTTACACAGATAAAATACAATTTAGTGTTAACATACACGCACAGATACACACAATTTTTGACAGTAGCCCAAACGTGTGAGAATAAAGTGTTTGAATATGTTTTTTTTTTTAATGTAGATAAAGTTCTAAGTCAGTGGGCAGATTGTTTTTAAGAAACAGTAACTGAAAGCACCCTCAGCACCATCAAATCTAATTCTGAGATGAGTTTTGCACCTGATGACCAGAGGGTCCAACTGCGTTATAAACACTAAACAGTCAGAGATGTACAAACCACTGAGTTCTTTATGAACTAATACAGCTATTCCTGTTGTATTTCTTTGAATTCCACTGTCTGAGGCGAATGCATAGTTCGTGCATGGTTCATGGTGCTGTTTTGTTTGCTTTAAAGAACAGTAACTAATAAAATTAGTGCATCATCTTATCTTTTTAATGATTGTTTGAATTTTTGTTTTTATTTACACTACAGGGCTTAATAAAACTAAATAACTCTTCAAGTCATTCAGCTTTATGAGCTTCATGATTTGTTTGATTTCTTTATTCTAAGAATGAGTTTGATTTCTTGTGACTAAAATGTTTCCCAGTCCTGTTTTCACAGTTATTGTAGTAAGAAGACCGCAGCACTCCAGTTTTGTTTCCTGTCAGGTTTTATGGCATTTGAGATGCCTGATAAATAGGTTTCTGTTTAACTTTTAGTTCAGAATTGCTGTTTTTCAACTCCTACTTAGAGTTTATATGTGTTTACCTTCTTTAGTTTGTCTTGTCTTCCTATGCTTATACTTAGGGGCAGCTGGGGTTCAGGGGGTGGAGCAGGTCCTCTACCATTTGAAAGGCTGATGGATCACTCCCTAACCCCTTTATCATGACAAAGTGTCCTTGAGTAAACCCTGATTGGCTTTCATCTATGCATCTATGTGAGTGTGTGTAAAAATGATAAGGCATGTGTCACTGGGTGAATGAGACTTGATTTTTATTTAGTTTAGTTCTTCTTTTTGTTTTGTCGTGCATTTGGTTCTTCCTGCACACACTCCAAACCCATGATAGGGAAGTAAAAGCAACATTTAACCCAATTTGTACATCAAATACACAGTGATTTCTTCACTGATGGACAGATCATGTGACTCCAGACTCCAGTAAGCAGCTGTAATGTGTTTGTCACAGTATGTAAAACTTCCAAGTGTCAAGTGTTTTGCAGATAGCTGAAGTCCTGGGAAGATAATGTGCATTTACACTTGGCATACATCATGAGGCACTAGCAGAAACATAGTTAAAATGTTGTTGTTGTTGTTTTCCATTTGCATGGAATAACCACAATAAGGACTCGGCCACGACTAGAAAAGGGGAAACCAGTGTCACTAGTGTATCATAGGGCAGTCAGACAAACACGTTGCTTCAGTGGCTGTCTGATTATTCAATAACCCAGACGTCTGGTTTTCCATCATTACAGGCTGCCCTTCTGCCTCCCACAGCAGTCATTAGCTTGTTACAGACAATGCCAATTCCATCCAAAGACTCCATTAGCTATTTAACCACATTAAAGCCAAAGAAGTAACTTTTCATAATGACATTCATAACCTTGTAAAAGTTCCTCACCATCGTGTAACCCTGTGCCCGTGTGAAGCCCTCAGGCTCTCTAATGACATAAGATCGTGTTATTAACTTTTAATTATACAAAAAAAAAAAGTTCTGTACAAATTTTTCACATGTCTAAATTGGCTTACACGGGATCAGCTGTGAAGGTCTGTATGTTCTTAAAAAATTGGTAAACACAGTTAAAATGTGCATGTGAGAGGACAAAAGCAAATCTATTACAGTTTATTGCAGCAGGGAGGGTGACAGTGGACGAGCGATGGGTTGGAGGAAGCAAAGGGTGGAAGGTGTGCAAAGTGCTTCCTCCATAAAGTCATGCTATATGCAAATGGAACAAGACAGAGAGACGAATATCTGAATGAAATTCAGATTCTTTGTTGTGCAACAAGTCACCTTTTAATAACAAATAACTTGCTGGTTATCTGATTCCTCTGTAAAACTGTGTCATTAATGGTGTAATAAAAGACCAAATGTAAGCCTGTTCCTCCATGTCTATACAAGGTGGGATTTTTTATTTTTTTCAAAGATTTATTTATTGCTTTTCCAACAACATTTTAACCAATAGGAAGAGAGAGTTCAAATAAAATAGAGGAGGAAATTAATGGTAAATTGGTAAATGGCCTGCATTTGTATAGCGCTTTACTCAGTCCCTAAGGACCCCAAAGCGCTTTACACTACATTCAGTCATTCACCCATTCACACACACATTCACACACACATTCACACACTGGCAATGGCAAGCTACTGTTCATATACATCGTATATGAACAGTGCTAGGGAAACACATAGATATAGTTATACATGTAGATCATTCAGATATTATTACAGAAAAAAAAAATATATCCATCCATCCATTCGCTTCTGCTTATCCTTTTCAGGGTCGCAGGGGGCGCTGGAGCCTATCCCAGCTGTCACAGGGCGAGAGGTGGGGTACACCCTGGACAGGTCGCCAGTCTGTCTCAGGGCCAACACACAGGGACAGACAACCATTCGCACTCACATTCACTCACACATTCACACCTAGTGGCAATTTGGATAATCCAATTAACCTATCCCCACAAGCTGCATGTCTTTGGACAGTGGGAGGAAGCCGGAGTACCCGGAGGGAACCCACGCAAACACGGGGAGAACATGCAAACTCCACACAGAAAGACCCCGGCCTGATGGTGGAATTGAACTCAGGACCTTCTTGCTGTGCAGCAACAGTGCTAACCACCGTGCCACCGTGCTGCCAAAATATATAGATAGATAGATAAATAAAACAAAGCAAAACAAAACACCCCCCCCCCCAAAAAAAACAAACAAAAAAGTAAAAAAGAAAAAAAAACAAGGGTTAACAGATAGTGCTCCAGAAAAAAACAGGTATAACACAGTGAGACATTAGGTTTAAGTGCATTATTCCAGGGCTTCGGGCTGAAGTTTAGTCCAAGGGTGTCAAGGTGGGACTTTTGCTGAAAGTACACTGAGCTTCCTTTCAGGCTTTTAATGTCAAGAGGCCGCATGCTGCAAACCTCACCAATCTGCATGTTTCCTGTCAGCTTGCATGTTGTTCTTTCAGTACATTCTTTCTTTGCAGTGAATTCTCCTTCACAATGCTTTAGTAGACAGCAGAATTCATGGCTCCATTTAACACAGCAAGTCTGTCAGGTCCCAAGGCATATAAACAGCCCCAGACCATCACACCTCCACCACCATATTTTACTGTTGCTATGATGTTCCTTTTCTGAAATGCTGTGTTACTTTTACACCAGATGTAACAGGCCTCAAACTTTCCAAACAGTTCAGCTATTTTCTCATCAGTTCACAAAATATTTTCCCAAAAGTTTCGAGTTTCAAATGTGAGATGAGCCTTTGTTCTTTTTGGTCAGCAGTGGTTTTCTCCTTGAAATCTCCCGTGGATGCCATTTTTGCTCAGTCTGTTTCTTATTGTTGAATCACGAACTCTGACCTTAACTGAGACAAGTGAAGCCTGCGGTTCTTTAATGTTGTTCTGGGTTCTTTTATGTCCTCCTGGATGAGTTGTCGATGTGTTCTTGAAGTAACTTTAGTAGGCGGATCACTCCTGGGAAGGTTCACCACTGTTCCAAGTTTTCTCCACTGTGGTTCACTGGAGGCTTAGAAATAACTTTGTAACTCTTTCCAGGCTGATAAATGTCAGTGACTTTGTTTCTCTGGTGTTTCTTTAGATCATGATGTAATGTGTTGCTTTTTAAACTCTTTTGGCCTGGTTCACTTTGTATTTACTCAGGCTATCTTTGTGTAATATTTACAATTTCTTTAATGATCTGAAACATGTAAATGTGACAAATATCCGAAACTCTAGGAAATCAGGAAGGGGGCAAACACTTTTTCACACTACTGTATACATCAAATGGGGACACAAAATATTTCCAGAGTTTCAGAAACACAACCAAAACACCAAAATAAACAAAACAAAGAAATAATCTTTATGTCCAAGCAAATTAATCATAGCATCTTACTTATCAACAATTACACGACATGCATGAAATATTACTTATCTTATCAACACAAGGGGAAGTCCCAGTCATTCTGGTGTTGGTGGTGGTGATAAGCGTGCAGTAGTAGTAGCCAAATTAGTTATTAGATATTCTGGTTCCAGCTTCTTGTATATAAAGATTTTTCAATCTTTGTTATAAGCAGTATTTACGTGGGTTGTTGTTTACAACTTCAGGCCCTTCATGCTTATTGTTACTTTTTCTGTTTATTAAATTCTATTCTATTTATTGAAGACATAAATGCAGGATGTTGATAACACCATTAACCTAAGGCTAGCTTTTAATGCTAATGATACAAAGTCCAGCAGGAATCCAGGAAACTCAGGACTCAGGAAGACAGAATGAATGTAAACACCCAGACATTGGAAACACAAAGCTGGAAACAAACAGCAAGCATCAGGAAACAAGCAAAAGAGAGGGATGACTCAACAAAGGATAAGGGGAGACAGAGACAACAGACACTAACATGCAAAGGGGAAAGCTAGGAAAACAATAAGAGAGTATACAAAATAAATCTGAGGCAGAGAACCAAAAACTGACAAAAAGACTCTGGATACTTAGAATAAATATTAATTATCAAACTAAAAACCAAAAGGAATGTTAAATAATAAAAAAGAATTCAAGCCCTCTTGAAAAACCCTCTGTCCAAAGCCCAGGACCACGACATTCATAAATAATTTAGGTTTGGAACAACTAAACTTTATTTATTATTTTGATTGTGCTTTTTTCTCCCTAATTGGTTCCATCTGCCGAGGCTTGGCTCAAAACGTGAGGCTTGGATGCCATTATGGCCTTTGGGACTTCTTGGTCACTTTATGGAATATTTGGTGAATTTTCTCAAGCTGCAATCCTTTAAATTTAAATTGTCAACTTCCACGGCTGTGACTATCGAATGTCTCCACATGGGAGTGTTGCAGAAGACATGGGCCTTGGGGAGGGAATATTGGGGTCATGTGGTTTGGAACAGCTGATCCTTGTGCATTCCAAGGCTGTTTAGTGGTTGGTATTTTTATGCCTCAGTAATCTATTGCCTCCCTGTACACCTCAGAAAAATCACAACCAAAACACAAAATAGTCAAATGATATCAACAGGCAAGCACATCTTGAGGAGGAACCTATAAGCGACAGGAAGTGGAAGTGCATAATTTACACTTCCCCCAACACATCCAGAGTATTAGGAGTTCATCATTAATTTATTAAATAAAGTAGATAACAGATATATGTTTATGTGTGTTAAACAAAAACCTTAAGCATAAGAACATATAATGGCAAATCAAAATATTGAAATCAATCTACAAACACAGATTCTGAGAAACAGTAGTTCACTGTGCAACGCAGTGCACCTGCAGATGCTGTTCATTTAAATGTGGTTAAAAGTTGCAAAAGTGAAGCATCTCTGGCAGGTGCTTCAAATCAAACTTTTGAGAAATCCCATGCTGCAACCACTAGATGGCAACAAACCTTGAAAATTAACAAAGTTTATTTGCCCATTTATGGATCAAAATTTGACAGGTTCATTGGGAGCACATGGGATTTTCATCAGTTTGAGCTGGTTTGGGTTGTGGGTCAGTAGAAGTCATAACAGCAGCCTAAGAGAGTTCACTGAAGGATTACTGTTCTTCACAAAGCAGGAAATAAAATTAATCACAACAGGATTAGTCACGGGGGACAAGTAGGGGATGAAGTTAAATTGTATAGCCACATGGAAAACTAATTTAGAGAGAAACATGACTAGGCAAGTTCCAAAGGATGTGAGACCCATGATCCAAACATGGATCCACAAAAAACAAGCACATTCATACACATTCAGTCAGTGACAATTTTCTGCTTCTTAAGACTTACAAGTATTACAGATTTTATTTACCTTTGTGATTTTTCTCATTTTAATTTTTCTACCACAAACAACTGTAAAAATGAAAAAAAACATATCTTTGTAGAATGCAGTTTCTATACTAAATAAATAAAACTTCTCTTCAGATAGATAGATGGATAGATATGTTGAATTGAATTTAAGGGGTAATTTGCTGGTTCACAGTCATGTCCTTGCTCACAAGATAGATATTCGCCGTGTGTATGCATATCAGTGTGTAGGTATGAACATATTTGTGTGTGTGTACATGGGCGACTGACAGGACAGCTACAAGTAAGATGAATATTGCTTTCAATCATTAGACAGAATGCACTGGCCCCCCCGGCCATGAAAATGAATGCTTGTTTACTTTGGAAACATCAGTTTGACAAAACAATCAATTTAAAGGCTTACTTTTTTTAATCTTTTAATAACATTTTGTTTTCATCATTTAAATGATAAGCTGATTTTGATTTAATTCTGTTCAACCAAAGTTACCCAGGATGATAAAGGAGGTGAAAATTTAGTGAATAATAAGTGTGCGACAGTCGTTAAGAGTACTTCTTGCTCTTCTGTGGACTCCACTCTACATTTTGTAGTCAGCACTGTCATATATAACTTTCAATGTATAGCACGGTGCAACTTTCAAGTACAATCTAGAATAATACGAAAACAGTAAGCACTAGCTGATAGAAAGAAAAAGAGCAGAAGTAGATTCTTGTTTCACTACTTAATATTCTACTTTTGTAAAATAACTGGGTATAAAATATTGTTATTAAATTCCCTATACAATTATTACAAACACACAAGCCTTATATAAACTGCATAGACCACCTCACAATTAACTTTATCCATCCAGGTCCAGAGCTGCATCGTCCTCCACCAACAAACTGCAGTATGGACAAACAACTCAAAGGTTCACTTTGAGTTGTTTCAGTAATATTTCTATTTCTGGTAAAAATGCAGAGCTGTCTTTCACAGTGTATGGCTGTGTATACAAATTGATAATGTTAAACATTTTAATTTGCATTACAAGCAACAAGCTGCTTAAACATGTTCACCACTATGTTGTTTATTTTTATAACACTGTATCCTTCCCACTCACGCATCACAGCAGTCTACTGAGTGCCTATTAAACACAGAGCTAAAGCAAATTTTTAGCTCTGTGTTTCTGAAATTAATTTCCGATTTCATTCGACCCTTTACGCTCTCTTGTTTTTAAAAATGTCCCCCGGAGACAAGAGAATACAGATGCTTTCTTATTTTTTCATGTATTATCCACAATTCATGTGTAGGACTGTAGATCAGCCAGTAAATCAACAGTTTTGTTACTATTTTTACTTTGTGAACCAGGACAAAAGAGTTTAAAAAGCAGTACGTTGTCACTGCAGAGTTCATCTTTACATAAATTTATTAGAAAAAAACAGTGTGGGTCAGGGGGCCCAATGACCAAATGGTGGTTAAACAAAAGAAATGGTTTGTTCAAGCTTTTCTGTGCGGGTTTTAGGAAATGTATAAACTTTAAAAAAATGTATTTTTATTACATAGAGTACTAAGTTATTCAGTCGTGCAACTCAAAAAATGACTCAAGAGGTTTAGGAAAACAAGGCCATCCATCAACTTTCTGTGGTCTAACAGAGGCCCCGCACTCCCTCTTTCTAGTGTCCTCTGGTGAACTTGTCAAAACAGAATTACATGTGAGGCTCAATCACTTAAATGTTTAGATGGTAAACCTTTTATCAGCAAGCAGTTCGTTTTCTTTCTAATGTAAACTCCACCTATACCGTTTTATCACTGGTGTGACTCTGTTGCAGAGTAAATTAGAAATAAGGCCATATTGTTAGAGCTTTGGGAGCCTATTATCACTTTGTGGAAGCTAGAGTAACTTTAATCTGTAAATCATACAAGAACTTCTTTCATTGCCCCTCTGCTAACTACTGATAGCAGTGGTTAACTTTGGGACGAGCAATGTTGTGCCACCCTGCTGGGTTTTGCTTTTTTTAAATCAACAGATCCAACATATTTTTATGTACATTGAACCAGCACTAAATTAAGTGGAGAAATGCTAAACATGAACTTTTAGCAAAAGATTGTAACGACTTGGCACACATACTTGATAACAGGTATTAAGTATATGCGTTTGGTTTTTATTGCCCATTTATTGAATGCACATGCACACAGATGGATATTTGGTCGCATGTAATAAAACATGTCACCGTGTGTTAAGCCTTCAGGTTTTCTCAATTAAAAGATATTGCTAATGCATTAGTGCAGGGGTGTGCAATTCCAGGCCCCGAGGCCAGTGTCCTGCAGGTTTTAGATCTCACCTTGGGTCAACACACTGAATCGCAAGATTAGTTCGTTACCAGGCCTCTGGAGAACTTCAGGACATGTTGAGGAGCTAATTTAGCCATTTAAATCAGCTGTGTTGGTTCAAGGACACCTCAAACCTGCAGGGACACCGCCCGTCGAGGCCTGGAGTTGCCCACCCCAGCATTAGTGTCATCATGATGGAAGTAAACACACAAGACTACTGTTGTGTTTATGTACACTTTTATTATCAGCACTTGACAGGTGGCAGTCAGGCAGGACATAAAAAGCCAGATTACTTCTTTGTCTCCTCCTCCTTGGACAGGTTCTTGATGATCTCCTCCTTCTTGGCCTGGAGACGCTCCTCTCGGCGCTTGCGGGCCTCTCTTGTCTTGGAACGACGAGCCTCGGCCTGATCGCTGCAGGACAAACAGGAGAGACACGCGTGTTCATACAGTGCATAATCACAGCCACCACAGCTATTTTACCACAAATGTTTAACATCAGTGTGTTTTCTTTTTAGTTGACTAAATCCTTAAAACTGACACACTAAAGACTGAAAACATCCTGTATGTAAGGGCGGAACAAAAACACTGATCTTTTAGTTCTTCCCTCACAACTGCTAAATTATATAAAGATGCAGGTATAATCAACACAATCCACAGATCATTAGCATTGCTAACACCCAGCAAACACAACTCCTAACGATCTATCGTAACCAACCCTCTGCACTTAAGCTGCACAGGCAGCAGATCACTTTCTCTAACAGACTGATTCAGTTTTTTTGTCACAAGAACAGACACCAGAAATCTTTCAGACCTCAAGCAGTAACTCTCCACAGAGTACATCTGTGTAGCAGATAAATCTCTGCTCTTGTCTGAAGAGCTTTATTTCAACCCTCCACGGCTACTTGTGCTTCTGTATTTATCGAGCCATTTTACTTCAGGTTTTGCCCTGCAGTTGATTTAGATTTTAATTTGCTGAGCTTATTCATTTCTATTTTAGCCTTTCTTTTGACTTTACTGAACTGTTTTGTTTCATCTTTCTAGACTTTTCGTGGTCAGGGCACATATTTTGACCTGGGCTTTCAAAACAATCCAGATGCCACAAATAGGCGTCACTGTGCCAAATAAAGATGTAAAAATACTTACGCCAGGAGCTTCTTGCGGGCCTTGTCTGCCTTCAGCTTGTGAATGTGCTCCATAAGGATGCGCTTGTTCTTGAACACATTACCCTTAGCCCTCAGGTAGAGGCTGTGGTACCTGAAACGGATCATGTGGAAAATAAATGAAGGGCATCACAATTAAATAAAAACAAAACAAAAACAACAAGAACAAGAACAACGCCCACCCACACAAAGTGAGGGGCAAAGGATTTAAAAACAGATTCTTTAACCCAAGAATAATTCTATAAATACCAGCACGTTTCACTGAGTTGACTTTATTAACTAAAAATCAACTAGATTTCAGAGTGTCCAGAGAGTCTTTATTTAACCACTGCAGAACCTACATGTGCCTGTCAATCTTCTTGGACTCCCTGTAGCGACGCAGCAGACGACGCAAGATCCTCATGCGGCGCATCCAGGTCAGCTTCTCGGGCATACGAGCGTTGGCAGTACCCTTTCTCTTACCTGGACACGCAATAAAAAGACACATCAAGTACCAATGATAACGCAAACAAAATTTAAATTAGCTTTGTCGTTCAATATCATCTTAAAAATGTAATCAATTTCTGCTTTGCAAGTTTTAACCTACCGTAGCCTGTGTGTCTTCCCTTGCGACGCGCCAGTGTGTTCTTGCGGCAGCGGGCCCTGGAGTGGACCGTAACAGGTTTGCGGATGATAAGACCATCCTTTACCAGTTTACGGATCTGCTGGCCTGAAAATAAAGGAAATAAAGTGAGACGATGGGATGCAATGAATACCACCTGTGCGGTTTCTACCTATCAAAGCAGTGCTGAGTATGATCCTCGGATATCCACAATTCATTTCCACCACAAAAAAACAAACAAACTAGAAAGTAGAACTGCTCCAGAGCGCTTATGCTGCAGTTAAATACTAGATTACGTACATCACTTCATACTCATGTCACTGACTCATATTGGTTTAATATTGCTCCAGTAAAGCAAAAAAAAGATCATAATTGTTTTGGTCAACACTGTAATGAATTACTTAACAAGCATTAACCTAACAAACTATTAAATTATTGAAATTTTAGAAAATGAAACTAAGATTAAAATCCCACGGTTCTCTCAGCATCAGTATTAAGAGTACATACTGTCTAATTTCTGCAGTACATGAAACAGCAGTATGACCTAAAGAGACTGATGTATAGTTGAAACACTAGTTTGTTTTTTTTTTAATTAATATTAGTGAAGTGTAAATACAAATATTTAGCAGCTCCACATAAATCCCTTCAGAAGGGCGTCTGACGTAAAAACCCTGCCAAATCAAACTGAGGAGGCCTGCTACATTAGTTTGTGTGTTGATACACATTAACACTGGAGTTCACCTGTAAGATTGTGATGTTATAAATTCCCTGTGCAAATTAAGTATGCAGGGCACTTAATTTATTTAGCTGAGCTGATCCTCTGGCTCAGTTTTGGTCACACACGTGTAGATAACTTTGCATGAGCCGGTGAACTTTTAAACTGAGCCGCTAACAAGGCTTAAAGGACAAACTACAAAACGACTTTTTGTTCTGCTTACGGGAGTTGGCGTTGGCGATCTCGTTGGTCTCATTGGGGTCCAGCCAGACCTTCTTCTTGCCGCAGCGTAGTACGCTGGAGGCCAGCCTCTTCTGGAGCCTGAGCATGCTGCGGGAGGCACAAACAACCACCGGTCAGAATTACAGCTGCGATTAGACCCCCAAAATTTGTTTCGGTAGTCTTAAAAGCAGAATATCTTTTTAAGGCTGTAAAAGTGTTGTTAACACACCAAAGAATTACGAGAGGATTAGTTAAAGGCTAGCTGTACGGCTAACTACCAGCCGGGTTGACAACATGGCCTCTGCGTCTGCTACATCGTGTTACACAAAGCACCGTAAAAACATGCCATGCTAACTTTGGACAGATCAATAAACTTTATATATTGATAAAAAGGGACTTTGCGTGTCTTAACAAAATGGTATGATACTGAAAGCTGCGCATTTTAACGCTTAAATTTTGACTTTTACTATGGAATCGCCTCGGCTCCTACCTCATGGCTGCTACTTCAGTAGGAAAAGGAAGGCTTCAGAGACGGACCGGAAGCTACCATTTCTGAGGAGAGTCCATCTCTGATCTGTGAAACAGCTCGATGTCGACCCATACAATAATGGACATTATTATCACTTTAATTTTTACATAATGTTACTATATATCCATATTGGAGCAATAAATACATAGGAAAGTGACATAGAGAAAGAAAGTCTTTATCGCATTTTAAAAGTTTATATCGGTGACATCCCCTTTTGCCAAATAATGGCACTGCCCAGCATTAATGCACTGCATTATGGGTGGAGAGGTAATTGGGTGTTTTCTGACGTTACACCACATGATAGCGGTGTTGAGACACAAAAACTCGAACAAACCATGAACGTTAAAAAATATTTAAATACATTTTTCTATTCTTAGTTTCACTTTGAATCCTAAAGGTTTGTTTTTCCTTTAAAAAAAAAAAAGACAGCCCCCTTTTATCATCCTGCAAGTGGCGTTACGTTCGAGTCAATGAAAGGACAACGTAACTAAAATGACAATGACATTTTTTTTTAATATTAAAAAAATAATATGAGATATAGTAGTATATCATCAAGTCATTAAACGTCTGGAATATTGATCTGGTCATATTAGCTGTTGTTAATCAGTTTCAGCTGCTTTGGTGATAATCAAACCAACAACAGGTGCACTAGATGAGAAGCAATGAGACATAACCCCTGAACAGGAATGATGTTACAGGTCACTGACAATTTTTCACTCCTCATCTTATCTTTTGACTCTTTTTTCAGTAAGCTCGCATTTGACTAGGGTCAGTGTTAAGATAAAGGCAAAACCTGGACCATACCGAAGTGGCACAGGTATGGTCCAGGTTTTGACGTCAAGTCCTCAGGCCACCATCATGAGGAGTATTTGTGATTGCTTAGGCAGAGGCATTAACACCAGTGGCCCGCTGAAGATCATTTTGTAGGGCTCTCACAGTGCTCATTCTGTTGCTTTAACAAAAGAGCAGACACTGGTCATTCAGATGGTTTAAGGACCTTCTTCAGTTCTGTCTAGCTCTTCAGAGAGCAACTGCCTGTCTCCTGGAATCTCCTCCATACTTTTGAGACTATGTTGGGAGAGACTGCAAACCTTCTGGCAATGGCATCCTCTAATGAGCCCTGTGCCTCTCACATATCAGAGTAGGTTCACACTGAGCACACGTGATAGATCTGGAAGTGTCTGGAGAAGCTGTGGAGAACATTATGCTGCCTGTTACATTATTCTTCATGACTGGTTTGGTGGTGGTCAGTGATTTTGTGGAGAGACATATCCATACAAGAACACACAGTGCTGGTGCAGTAGGCCCTGGGTTCCTCTTGGTGCATAACAACGCCCAACCACGTGGAAACAGTATGCACTCTCACCTGACTTAAATCCAGTTGAACACATCTGGGTCATTATCTTTCTGTCCATCTAAAACCACCAAGTTGCACTCAGACAGTCCAAGATCTCAGTGATGGCTTGGTTCAGATATGGGAGAATATCCAACCAGAATGCATCCTTCATTTATTAGTTTAGCTTTTCTCACAACATTGTCAGACATGCACACAAACACGTAGGAACCATACAAACTACTGAGTACCATTTTGAGTTGCTGCAATAAAATTTTGACAAAACAGACTAGCCTGAGGTATCACTGTTCACTTAGATTTTTTTTTTTTTTGGTTATCTTTGAATTTAGCCCTCTGTAGGTTGATCATTTTCACTGACATCAAACAATGTGGTCTCCTTTTGTTCCATAACCAGTGTAGAAAAATAATTGCTATTTCCAACAGAAAGAAATTGCAAGGAGAAACGTTTCCCATAATATTGCACAAAATATAATTATCTTCACACTGTCTGAACTGTGAGTGATGTAGTGTGAAATTCACCATGTAAAGGTGTAAAAGCCACTGAGTAAATAATTAACCTGCTGAGTAAAATAGCAAAAGTGTGATTGAGAACCAGGAGTGTCAAGAATGACAAATAAAGATCATTTTCAGCTACTTGAAAACATAGTTTGAGCTTTGTTATTCTACTAGAAGCAGTCTTTGGAAGATGGGTACACTGTGCTCATAAAGGGATGAACATGGTCAGCAACAATACTCAAGTAGGGTGGTATTTAAATAATGTATAATGGGCACAAAATGTGCCACAAAGTATCCCCCATACCATCACATCACCGCCAGCAACCTGAACCATTGATATACAGGATGGGCCATTTATATGGATACAGCGTAATAAAATGGGAATGGTTGGTGATATTAAAGTCCTGTTTGTGGCACATTAGTATATGTGAGGGGGCAAACTCCTCAAGATGGGTGGTGACCATGGTGGCCATTTAGAAGTCGGCCATCTTGGATAAAACTTTTATTTTTTCAATAGGAAGAGGGCCATGTGACACATCAAACTTATTGGTAATGTCACAAGAAAAACAATGGTGTGCTTGGTTTCAACGTAACTTTATTCTTTCATGAGTTATTTACAAGTTTCTCTTTGTTCACAGCCATTGACATGTCGAAGAGGTTAACACGTGAGGAGCGGATCGAAATTGTGTTGATATCTGGTGAACGCAGTAACCGGGTCATTGCAGCAGATTTCAATGCAAGAAACCCTACGAGACCACCCATCTCCCATGCTACAGTTAGCAAACTGCTTGCTAATTTTCGTCCAAAATGCAGCTGCTCGCCTTCTTACCAGAACCCATAAGCTGAAGCATATCTCCCCTGTTCTGGCCTCCCTTCACTGGCTTCCTTTGTGTCTTTAAGAATTTATTGTATGTTTTTCAACCCCTTAACGGATTAATATTACCTTGCTGATCTTTTAACACTTATATATCAACTTATATATGAGTGTCTTCTTTAAAAATAAAGTTGGTTAGTGAGTGGGATTCTTGTGAATAGACTTACAAAAAATAGCCATCTGATACATTACCATTTGACCGGCCACTTAGTAAGAATGCTGTTATAGTATCCTCTGCTTTTCATCCACACCAGGAGCAGCAGCCCATCACTATGGCAACGCTGCAAACCTGTTGTGTGGGTGAATGAGGACCACTTGTGTGACTTCTTCACCTCAGGTAATACGAGTGAAAATCACCATCTGAGGGGGAAGTTCAACACAAAGTACTAGATCATCAACTCTCCTCCTCACTGCAGAGGAATGTGTCATCCAGCAAGAGAGAAAACAATCTATAAACTCCATGAACTTTGTGTTGGGCCACTGTCTGCCCGGGAAGAGAGGCAATATAGCTCATCTGAACTGCCATGGCTTTTGGAGGCCTCGGTGCGTAGTCTCTGATGTCCTCTGGTGCAAATAACACCCCAGTTTGGGTTACGTTTTTGCTTTGCAGGGGAAACAAAAATGCCTTTCCTTAACAAATATCAAACAAAAGGCTGCTCATTTGCAATGCAATCTTGCATCTAATTAGCATTATCGGAACCTAATGCTTCAAACAAATTATAATAATGCCAATCTTGATTCTATCTAATAATTCAGTAAATGTGTATAGATGTACAATGAGCATCTCTCATTTCTTCAGAATCCACAGCTTAGAATAAATAAGTGTTTCCACAGCATTTGTTCAATCACTCCTGACTGAGACATATTTTCAACTTTAAATCAGCCCTGCACTCTTGCTTCCCTCAAGATTTGAATCCCTGCCATTAAGAGATGCAATTAATTGGCTGTTGTTATACTGTAACATTTAATGGGTCAAAAAGTATTGATTTGTCTTCTGTAGTATCAACATCACTGAAAGTCTCTCTTCACTGAGCCAGTAGGGAATCTACTGAATCCTCCTATCAGCTGCTACAGTGAATTATATTTTTAATGTTGAAATCATCAGGATGTCAATCATAGTGAGTTTGAACTCCTATCTGTGAGATTTTATTCATATTGTTCATGAAATCATCACTCACATAAAAGGACACAAAACACAGCAGGCAGAAACCAAAGAGCCGAGAAAATCACCGTGTACTGAATTAAAATGTCATGGCTGCACATTTATTATAGTGTTGATCTATGTGGAAAAGTAGATGGATACTAGAGCTGACTACCTTGAGCTACCTTGGGTAGCAGTAGAGAGATTAAAAAAAAACACGAGAGGCTAGATAGAAAGTCCTGCTCTCCTGCTGCACATTATGTTCTTCTTGAAGGAGGATGTCAGCCAATTGCTGCAGGAGAGTTAAAGGGACTGTTCATAGACATGACTACCATAATTTCAGTAAATATGTAAAATATGATAAAATATGAATATAAGTAAAATATGATCCTATTTTGTTTCTTCCTCCTATGCAAAACTGAGCTGAACTGAAGTATGAGCTGCAGCCGCAGAGGACGATCTTGTGGGTGTTCAGTCCGATGGCATAAACTCGAATCAGGACGTCACACTGATTTTCCCCCCAGAAGGGCTTTATCAAAGACTGCTGCAGGTGTGGGGTTCATTTTCCTTTATGACTGGTTGATATGAGAGGAGGAGGTGGATGAATCATCCCTTTGTTTATTCAGATTTACACAGATATCATCAATGCTCTGTGAACTCAGTGTTTATTACACTTCCGTGACTGTCGTCATCTAAAACTCATCAACACCCTAACGATAATTTTGGGAACCGGCTGCTCATTTCGATTTCAGCCATGCACTTGAGGTGGGAATAATTCGCTATAACAGTTGGCCGTATAAACATCTGAAAATGCCACACTGAATAATATGCAGGAATCAAATACCAAATGGACCCTCAGAGACTTGCACTTGCACTTGACTTTTTATAGCCTTTTAAGGTGTTTCGGGTCCTTTTTTAGGGGACACTCTTTGACTTTACAATCTCCATGAAGTATCACAGAAATGTGGAAGTTTGCATCAATAGATGTGAGTTAAAACTGCATGATGAGCTTCAGCGAACAGCTAAAAAGGAGAAAAAACAGAGCAGTAAGACTTTCGGGTGAGTTTTGACGTCAGTCAAAGGTTCAGCAGAAAACAAGCACATGCACTCTCGGTGGGGATAGGTGAAAAAAAGGTTCACAGTTCTTCTCTTTTTTTTTTTATTCTGAGCTTATTCACAAAAGCCACTAAAGAGTTTTAGAGTAGTAGCACAAGGTGAACAAATAGATTAAAAAGAAAGGCATCTTTCAGGATATCAGATATTTGATTTCCAGCTAACTTAGCATATCTTCATCGTGGCTCCGTCGAAAAATTGGCAGAAGAAGTGAAAATTCTTATTGTGAGACTTCATGAAGATGTAAAAATTCTAAAGGAAGACCAGTAGCTATTTTTTTTTTTTTTTAAATGGTCCACTAAGCCATAGTGCCTTTATAGCCACACTGACTGTACTCTTAAAATGATGTCCCCAACAATGCACTGCTTGAACAACAAGTCCTGAAAAACAGATTCTTTATTTCTTTAGATCTGGCACAGAGACAGCATCAGACAGCATGAAAAAAACATTTTGAGATTAAACTTTTCTAAAGATCTTGAATAGTATAAATATGTTTTTTGGTCAGATTCAGTATACAAGACCTTTATTGTCAGTGTGGAAGCAACGTCACATAATGTATAGGAACAGAAGTGTTGGACCACACCACTTGATCTTTCAATTAAAGCAAAGCAAGGTGGATATTTTTAGGAACCAAAGCAACTCAGACACAAAGTGGGAGATTAAATAAAGTTAGTGGGTCCCTAACTAGTGTGCAAAAGTGGCCAACCATCTGCTGACAGAGTTCTAAATGTTCTCTGTCTTTAACATCAGCAGAAAAACTGTGCACCAGGTGCTTCATGGCATGGGTGTCCATGGCTAAGTAGCTTCTGGTGCACAGTTTTTGTCATACACCGGTAAAATTGAACATAAGAATATTGCACATCAGGACTGTACACGAAGTACAGTTCAGTGGTGTTGCAGCTGTTGTGAAGAATTTGAGTTTCAATCTGTTTGTGGATGCTTTTATAGCACTAAAGCACCCGCCTGCTGCAAGGAACTTGAACAAATGGTGTCCAGCATGTGTCTTTGTGAAGTTGCTCAGCACTCTTCAAGCAGTGAGTGATGCAGAGATGTTCCAGAGATGGCTGGCAACAATGTTTTGTGCTGTTTTCAAAAGACACTGGAGTGGCTTTTTGTCAGCTTTGGTGCTGCTACCCTACCAGGCTTTCATGCAGCTTGTGAGCGCAGTCTGTAAAATTTGGCAAGCCATTATGGGGGGGAGTTGGCTCTCTTTGACTTTTTTAATAAATAAAGGTGTCATCATCCCAGGAAAGGTGCTCAGTGATGTGAACCCCCCAGAAACCAGAAGCGGAGGGCTCTTTTTATAGTCTCTGTATTGATGTATAGAGGTGTCTGTGGTTTTCTGTGTAGTCCTTGTTTGGTGGCATATTTGGTGTGATCATGTCCATGATTTCCTCAGTAAGTGCATGCTAATAATTCTTTATTACTGAGGTGGGAGTACTGTACAATAAAGTTGTTGGGGTTTTTTTAATATATCAAAATACTAGCGGACAAGAGAGTAGCAGAGGAGGAATATTCCAACATCCAAAAGCACATTGCCAAAAAAAGAATTTCTAAAAAAGAAGAAACTAAGAACTGTGACCTGCTGCCTGAGTCGAGTTCAGCAGAACACTTTCGCAGCATTTTAAAGAGAAAGACAAACCAACCAAACCCTTCAGCAAAGAGGGTTTAAAAAATTGTTTGAACAGCGGAACAGCAACAGTTCTTCATAGATCTGTACTGTCCTGCATGTCAAAGACAATTGAATCTGTCATCAAAAGCAAAGGCAGAACAGGATGCAAATTAATGAAAAAAATAAAAGATTTAAGTAATTAAAGTTGTACTGTTACACTGAGTTCCTACTGTGGAGCCTGCACTTATTACAGTAAATGCAGTTAAATCAAATCAAATCATGAGACTGCAAAAGTTTCCCCTCAACTCATGTGTCATGCTTCTGTTACTGGCTTCCATCTAATGTCTGTCCAACAGATACATTTAATATCGGGGCCTTAGGCTAAATAACGCCATCAAAAAGTCAAATCTGAGCAATTGATAGGTGGCAAAAACTTTGCTTTCACTTTCGGCCTAAAACAATGCGCCTTAATAAACCAGGTGCATGCTACCTGCTCAGCATCAAATGACAAATCGGGAAATAGCTAGCTGAAGAGCTGGTTAAGGCATGGATGTTTTTAAGTTAGAGGACAACAAAGATAAAAGGTATTGTTTACTGGATGTGTACTCATGGGATGGTTTGCCTATGCATCTGCCCACAAGTGATGATTTGCATTTAGCTGTCCACTCATTTATGTCTTTTCTGTTGTTGTTCCAACTCCAAGAGACCAAAATTATGTTTAGTTTGATGATTTTGAAAGCTTTAAGTTAATCATTTAAACTTAAAACTGTGAGATGATAGTGATTAGTTTTTAAAAAAAATATGTCTGTATTTAGCTAGGTAAAGCTAAATTTGGGCCCCGGCTCCCTCCTAGCAAATCAGACAGTCTTACCTGCTCCTGGGTCAGCATTATAGCTCAAAGTTTATTTATTTTATTTTATTTATTTATTTTACCCAAGGCCACATCAACATCATTCTCCTCTTCTTCAAATCATAGAGACGTAAGGCATTGAGCCTCCCTGCTGCTTCAACAAACTAGCTGTCAAATTGAACTATTCTCACCCCCCATTACAGCCCCGCAGGACCTTTGATTCCTGGATCCCGGTGCGGAGACCAGTGGCTCAGCTTGACAGCCTATCCACACCCACAGCATCCATCGCTGCGGCTCGCTTCTCTCCATCAATCGATAAATGAGGGTGGGGTCTGTTCAGTGGGGCGTGGATCTCGGCTTCCAGCTGGAGTCTGTTGAGTTGAGCGCACACAAGGAAAAGAATCGACGTCAAGACAGAAAGAGAAACACAGAAACCCGAGAGTAGTTAGAAGATCCTGCCTTCAAAATAAAAGCCTGCCTGCGCTAGGTCGACTGATTTTGTAGCTATTAGTTTCTACTGTTACATCTTTCACAAATATAAATTTAACAAAACTGGCACCATGTATTAGTTTTAGCACAAGTGTTTTGCATTGTTTACACAGTGCAAACAGTGAAAAAAAAACATATTGTACATAACCTTGATGTTGATAGGCAGGTTGTTTCAAGTCTCAGCTAGGGAACAGTTCTTCATCTGTTTCGGGACTCATTGTTCTTTTTTTTTCAGCTGAGTGTAATTCGTTATGGCCAGCGTTGGGGTTATTATTCCAAAAATGTGACATATTACATGTTAATTACATACTTTTAAAAAGAAAAAGCCCAAGTAACACACTACGCCAAATACGGCTTATGACTGGTTTTATGTTTGGGCCGAGTAAACCCAGGACCAATCAGGTCCCTGGAATCAAAAGTAGAGCAACACTTTGCATTACCGATGCCTTTGAACATTTTGCTAACCTTGAAAGCGCATAAGGACCACAGGGGTCAAAGTTCATAGGTCGTGCTGGATCAGATGTCCCCAAAGCATCCCTTAGTTGCTCTGCTGTGTGTTCAGGCTGTTGGTGAGCTCTTTGCAAAAGCTGGTTCTGCCAGAGGTCTCTTACTGTGAAAAGGGAGTTCTGTCTCCCCACCACTGCCAAATTTATTTCTCTCTAATATTCTACAACCTTTACCTTATTATACATAACAAACGTAGTTTTGAACATGTGCTATGCGGAATAAACATCGAAAACTTTCAAACAGGTAAAAATAACAATACTTGTAGTGACGCTTCTTTCCTATTCAAAGAATTTTGTTTTGAAAGCAGGATAACCGGATGTACCCGTGCGTCACACCCATAACTTGACTCTTGTGTAAAAGCCTGGTGCGACAGTGTGTAACGCTATAGGCTGGAAGGAGGCAGCTGTTGCCATTATATTATCAACCAGCTTAGACGCATCAGCGGCTTCATTCTCTCCGAAGAAAAAAAAAAAAAAAGATGAGTCGATCGACACCATCGTAAACACACGAAACTAGAAACTGAAAATAGATTTTTAAAAAGTTAAATCAAATGGTACAGAAAAGTAGTATGTCCAGGACGCCTTCGACCTCAACCCAGGAGATCCAAATGGACATGTTCGACCATCACCCACACACACAGGTAAGACCAAGACACGGGAAGAGGGTAAAGCGTAAATATTATGGGAGTATTATGTTAAAAATCCCACGTCTACTATTTTGAATTCATACTCTACATGATGCTGGTGAACATTAAAGCTGCTGCACTTCTGAAGATTAACAGGTTGTTCTCCAATTAAGTCGATAAATTTAGCTTCGGGGTGTCGAGACGCTCGTGTACGTTGCACGGATGAATTTAGTCAAATTAATGATTTTAAGAAGAAGTGAAATGGATGAAATATTCTAGTTTTTTCTCACTACGGATTTTGATTTATAGCTACATCCTTGTTCTGTGTTTAATTTCTTCTGGCGTTAATAAGTCTGTGCTATGTAACTGTGATGTGACGCTTGTTTATATGCCGTCTGACCAGAGGGTTCCCAGGAAAACCACGCCTTTGTTTAATTGATGTCTAATTATCGAGTAACATGTTGAATTGACCAGCTTCTTCCTTTTTTGCGGGGGGAATTTAATAATTTCCATAAATGAAAGAGCGACTTGAGTTTTTCATAGGTGGAGTTGTTTTATGTTGTTGACATTTTTCCCATTTTGTAACCCCTCCTCCCAAAATACCAAAAAACAAACAAACAAACATAAAATAAAATAATAATAACTCATTGATAGCCTTTATCTCCCCATGATGTCACCTGTTTTACAGCCACAAATACAGAGTGGCTTAGGAAGTGACATGACGTTGTGGGCATGTTTAGACATAAATGGATGACAAAAAAAGAAAAAGAAGATGAGAATATCTAGAACAAACACACCCACGCTGGGCTCAGTCATTATCTCTCTGGAGAAGGGGGGGGAAAAAACAGAACACCTCACTATCACAGACAACCAGCGCTTCAAACCCTGCCAAGTCCCACTCTCTCCTCTTTACTCCCACTTCTCCCCCTCAGCTCTCCATCCACTTTGAATGTGCCACTATGCCCATCCTGCTCTCGCCTTCTCACCTCATGTGAGATGTCTGTTTTTAGAAATCAGATCTTTATCTGCTGAGAGGCTGTGGTGAGAAGCAGATGGGCACGGCCCTTGTGCCAGGCAGATTAGATGTAAAGTTCATGTTGACCTGCAGTGGGCTACGCTGTTATATGCGCTTGTGTTTCTGCTGTAGAGAGAGAAGAAGAAGAAGAAAAAAAGACACATTTCTAATATCCTGCAGGAAATGGCCAGAGTTCTCTCACCAGCCAGTTCTTTAACACAGAAGAAGAAATGAACTGTGTGCCGAGAAATTATCCCGTTTCGGAGCCTGAGGGCAGCTTAGATTAAAGATTGTGTCTGCTGACCGCTGTCACATTGCAGATCAGTTGGGCTCTCTGAGCACAATATTGTATAGAAGGTTCTGGTTAAAAGAATGAAATGTGTTTATGATACCTTTCAGTGTGCCACCCTCCACCCCTTATACTCCCTGCCTTCCTGCTTTCATAAACAGCACCCTCCTTAATTATACACTTAATCTGGGAGGATGTTTACCAGCAGGAAGCTTCCCATCCCACTTCCTTTGGCATTTCTCTGCTCTTTAGTGACAGGAATCAGCTCCATCATGGCTCCAATCATAGAGATCCCTCTAAAAACATGCATGCTAATGCATGTATGCACCTGATATCACACACGCTGTGAGATGTGATAAAGTTTACCAGCTTAATTGCTGACATATTTAGTGGCACAGGAGCTTCTCCAGCATAGCAAACAGTGGGATCGGGCTGTGAGGCTACTTTTGGGTTCAATATTAACTTTATTGTCCCCAATGAGAAATTGATTTGTGGCATGTCCACTCATCAAACAATACAGATATTTTATTATTTTAAAAAAAGAAGCTGGACCTGAGTCCTCCCTAAAATCTTACCAGTCTGGTCCTATTGAAAGGCAGATTACCATACAAAGCAATGATACAAAACATTAGAACAGATTCTATAAAACCTTTATTTTAAAAAAGGGTCAACACTTCAGGTGAAACATTAAAAAAAGTTCAGCCGTTGTTGGACTTTTTTGTGTGTGTTGTAGCAGCAAAATGTGACTCCAAGGACAGAACATTACCAAGAAAAACAGATAAACATGACAGTATATTTGCACACAGGTATTGAAGCATGGATTTTGTCTTGTATCGCTAGGAAAACGAAGAGTGTTTAGCTTGTTTCAGTGAGTACGCGGCTGCTGTTATAAGAAAGATGTGAAACTGAGACTATCCAACCAAATTATATATCTTACTACTGCCTGGATATCAAAACACAATCACCTCTTAATGTTAGATGATAACTCACACAAAATCAACAGGATTAATTAAATTACACATTATACATTTGAATGGATTGGCGGTTATTTATACTGGATGCATATGTTTGAAATGCTGTCTGCAATATAGTTCTTCATGACCCTGATGAGGGCCGCAACCTGACATGGTAAGGTATTAAAGTTGTTCCTCATCATACAATTATTGCTGGCGCTTCAGCGTCTTTAGGCGATGAGCCTTCTCCATGCACCTTGGAAGTAGGTGAAGTTGTGCCAGAAATTAACTTTGCGTTTTCACTATGTGGGATTTGCCAGTTGGACGCTCTAAGACTAACAGCCAAGCAAACGGGTGATGTGAGCAGCACCAAGATTAAATGTTATCAGCTGATGCACAGAAACTGCAGGCTGCAGAGATGTAACAGAGCAGGAGCAAGACCCATGCATGGAACAGAAGGGGCATTAATAAAAATACCGACAAAGTCAGATAAACCGTGCAAAGGATGAGCTGATGTGAACGTGGGTTGCAAAGCGGCTTACAGAAAACAGCAACTGTAGGCAGAGTAAAGCATCCCGAATAGCACAACCTGTATGCCTTTTACTGATGTGGACTGACATTGTGGTTGTGAATATTCTTATAAGTTAAATATCCGAATACAAACCAACATCTGTTTGATATTTTTGCGTGACAAAATATTTTCATGAACGCACACAGCACACCTTCAGAGAAGTCATGATTCTTGGATTCTTTCAGTCAGTGTAGGTGGACAGATTTGCCAGCAGTGATGTCATCCTCTATTTTTAAATCTGAGCAGCACAAAGTACAGCTGCCCATCCACATCATTGACAATATATTGTATCAACACTTCATATTTTCATTTCAATATTAAAACCCACTACCCATGTTACATAACTTAACATTGAAACACAGTAATTGTTGTGGGTTCATCAGAGGTTGTCTTTTTTTCTGTGGAACATCCTGTGGTGTATTCATCCTATCCCATCAAAAATACTAAATCAAGCATACCATAGAAGGCTCTGTAGATAATTTTTTGCGCTGCTTGAAGCTTAAGATTGATTGAAATGGATTCCTGAGCTGGATTTTTTGGAGAGGAGCATGTAACAGATGTGTTCCCTTTTATTTGTTAACACTGGAAACCTCTTGGCCGCTGCGTGCTTTTATGTTCGCACCAGTTGGCGCTGGTGTAACAGGTCATGTTTGTTTAAAAGCAGGCGTGACAGCATCATTCATCCAAGGGCCTCGGTTTGCCCCGTTGAACATAATGTGACAGTGATAGCAAAATACTGAGTCGAGGACACTCACTATTGGCTTGTAGTTAATCTGTCTCTGGATCCCACCTGCCAATTCAAGATTAGCCAATATATACTGACATTTGGGAAGTTTTGAGGTAGTTGTTCAGTGTTTACAATGGTGAGCATGTTTGTGTACAGGATCTGGGGGGCTGATTGGAAACAGTAGCAGGTAAATGCAGTTGTTTCTCATGGGAACCATAAAGCAAACAGATGGTTTATTAGAGTGTCACTGAAGAGAATATGTTAGGGTTTCATGCTGATTACTGACCTTTTGTGTATCCTTTTAAGTAAACTCACACCTCTTTTGAATTTTTATGTCTTTTTTAATCATAAGTCATATCTTTTCATGTCATGAGCAACACTGGAAATATTTATGATGATGGTAAATGGCCTGTATTTGTATAGCGCTTTACTAGTCCCTAAGGACCCCAAAGCACTTCACACAACCAGTCATCCACCCATTCACACACTGGTGATGGCAAGCTACATTGTAGCCACAGCCACCCTGGGGCGCACTGACAGAGGCGAGGCTGCCGGACACTGGCGCCACCGGGCAACGGGTGAAGTGTCTTGCCCAAGGACACAACAACCGAGACTGTCCAAGCCGGGACTCACACCGACAACCTTCCGATTACAAGGCGAACTCCAAACTCTTGAGCCACGATCGCCCCCGTGATCACATTTCAGTTTTTATTTACAAAATTCTTTCATTTTAATTGGTCAAATATGTGTATAAAAATAAACAAACATCTTCACTGGTGAAACTGGCTTTGTATTGGTCCAAATTCGCTACCTGCTAACATGGACAGATTAGCCAATTGTGTCTCAGTCACTAGCAAAATATCAGCTTTTATTGCTTTATGCTTTTGTGGATCCAAATAAAGGGCAAAAAAGGAAAACTCAGATTTTTATTGTAGGCAGTTTTGTCCTTTTTTAATTTTACTGATAAGTTTTAAGCTAAAATTAGCCTGTGTTACTCATTTCATAGAAACTCCATGCCAGTTCCCTCAGGCTGTTTGAGACAACCAATACCTCTTTTATGGTGTTATGTATTGTACAGCGTGTTCATACACTGTACAAAAAGAACACAAGAAAATAGGAATATAGAAAAATGTAAAAAGCTGTTATAAACAGAACCTGTAATGGAGGTATGTTGTGATTATGGGGAAAGCAATCCTGAAAGAGAGATAGTTTATTCTGCTGTGTGGTAGTTAACATTAACAGAGGATAGTTTTCACTAGAAACTAGAGTGAGTGTTTTGGAGTGGCTGTCTCGAGCTAGTTTCCTGTTGGGTTTGTTTTGTAAACTAATGTGAAAAAGAGAAAAAGAATCAAATAGACGTTTAGTGTGTTTTTCTCAGGAATCACATCAGGTGCAGATGATCTATGTAAACAAGATAAAATACACACCCGTGCAGTCCTTTAATGGGAAATGCCACAGTTATTCCTGCTTAAACATGCTGAAAACTAGGGGGCATCCGGATTTGAACCGGAGACCTCTTGATCTGCAGTCAAATGCTCTACCACTGAGCTATACCCCCCGTGAGTATGCAGCAGCAGGAGGATGATTACCTGAGGTGTGTATTAATGTGCTCTCTATGTGGTAGCATGTCTTTTCTGTATATTAATCGACCACGTTTATTTCCTTATCAGCAGTTCGCTTTTCATGCTGAAAGAACAACAACGCCATCCTTCTGATTGCAGACAAATGCGATTAGTCGGCATTGCGTTCCCATGACAATGTGGGCAGGGTGGGCTCATAATGCAATGTGTGGCCTCTGCACAACCCGGACAGGCCGTTTGCCAGGGGTCTACCAATCAGATTACAATGTCCCAGTTTGCATCACAACATGAAAAATGACAAGTAATGAAGGCAGCTCACGAACACGCTGGACACATTTTCTCTGCTTGACTTCCTCTACGGTCTGGGACTTGGGCTGCTTTATCTCTGGCTCCATCTAACCGCCTGATCATATTCAGAAGCTTTTACAAACGCTGCGGCAAATGTTAATGGCTGCCATGCTCCTCGGAAACAAGGTTTTTCGAGAAATATGTCAAGATAATTATCGTAAAGGAACATAATTAAACTTTTTCTGTTCTTTTTCTCTTTTCTCAAAACCTTCAGGGAAAGTACGCCAAGAGGAAGAGCCGATTTAAGCGCTCAGATGGAAGCACCTCATCTGACACCACCTCAAACAGCTTTGTCCGACAGGTAACATTTCACACCTAATCCTTCCCTCAGACTTAATGAGGGCGCCAGACTTGGCCTCATCTTGTTTAATGAAGAATTACAAGTTTAATGGAATCAAGTGAGAACTTTTAGTGCCTTTGCATTTCAAGAGTTGCTAATGAAAACTCATAGTTTATTGAATTTATTAAAGTTTTTATTTCCTTTTTTTAACATATGCAAATTGAAATGTTACAAGAGATTATTTAAATGTGTAAATCAATACAAAACACAACACAGTGAACACATTATAACAAAAAAATAGCTAACATATATCTGTAGTACAATATGAAATAAAAGTGTAAAACACAACAGGGCAAAGAATGAAAAAATAAGAAGATAAAAGGAGTTAGTGGTACTGTTAGTTTAGCACATATACTAAAAAAAGAAAGAAAAATACTTTGTATTAAGTCTGTCCAAAGCTTATAAGAATTTCCATGGAAATTGTTAGCATTTGCAATTAATCCTAATCTGACTCTTCCAGTGCCAGAGAATGACTGCAAAGCTGTGTTAAAGCCTGCAAAAATGTTGTTTAGATACAGCAGAAGGTTACATTTACATTGGCAACAGTAATCCTCATCCACTTTAACATGTGTATAATAACAATATCTACGGGTGACTTTATTGCACATAAATGTATCCACCGCATCCAAATGTAACTGAAAACATCAACAACATGATCCTCATGTAGTTAGATATTCTATTTAACCTCTCATTCATTTAGAGACTTAGAGACTTAGAGCTTTTTATTGTCATTGTACAGTTTCTTGCACAGCGAAATTGGGTAGCTGAACCACAAAGGTGCTAAAGTAAGAAGAAGAGAAACCAATAAACAACGAAGGTGGAAAATAAATAAATAATTAAATAAATAGAATAAAATAAAAAAACAGTGTATATGTATACATATTTAGTGTTATAGTTTTTCACAACTACCATACAATGCCACTTTTATTAAACAACCAAAACCACATTTTTGGTCACATTTTGTTTTAGTCACACAAAACAAACTATCTGAATATGTGAATTTTCCAGATAAGTAACATTTATCTGGAAAATCATCATCACTTACAACATATTTATATTGATACAGATTGATTGATATATATATTGAATACATCATTGATCCATTTAACACCCATTTAAAGTTTTACTTTAACAAATTTAGCAAATTTACAGATTTTAACTTAGAAATTTAAGTTAAAATCTGTAAATTTTGTAGTAACCTGTAAATTTGTATATTTTACTATAAACCTACTGTCATTTAATGGTCGGGCATTGCACAGCTATTAGCATTTCACCTCATGTCATACTGTGTATGGTTATGTGTGTGACAAATAAAATTTGAATTTGAATTTGAAAGGTGAGCACTGAAAACATGTTTTTCTGAAACATAAGTTGCCCAATTATCAGAAGTATTCAGGATTACTGCATCATAATCTGTTTGTTTCTGAAAATCAGAAACAAGAAACAGTTTTGGATTCTAAACATTCTCGCTGTATATTTTTCTCTGTATTACTTATATTTCATTCTCTTCAAAGTAAAAAAATATCGTTTTTATCCCATACATATACATTTAAGTGTAATGGTTGTACACAGGCGGTCTAATAAACAAACATAATATTTAATGTAAAAAAATTGTTATGGCAGCTAGAATAAGTGTGGAACCAATAAGCGTCTTATTGCAGAGTTAAGAGTAGGTTACATTTTTATGTTTGCAGTTCTTTCTCTCTTTACCTGTGCATGTCACAGGCAGCACACACACTACATAAATAAACATTCATGATATGATAATATCTTACTAAAACCCCTGTAGATGCAGCTATGCGTCACAGCATTATTCTCAACTAGTTTGAGCTGAGAGACATCTGGATAGATTCCTCCAGGTCCGACTGTGAATCCCAATCCCCAAGTCTTACTCGTGCCACACCAATGCCCTCTGATCTGACCCCTCCCGGCCTGTTGATGTGTGTATACATGGATTTCTCTGTCAAACAATGCATGTAGTGAACAACTTATAGCTTTAAACTTGTCCAGCTGCAGATGTTAATGTTCCTGCTCGGAATGACTGAAGAAGCCTTTCTTCTTCAGCTGTGAACATTTCTTCTCCTCGGGGGGTTGAAGGAGTTGGTTTGGGTATCACACGCTCATGACCCACGCAGCAGTCCTTGTCTGGCTGTGACATTTCTCAAAGACATGCTGCGCCGCAGCTAAATGAGCCCCCCTTTTCCACCTGACCTCTTCATTTGAGAGAGGGAATGATGCGCCGCGAGCTGAATGACATTTACCTGTTCAGTACTGGTGTTTCTTCAGGAAAAAAAAATCTCACTGCCGTGTGGTGAACACAGGGAGCTCAACTCCCCTGTGGTTTCTAAAGGTCAGCCACATCCCTTGCCTGCACATACCCCCCCTTCCCACTGCCTTGTTCTTCATTAACTTTGTGACTGTGGACTACAGGTAGACAGGGTTCATATCACCCACGCTGTATAACGAGCGCATTACCTATATAATAAGGATGATTTCATGCTTCATGATATAAATATGCTCCCATGCCTTACACTACTGCACATCCGATCCACTCATCAGAGTTGTCAGGGTTGATGTTGAGCTGTCAAAATGTTGCACATAATGTAAAAAGTGATTTAGCAACTCAACTGTTAAGTGTATGGAGTGTTTCCACGCATGCACACAATTTTTTAAACTATGTTAAGATATTTTTTAAAGGTGTTTATTCCAAAAAAAGAAGCATAAAGGCGTTATATAGGTTTTTCATACATATAGCCCTTATTAGCCGAACAACTGAAAGCAGAGCCCTGTATAGGCTTTACAGTCTCACACACACCTACGCAAGTGCACACTCGTTCTTTCTCACACACACACACACACACGAATAGACGAGAGCCACAATCAACCAACAGTGGAGCGGCTGGTACACTCGGCCTGGTTTCCATGGCAACCGGGCTACTGAATCTCTCCTTGTGTGCAGGCACAGTGGGATGGAGAGACGAAGGAGAGCATGTTTAGATGGGGTTGTGTTTGCTCGTGTGTGTGTGTGTTTGTGCGTGTGTGTGTGTGGGGGGGGGGGGGGGGTGCAGCCTACGTGTTTGTGCAGTGTCAAGTTCAACAAAAACACACTCTGTCTTCAGGTGTGTGAATACATGCAGGGACTGTCTGCTGCTGCGGCTGCTGTTGTGTGAAGTTGGGATTATTGTATTTGCTCCAGTAGTATTTGGTGATGATGTCAGTAAACAAAATACTTTTTACTTGCATGATCTCAAGCCAAAACACCCTCATCAGGGACTTCTAACACCCCCACCATGGACTGTTCTCCCTGCTGGAAAGAAGCTCTGCAGCACTCGGTGCAGGACCGCCGGGTTATGCACTTGCATTTTTCCCGAGGTCATCGGAAGTGCTGAAATCTAATTGGATACCATGTTTCTATATGTTAATTTCACCGGTTGCTTTAAGCATTGCATTTTATATGGTAATTTTGGATTCTATATATTTTTATATATTTAGCATAGGTGTTTATACTTTCACCCTGTGTTGAACCAACTGCAGGGAAATTTTGTTCCTTGTACACTTGCTGTACACTGAATGACAACGAGTCTGTCTGTCAAATTAACAACCCAAAAAACAGACACAGCCATCACTGCTTCATGATGCAACATCAGTTTAGAAAGGCTGTTATAATAAAAACATGACTTCTAATAAGGACACAACAAGATCCTTCGGACAATGTGAAATCCAGCCTGAACTTCCTATTCCTCTCTAACCCTAAACGTCTACATGAAGCATCTCTTACGGAGAATGAAACCAATTTTATTTTCCGGATTTAATCACCAGTGATGTCCAGTAGTTTAGTTTTTAAGCCGATGCTGATACGACTTTAGGTTTAAAAAGAAAACAAATTGAAAGAAAAACAATCTGCTAAATGAGGATGACTATATTCAAAAGAAGACTCCTATTTCCCTCTGCAGGAGGTAATATTTGGCAGTCTGGCCCTGTTGGGGGGGGGCCTCCCCACCTCTCCACATGCTTAAGTGTAAACCATAAAGTGTAATTTACAGTACAGGGTTCAATCCCTACAGTATTGGACAATGTTGTTGTTTGTATTTATACTTGTGTGCTGGTATGTCTACATTGTCTACCCACAAGTAAAACACAGGTGTTCATAGTGGACTTGAAATCCAATAATCTTGAACAACAATTACTAAAGGACAGAAAATGCCAGAAGCCATTCTGAGTTGTCGGAGCTAGAAAAATGATTAAAACAACATATCTTTTGTACACTGTCAGAATGCTAACTATTGCATTACTGTAGTGAGTATGCAATTAGTGCTTTTACTGAAATATTATCCTTGAGCTTGTCTGCATACAAATCACAGTAGAGAGCAGCAGCAAACCGATGCACAGAACAGAGTCGGGATAAAACACAAAAGGTCCTTTTGTTATACATAGCATGAAAGTTGGAGTTGAGGTGGAGGTAGGTTGCAGATGCAAGACAGCAAATCTTTATCAGAATAGCTATGAAAAAAACAGAATCAAGCTGTTGCAATGACCCAGTCAAAGTCTGGACCTCCACCTGATTGAAATGATGTGGAGAGCTGTGCATCCCTGCAAACCTCAATATGCGAAAGCAACGTTGTAAAGGAGAGTGGGCCAGAATTATTCCATTTTCACAGTAGTCCCTGCAGTCGAATGAAAATTTTCTCTTTAACATGATTGTATATGATCTTCCAGTTTGCAGGTCCTTGATAACCAAATTTATATTGCAAGATGTGAGCTTTATCTTGATGGAATAGCGTTGTGAGTTCACTATTAAATGTGCAGGATCCCATCATTTACACTCCACAGAAGCATACTCTGTGTGATTAATGTGATAGATAACAAACTGATAACTGCTGTTGAATAAAGCAACATTGTGATATGAGAACTTCCACCTGAATAAGACTCACCTCAGTGCAAAGTTCATTGCAAAACTGTGCAGCAAAGATATGACATATTTTAGTAGGTTGAGTGCTAAATTTGCATTACAAGACCTGCAATATTGTTTCAGTTAGTTAGAGTTTTGCAATATTTGGAATATGTTTCACTCATCAAAAAAAGCCATATAGGAAAATTTATCCACAATTTGAATGTCTTAAAAACTATTTGAATCATTTAAAAAGTAGAATAAGTCAAACTTGCATGTGGTTTTGCTTTAAACACAGATTCATTTCTGACATCAGAATACCAAGACTCATTAATCTTCCCATAGACAAATCCTGGCTTGGTTGCCATATATGAAGACTTTGAGTGTTTAGATCCCGGAGAGATGCAAGCCGTCCTCCTGTCAGATCTGACATATGAATCCCAGCAGAGAGCCCCAGTTGCTGCTGTGTTTGGCTGCTCGAGGAGCCAGCTGGTATATGTGTTAGCAGCTCTCTGTTTTTTCCCCGTCCCTCAGCTGACTCTGTTGTCACCGGTTACAAACACAAGTCAGGAAGGGGTGGTGGGGCCTATAGCCACAAAGAAGCCCCTGTCATTGTGTCAAAGGTTGCCCTCTGGTGGACACAGTAGACTTTTCTACCCGCTACCTCCACAACACCTCCACCTACAAGTATCTGCTCTCCAACTGCCTCCTTTTAGCCTTTTAATAGTGTCCTATTTTGGATAATGTTTAAAATGTAGAAGGTACATTCATGGGGCATGAGCGGTAACTATTCAACAGATACTTCAAAGGCTCGAGTCATCAAGCGCCAGTTGCTTCAAAGTGTCAAAGCCCAGATCGCTGCTCTTCATGTCCTCCATTCCCTAACGCTGCACTGACTACCTCTCTTGTCTGTTTTACCTCTGCTCATATCCATATTCATTCCTCATCTGATACCCCTGTTTCCAAGAGATAGACAAAGAAACAGAGAGAGCTAGAGAGAGATTGGGAAGAATGAGATCAGGACAGAGGCAAGGGGGACTGAAGCAAAAAAGAGAGAGGGGAGGGGGTTTCCCTGGGCACTGCCCCAGTCTTCTCCCACGTCAGCTGGGGCACTGAATGGCTGACGACTGCATACCAAGCCTCCTTCTGGGTCTCGGTGTGTTCACGTCCCTGTTTCTGCCCAGCCAGGGCTAAATATATTTCCCCAGTTTGCAAATGTAGCACAAGTCCTGCAACCTGACCCCCAGCCAGTTCCAGCTCCCTTCCTCTACACAAGGTTCACGTTCCTCTGGGTTGTGAAGGTGGGGGGTGGATATGTGTGTGTGAGGGTGTGTGTGTGTGTGCGCGCGAAAGGGTTGGAGGTTAAGAGAGCGCTCACTTAGTTTCGGGAGCACGACGCTCTTTTCTGGCTTTCTCTCCTGTCACAGACACACATACACTCATGCACTTGTTAAGCTAATGGGCAGACACTCACACTAGGTCCCACGATATACACGTTGCTCTGTCGGCGGACTCTGGCGTTGCCCCCTTGGTTTGCCGTGGTGTGGCGAGTGTGGCAAACGAGGTATGGAGAGGACTGAGAGGATTCAAAGGCCTGTGTTGGTAAGAAGGATCTGGATTAATCTACAAGCTGTGCACTTTCTGCTGTGCCTGACTCAAAGTATGTAATGCAAGTGTGTATCAGTTTCCTTTCTGAATGGACTAACTTTTGAAAATTCAGCAGAGGCTTTGAGATATGACTGGAGAATATAACTTTGTGCAGTGTCCTGATAGCGTTATACCCCCTGCTCTGCGGCTTTCTTTGCTCCCCCTCTTCTGACTATACGACTGTGCGATTCCATTTTGGGCCGGGCCACAGCTGCTGGAAAGGCGCTGTGTTTTTAATTAGACTTCCAGTCCTCACCGTTGCGTTTGCAGCTATGTGGACTGCCTCTCAGACCAGGACTGTGGCCATTTCAGGGGGGTTTCTTTTACTGCTGTCCCTCAATCTCTGGCCTCGGTTGAATTGTGGATCACTGGCGTTGGAACTCCAGAATATTTTAAGAGAACTACGACTTGATATCGTCCTTGTTGCGCGGGTTTCCATTATGTTTGTAGTTGGTTTGGGGCAATAATTGAGTTAAACTTCAGTTGAATATTTTTGTAATGATTTGCAGCTAAAAAATGTTTCCTCTTTTTATTAATCAATTTATATCGAACATTGTCAGTAAATAACAATATGGGAATGAAAATACATGTTGACATTTTTCCATTTTCTAGAAAGAAATCCTGAGATTTGTCATTTTATCTGATCTCAGGTATGATTGTATTAACCCTTTTTTATTAGAAAGTAGAAAGAATAAATGGCACCACTGTGACGTTTCTTTAAATTGAGTATTGACAGATGGACAAATGAAACTTATATATTGTGTTGTTGTTTTGCAAAATTATTTTCTCTAAATTGAATGAGCAGTTTTGTACATAGGGACGCACATGCAATACACAAGTCATCACTTTGATTCATTTATATGCAAGTGAGCACTAAGGACTGAGGAGTTTCCAAATTTGATCTTGATTTAGGCTGTTTATGTTGCATTGCTAACATATCTAATTAACTTACACAATGTTTGTATTTTGTTTGTATTATAGCATGTATATGTCTCATTAAAATCTGCTAATGAAACTATGATCTTTTGCATAAGAATTAGCTTTAAATTGTAGCACATTTGTATGTAGCACATTTAAACACAACAGACATTGTCCAAAGCGCTGCACAGCAAGTAAAATTATAGAAACAATACAAATCTTTTAAAAACAATGAAAAGAGTCATAATGATGGTAATTCATGTATTCAGCTGTACAAGCTTCAGAAATTAAAAACTATTAGAAGCTACTGATCAAGAAGCCCTAAGTGAGCAACATGAGACACAGACATTGTAAAAGATCTCATAAATAACCAGGAGCAAGCTCATGCAAGCCAAGCACTTATATGTGAGCAACAGTTAATTAATCCTGTACTTCACGGGAAGCCGGGGAAACGATTTAAGAATTAACTGTGATCACGCTTCTGTGTCCTTATCAGGAGGCCAGCAGCAACATTTTGAACCAGCTGTTTTTGCTCCGTCCGACGTATAATTTGTTGCAATAATCCAGTCCAGATGTAATTAAAGCATGAATAACTTTCTCTAGGTCACTGATAGAAAGAATTTTTATAGCTTTAGTTTAAGGTCCTAATTGAAAAAAGCCAGCTTTAATAAGTGATATGTAAACATATTACCAACAAATTTCTTTACAAGTGAATTTTTGCACTGCACAGTAATGTCTTTAGAATTATTTTGTTTTTCCATCTTACTTACATTTACACAGTCGGTTCATTATGTACACTATATACAAATATAATAATCTTTATACTTTAAAATAATTCGATTTTTAGATTTCTAGGGAGTCTAAATGTTGTTAATAATGATCACGGTTTTGTTTCTATGGTAAAATAAGTGAAAGTATAACAGAAAATCTAATTTTGGCTTCTCCCTTATTCTCGAGGATCATCACAGCAGATGTCCTGAGATTGATCTTTTGCTTGTGTTGCTTGTGTTGTAAACCTTTTCTCTGTTGGTGTCAGAATTTGGCAGCCTGTGCTTTCGTGATTTATACGTCTCAAAAGCAATGAAGAAAGATTGTCAATAACGATAAACTCCAAACTCCGATGGGTTTTGTCCATCAAACAGTTCAGTATTAGAACACTTGCTTTTACACTCCAACGTTTGCTTGTTTGTGGGGATTTCTGATGAGTTCACTCCATGACTCATCTTTCTGGTAATCTCCATTCTCCGTCCATCTGGTTGCCATGACACTGCTGTGACAGAGAGGGGGCCATGGCCATTTACAGCCACTGGCCATTAGCTTCAGCCAGGAAATCTTTGGTCTGTGAATAGTAGGTTTGTGAGACATATATTTTGCTACTTCACCATTTCTTCCCTCCTACCTCTCTTACTGAGTTAACCTCGCCCTGGATGTGGTATGACTACACAGTTGGCTGTCAGACTTCTTACTTGTATCGTTGTGTTCTTCTTCTCTCAACTCTTTGATGACTGTGGCCCCGAGGAGACACCGAGATAAAGCGGATAGGAAAAGAATATTAAATGTTGTGGTTTTTCCATGCTTTTTTTAAAAAAAATTACACATCTTCTGATGTGACAATTGTGAATGCATTTTTATCTGAATAATTACCAGGGCAGAGGATCACAGTATGTGTGAGCTTTCTGAGGGTAATTATTTCTTTCTAACCCATTGTGAAGTCTGACAACACCTGTGGTGTTCCTGTTGTTTGTGATACTCACAAATTAACATGTTTGACCTCTGCACTGTTGCCTTGCATAACAGAAAAACACTGCTGATGAGCTGCTGTGTTTTTCTAAAGATGTTAGGAACAAACGTGGGGACAAATACAATATCAATGCCAAATGAAGAATTTCATTTTGTAAGCTGAGGCTTAATGCTACTAAAATATATCTGCTACTACTACTACTACTTTATTTCCCAATTATACGTAACTGCAAAACTCAGCCAATCAACCGATCTCAGTGCAAAACCACATCAGATGATTAGTCAGGTAATACCCATCTATGCATCCAGTTAGCAAACATCACATACGGTATGCTAGTTAAAGGGGACCTCTCTTTTTTTTATAAATTGTGCGTACAATTTATAAAAACCCCATAATAGATCGATGTGTACTAAACTGTTCCCATGAGGGAAATGATTCAAAAGCAACATATGGAACTACATTTGTAGTTCTCTATGATGTCATCTCCGACACACAGCTCTGGCTGTAAGCACAGAAGCCCCACCCACCTGCTGTTCGAACATTTTGGAGGGTGGGAGCTAAAAAGGTTATTTTTAAGCTGCTTTAATAGTGTTCATTAAATAAACATGAAGTTGGAAATGAGCACAAGAGGTTTCCTTTAATGTGATTTAGTCTGGATTAGCTGCATGCCACTTTGTAACCCAACTCCTCCTTTTGATGCTGGGCCAAACTCAATCAGGAACTTCAGGTTTGTCGCTGCTGGTCTCTCCGTCAGTGCTTGCCTGTGAAAGGGCGAGGAGGTTTCTAAACAGAGCCGACACCACCAAATATAAATTACTTCAGATGGAAAGAACAGCTCTTTTTTTTTCTTTTTTTTTTACTGTAGTATTAACTAATTTCCTTACTGCAGGGTGACTCTTTTCAACCCTCATTATTCAAAGCACTTGCTTTTACCATCCCGCCGTCGCTCCTTATTCTATTACCCCCCTACGTTCTGTTGCACTCCCTCTTTACCTCCCCCCTTCATTTATTCAATATCAATACTAAGGAGGTGTAAATTCATCATGATGGCAGCCACTGTGCAGAAAATGGAAGGAAAACAGTTCATGTTCGGGACCATTACTGAACTTTACCTCCCTCTCTTTTCTTTTTTCCCCACTATCTGCTTCTGTGGACAAAAGTTTTTGGAATTTCATCCATTAGATGTGGGAAACTGTAGCATGTAAAAACATTGATATTATATCTGCTACATCCCTTAAAAAGCTTACCCAAAGCCCATAATGTTTTGTTGGGTGCAGTTATTGACATGTTATACTAAGGCCTATTGACTAGACTGCGGTCTCCCAGTGTGAGAAAATACCACATTGATCACCTGTTGAAATGCTTTTATACAATTTCCCTGCCTCTTATTTCACATCAGGGCATTTCATTTACTATTGATTCCCATATCTTCTTTCTGTATCTCCTTTGCAATACAGCGCTCTGTGGCTGCCAGTAATAAGCTGCAGCCATGGTTACTATGACACTGCTGGGGTCTCTACTTGGGCCCGGCCAATAGGAAAGCAGCTCTTCCATCAGGTGGCCTGTAGCTATTTTGAACAGTAGCTGTATGTGAAGTGAAGCAAGCAGCTAAATTGGAGACACAACTCATTGACTTCAGAGAGGGAGACGAGGAGGAGGGGAGGGAGGGGACTGTGGAGGTGGAGGAAATTAGTTCATTTGTTTGCTCAGTCTGTCCACATATTTTGATGGAATTGACGGGAGAAAGGTGTAGAAAGGTTATCAAGTGGTTTCTATTTTTTCTTCTCCTCGTTTCCACTTTTTTGGGGATAAAATATTGACTTTTGTGTCCTTCACATTTATTCCTGGCTGTGTGTGACATGAATCAAGTTATTCAAGCACAACTTCATAGTGATCTCTTGTCCCTCCCACTCCCTCTATATTTTGCTGCATCACCGACCTGTTGTACTGAGCGTGTTATTCACAGGTAGTTTCCAACGTCATTTCAGCTCTTATTCTCTAAAAACATCCCCCTGGGTTCCCTTAACCTTCTCTTAGGCAGGGCTTCACATTGGGATGCATCTCTATGGTGTAGAAAATGACTCAGAGTCACTAAGTACAGGCGGCTATCCTCATTAGATGCGGCGTACCACTCACAGGATCATTCTTCCTACTTGAGTGGGATGTGGGCGCACCGCTTTGAGTGTTCGAGTAAATGAAACAGGAAGTGTGGATGGCTTGTAAATGCCCGAGGACACAAGGAGTCACTGGCCATTGCCTTGGAAACAGGGAGGAACTACATTTAGTGTGCTGTTGCCAAGTCACAGAGGGCCTCGGTATGACAGGTGGCAGAGCTAGAATCAACATTAGTATGTGTGGTTTCATTTCAGATCATACAGAGACACGTGAATGCTAATCAAAGGCGTAGAGAAGCATTAACTATGTGTAAATGGATGTGCAAACATTCAACCACCGCATGATGCTTCACATATGAGCAGCTTCTTTCTCTGAGTAGATATGTTACAATTTACATGAGTTGTTTATTCCTGTTGAACAGACAAATTAAAGATTTAGGAGGATGCAGTTTGTGTTTCTGAGAGCAGTAGTGTTGGCTCCACTGGTGCTGCTATGTTAACTTTTCTTTTTAACTTGTAATAGAAGTTTTTTTGCTCTAACTTGTCATTATAAAGTAAATGTTGATTGCACATTGCAGTGACTGCAGAACTGTATAACAATAACACCGCCTGCATTTTGATTGGTTCCCGTAACTTTCGCTTTTACCATGCAAATTCAGTAAACCACCAGGGATGATATTTTGCAGGAAAATGTCGCCTAAATTTACTGCACAAAGAAAGTGTTTGCATTTTGTAACAGAGGTGGTTATATCATGTTTCTCTAATGTATTTCTAATATGAAATCAAACATCTACCTTCGTCTTATTTTCATTTTCTAAAAACATGACACAAAACCAAAGCAGCCTACTTTCTTGTGATAATATAATCTGCTTTGATATTTTCCTCATTCAATCTTTAATGTAATCCCTTTTAAAAACACTCTCTGGCCCCTTTATTGGGTGCATGTGTTCAACTACTTATCAAGTGGTTCAAACTGAGCATCAGAATAGGGAAGAAAGGTGATTTAAGTGACTTTAAATGTGGTGTGGTTGTTGGTGTTGTTGGTGCCTGGGTAATTCAGAAACTGCTCATCCATTGGAATTTTCCCATAAACCATCTCTTTGGTCACTTTGGTCCTGTGCTAGGTATCTTAAAGTGCTTTACAAATAAAACTGGATTGGAATTGGATCTCTGGAGTTTACAAAGGATGGTTCAAAAAAGAGAAACTATCTCTGATATCTGCCTTGTTACCTACAGAACTTCATTGTAACCTCTCTATACAACAAAGTTACACAGAACACCGTCTCTGAATGCACAACATATCAAAACTTGAAGCAGATGGGCTACCTTAGCAGAGGACTGCGCTGCAAGCCACTCCTGTCAGCTAAGAACATTTACCTGAGGCTACAGTTCACACTGATTTACTAAAATTGGACAACAGAAGATTAGAAAAGCATTGTCTGGTCTGATGAGTGCTGTTATTGCGTTTGGATTGGAGGGTAAAAATTTGATGTAAACCACATGAGCGTTTGGATCCATCCTGCTTTGTGTCAGTTGAACAGGCTGTTTTTTAATGTGTAATGTAATTTTCTTTGCACAAAAAGGGGCCAACCCTTATGACCAACTGAGCATCATATAATCCAAAATCGTATGGAATGTTTCTGGCACCTTGTTGAATCTATGCTATAAAGAATAAGGCAGTTGTGAAGGCTAAAGGGAGACCAATCTGGTAATTACCAATTGTACCTAACAAATATGTGTATGCACCTACTGACCAGAGCAAAACAACTGTGATTTCTCATTGTGCAGTGCTGCTAAGATGGCAGTGTAACTGTATTAATATTAGCATTGGTGAGTCTGTAATTGGTTGCAGAGGCGGGCGAAGTCATCACACTTTGTACAGTCATTGCAAAATAAGAGGCCTCCAGCAAATATGTGAGTTTTAGACTCACTCATTAATGTTCTGTAGCTAATAAGAGGAATCAGATCATTTGCACTGTCTAATTTTAACTTGTCTTTTGTTCATTTATATTAGAGTGTCCTTGGGTGTTTTTAAAGGCACCTATAAATAAAATCAAATTATTATTATGATCATAAAACTTACATGCGGACAGTTCACTGATTGGCATCAGAAATCGAGCCTTTGAAATACTGAATGCAAAAGGTTTACTTTAATTGAACTAATTACAGCTTAATTATTTTAGGGAAATGATTTTTTTTTTACTAGATATTAAAATTTAAAAAGTAATGTAACGTCCCACCTGCTGTACTCCAAAGAACTACTAGGTGTGCTATTAGACCCACTGGAGAAACACTGGAACAGTTATTATAAAAGTGTGGGAAAAGCCTGCAGGTGAAGTCCTGCAGTATAGGAAAGGAAAAATCTATATTTATTATTAGGATATATATTTATATATCTATAGTTATATTTTAAAAGAAACAGAAGTGATTGATTACATGAAAATCATTCTTTCTTATTTAAACAATATATAGTCATGATTCGTCTTGTGTCAGTTTTGGAAGTAACAGGATGGAACAGATGTAACAGTGCCTATCAGGAGCCTGAAGTAAAGCTGTTAATGGGTCTATTTCCATTAACAGTTTTTCATAATCACAGATAGATGAATAAACTCACACAGTTACTTCTAATGTTTTCTTACCATTAACTCCACAAAGCAGCTAAGTGCTTCATGTAAAGGTATGACGGTTTAACTTTTTTCTTCTTTGCAAAAGTAGGATAAATCACATGTCCTGTGTTGTTGGTGGTTGCTAAGCTTTAAGGAAACAGAAAGCAACAGCAGCACCAACAGTAAGATTTGACCAGTAATGCACTGAGTGTAGTTACACAGTGAAAAGCACTGCTAGTATACTCACGTTCTCCAATCTGTGGATTTATAAAAAAAAAAAAATTGTTGACATACTAATATTGGCATCAATACTGAAAGAAATTCCTAACAATAGCCGGCCACAGTCCAAAGATATCTGTTATACTCACTGTTTGTCTGAGTACACATGTGCAGGGAATTTTTCATCATCATTGCATATGCTGTATGTCATCTTTGTTCATTCTCACCTCTATTTTAAAAACCCACACCTAGTGACTCATTTTTTCTGCCTGGAACATTCATCTGTCCGCATTTTTGTCAGTGCCTCCCACAAAGCATCAGGCAGCCTGTCAGCTCAAAAACGAAAACAGCAACAAGAGAACAAGTGGAATTGTTATATAAATTGAACACTCGAACACTTCAGAAGTTCAGGCTGCCTCCCTCCCTGCGCTGGACTTGCTGTGCAGTACAGCGGGTCGACTCTGCAGGCTCGGAGGAGGCTCGGGTTTTTGATTGTGGCATGGGTGTCTGAATGAGGGTCAGCAGGAGAGAGTCGAGTTACAGCATGAGTGGTGGATGTGTTAGAAACTGTAGCCACTTCATGAGAAATTTATATCCTCGCTGATATTATAAACAGTCCTCGAGCCATTTTTTCCCCTCTCCACATCTTTCTGTCTGTACTTGACACACCCACACACGCTGAATCTATTGTGCCTGTGCAAAAAATAAGATTTAACACCCCGGCCGCTCTCGATGCTGCGGTGGAAGTGTCGGCAAATGAAAATGTTATGCATCCTTCCAACCTCGAATATCACAGAGTCAGCTTCATGCAGTGTGATGGGCGGGGTTCTCTTTGTGTTTATTTAGGTTGCGCTTCACAAGGTGGTCTTGATATTATAATGTCAGGATATTAAAAAAACAGGCTGCAACCTTTACTCCTCCTAGCTGAAAGATACATACCTGGATTTAAGGTGCAACACGAGTAGACTGATGTGCATGCAATTCATCAGTTAGACTGCAAATCTCATGCTCATTTGGTCTAACTCTGCTTTCGTTATATGAATTCAGGGCTCTGCAGACTCCTACACCAGCCGACCGTCGGACTCGGACGTGTCCCTGGAGGAGGATCCTGAGGCTCTGAGGAAGGAGGCCGACAGGCAGGCTCTCGCCACACTCGAGAAAGCAAAGGTCAGAGATCAAGCCTTTCACATCCATCTCTTATGCTGTGTGCTCATCCTTATTGAGTAACTGTCACGTGATTAAGTGTTTGGACACAGTTAAATCTCTTCAGCGGTATCAGGCAGCTCTAAAGTACGATTTAGTGAGCTGCTCTGTGCATACTAATACCTTTTCTCCCATCTTGGCTCCAGACCAAACCAGTGGCATTTGCTGTGCGTACAAATGTTGGTTACAACCCAGGCCCCAATGATGATGTTCCTGTGCAGGGCATGGCCATCTCCTTTGAAGCCAAAGACTTCTTGCACATTAAAGAGGTTTGAACTTATTTCATTCTCTCATTAGAGTCATTTCAGTACATTTTTCACACTGAGAGTAATTTCTGTGGCTTAGAGCACCAACGTTAACTAAAGTTAATGCTTTTGAGTTCGAGTGAGGATATTTTGGATTTTGGATGGTATTGGGAAAAGAATGCCAGTAGCATATTGGCCCCATCCAAAAACTGTCAGTGGTGGTGGGTGGGAAACCAATGAGGGATCATGCTACAACTTATTGCACTGCCTCCTTCTTTTGTAAAGCCTAGCCAGGCCATGAGTGGGAGTTAGCAGCAATACAAGCTGCAGTGCAGTGAGAAATGGGTGATCCAAATTTGGGAAAAAATGGGAAAATATTTGCTAAATGAAAGTAGTGCTCTGATTTGTTTAATACTGTTTATACTTTGAGTGACTCAAGATACAGAATTTACCAAGTTTGGGCTGTCATTTAGCTTGTTTTACAGTTTATATTTAGTCTAAAGTTTCATATAAAACCTTAATAATCATATTCAAAAAGATTTAAATGATGAAAGTTTTAATGCAGCCCTATTTGGGAAAACTTTCTGGCTGCAGAAATGCTCTTGTGCTCTACTGGAGAAGTGATGATTCATAGTTTAAATTAAGCCTTATTTAGCTTATATTGGACCTTGGTGCCGGCCCTCTTCTGTTTGAGATGAGACACTTTAACTCCTCTCCTTTTAAGGCTGCTCTCTCCTTAAGCCATTTCTTCAGATAGTCCTCCCCTGGCATTAAGAAGGTTTGAAACTATAGCCATGTTTGTACAATGGTGGATTCTCATGTTTAATATATCCATGGCAGAAAATAAGGGTCAAATGGTAAAATATATGTGTATAAAATGCTGCATTGCCCTCTGATGCCTGTCTGTTCTGAATACAGAAGTACAACAATGACTGGTGGATCGGGCGTCTGGTGAAAGAGGGCTGTGAGGTGGGCTTCATTCCCAGCCCGGTCAAACTGGAGAACACCCGTCTGCTGCAGGAGCAGAGGATGAGGCAAAACCGACTCAGCTCCAGGTAACAATGAAGAGCGAGCTCTCTGTGTCTGCGTTATCAGCAGCACAAACAAGAACCCACTCTTTAAAACAGGTCACACATGAGTCACACAGCACTCAGCGGCAATGTAAAACATACTGAAATAGACAAAAGCACTGCTGTGAGTCACTCTGTTACTCAGTGCATCTATAGTATAGTATGTACAAAAGTCTCTATAGTCTCTGTATTTACACATGCAGTAGAGGAATGTTAAATACTGAACTATTTAAATGTCAATGCTGGTGTTTTTAAAAGTTATGTTTGACTTTATGACTTTCTGTGTCGTTTCTGGGATGCTTAGGACTAATATTGCACTGCTGGAAATAGTTTATTTTGATGCATATGCTGTTTTTTTGCAAATTTGCATTATAATATTTATTTTCGTTTTTCCTGCAGTGTATAAAAATTGGTGTATTTCAAAAATAAAACTATGAACACACTTAAAATAAATTTCCTGTGGTGGGAAACTATTTTGTGCAACTTTTTTTGTATTTACAGTTTTGAGGGATAAGCCTCTAAAATTTCTCTAACTAGAAATATATGTTAAAAAAACAAAAACGATTTTCAATTTTTTTTGTAGCTCTGGCGGAAGGGTTAATGTTCACATTCGCATCATTATATGTAACAATTTGTGTCTTCTTCTTTGTTTAAGGTAGAAAATAAAAATTAAATCAAAAAGAATCATGTATCGTTCTCCAAGCTATGATTTGTGCCCGTTTTTCTGTATTTCAGTAAATCTGGAGGAAGTTCTAGTCTTGACGTTGCCACGGGAACCCGCAGGCCTACTCCACCTGGAACAGGTGAGGTCACAAGGTCGCCCTGTCACGTGGAAACATAGAGCCTGTCTGTGTGTGTGCGCGTTTGTGTGGGCACCTGAAAGGGTGAGAGAGAGCGAGAGAGATAGCAAGATGAGACGGGCGCCTGATATTTAGATGAAGATTTTAATTGGCTAGTTAGTCAGGCATGATGATGAATCACAGCGTGTCTCAGTGGGTTGCTGTGTGAAGGTCTTAGGAGGTCTGTCATTAGCACACAAGACGGGACTGAAATAGAGCCGAAAATGAACTTCACTCATTAAACTTGTTAAGTATGTCTGGCTGACAGAGAGAAAGAGAGCCGGTGGAGGAAATGGGTAAACATAAACATCTCTTGATTGACTTTAAAAGGCTTTGCATGTCTGTGTAACAGAAAAATCATCTCTCTAACACACCTTGTACATCCTAAGTTGTTGTTCTGACTCAAAGTCAGAATTTGACATAGATTCGAGATATACTAGAGAGAGAGTTATATACACACATTTTAATGAGCCAGTAAGTGGATTTTGCTACTTTTGTACAATTTTGTTACAATTACTCAACCCTTCCATGATATACCTTTAAAACAAGACACCTGCAAGGCCCCATTCACCCTCCCTCATCCTTATAGCAACACACACCCTGTCTCCACCCCAAACTTCCCTCTTTGCTTGCTTCCTTCTTTCCTACCTGTACCTTTTTCCAGTTCCCGCTGCAGCCATCCTTCTCAACGGTTCGTTCACATCTTTACTTCAGGTTTTGTTTCTTTCTCGTCGCACCAAATTCACTTTCTGTGCTCTGCCTCATAAAATTGTGGTGTGTTCTTTTTAAGACTCTTGTAAGTGTCGTTTCCAGTTTAAATCATACTCTGTGTCACTTTTTTCCAGTCTCCGTGCCATCTCTCGCCTCTTTCTGGATGCATCTCACACTTTATTCTTCCCCCTCTTGCCTTTTCTCCCTTCTGCTATTCTCTCTGCTCTCATCCTTTTTCACTCCGCCTCATCTCGCTTTCTCCTCTTTCTCCTGTTCTTTTGTTCCGTCTCTCCAACGTCCACCCTTCCCATCATCAGCTCACGTGGACATGTCCACAGTGGCCTTTGACGTTGACCCCCTCGACCTGGAGGCTGAGGAGGCCCCTGAGTCCCAGGGTGACCCTCGCTCTTCCAAGAGCATGTCAGGCAGCGTAACATCCCCCCAGGCCAACATCCACCGACTGCCCTTCTTTAAGAAGGTAACATTAGAGGGCCAGGTGATCTCTCTCCTCCTCCGTCCTGCATTTGCCCCCCTTTCCTCCAAGATATCCAGGTTTAAGCTCTCCTTCTTCCACTCGACATCTCTCACTAACCTCTCATAACTGATCCGTCCCTGCTGCTGCTATAGACCCAAAATCTAACACTGTTTGGCCCCTCAGGCTCCCACGGTTACACTGATATGTTTGGATGTGCGTTTCTGTGCTTGTTGAGCTGGGAGAGGCGTTGAGCTAACTGATCCTCTCTGAAATGGCTGCTGCTGGATATCAGTGTGAATCAGTTTGAAAATGAATTCACAGAGGAGGCAGTCAGTGTAAACTCTGCTTTAATCAACAAACAGCTCCTCTCCCAATTCCCCCACCCCTCTAATCCAAACCTGTCAATAACTAAACGTGCTCTTGTGTTTTGTGCTTTTTCTGTCTCCTCTGGCTTTTGTGTGGATTGATACTGTAGGTGGCCCGGCTAAACAGAAACAGAAGTCGGTGAGTGTGGCTTGTCTTCAAGACTAACCTCTAGCATTTCGTCTTTTTTCCTCCGTCTCCTCGTCTTCTGTTTGTTGTCTCCTCTTTTTATTCTGTGTATCACTTCTGCTGCTCGTTAGCGCAAAAATATTCACTGGATCATTTGTGAATTGTGTTGACACTTCTGTCACTTCCTCAGAGCGTGTATCACAGCTGTTAGTGTGCAGATGCAGGTGCAGAGCCGTCCCAGACCCTGTTAGTCAGCACGTGGCTATAATGCGTCCTGACATGCTTTCATTTTCATTTGTGATGGCTGATTGAGTCACAGTGGCCCACAATCAGCAGTTTTTATGCTTTTCTGCACAATTTCAATCACACGTAAAGGCTGAAGGCTGTTGCGGTTGGAGTAAGAAATACAAGCAACACCATTCGCACAGCAATACTTATCACAGCAATATCTCACAAGGTTTAAAATTGAACAACATTTCACGACATATTATCATCAATTTTTTTATTCATTATGCACTTTTAGCCCACTTTAGGACATTTGTAACTCCCAGTCATTTCAATTAAAAAATGAAAATTGCACACTAATAAATGAAATAACTACAGAGCAGGAGAGAAAAGAAGCCTGAAAGGTTTAATCAAACATCCCACTCACTGAAGAGAAAAGACATTATTGTAGCTTATTATTATTAACCTAATGGGTGGGGGGGTGGGGGGGGGGGGACAGCTAGGGAAAACAAACAGGAGAGAAAACATGATGCCAGATAACATGAGAGTATAATCAGACATCTGCACTGAGGATGATGGAAAGAGTGTGGTTGCAGCCATATAGTCAGTTTCAAGGTTATTAACTGAGCGAAGTATCTACATAACAGTCGTAATAACATCTGTTCATCTTCTCTGTATACTAAGAAAAGGTAGTTCAGTACTTACTTTATTACCTCCTTTAGCAGCAGATATATTGGACAAGGAGAGAAGATAAGCTGTCCCAGAATTCATAGCAAATGCATCATCATACCATGACGATCAACAAAAAAAAGTGAAACATTTTGTGTAAAAGTTTTGATATAAATGTTTCATTTTGTATTATAGGATGCTAAAATGTTTCATATTTACAATAGCAGAGTGTTAAACCCACAGCTGAAGCGATGAAGTGATTTGAAGGGAATTTGACTTTACTTAAGGAGTAAAATTGTAAAATTGAGAAAAGTGGTTATACTGGCTAAGTCTTTAGTAAAGGTCATAAGAAAATAAGATTTATTTCCTAAAGACCACAAGCTTGCTTTTCTTTAAAGTATGAGTTATGAAAAAAAGGGCAGTAAAACTAGAAGAAGAACCACCTTTAAACTGGGGAAAACAGGTAACAGGTACTGATATACAGACAGGAGAAAGCAAGTGAGGGAATCCTCAAGCTACACTACTACTATTACTATAATCACAAGAAGAAAGGACAAGAGCTGAAATTGAATGATATCAACAACAAAAAAAACTGAGATTGTGACATGAAAATAATGCAAATGGGATTCATTTTCTCCCTGGCTGACTAAAATACTTTAAGTTCTTTCTTTCAATTCATGTTTGAAACCTAAACAAATATGGCTCGGCCCCCACAATAGACTGGGAAAGCTATCCAGTTTACACGCCACCTTTCACCCTCTGGCAGCTGGGATAAGCTCCACTCCTTCCATGGCTCTTAAACTGGATTAGCAGACATGATGGATATGCAGAAGCACATGTAAGATCATTGAATATAAATAAGATATATTTTATTTACGCCAAAGCTGTGAAATTTCTTCGCTACAGTAGTTAAAAATGAAGTAAAAATGAAGCCGAGGTTAATACCCATCAATTCTTCCATTCCCATCCAATTCTGGAGCTGAATCCGTGTCATAATAATATTATTACTTATTATTGCAATATAATATAAGGAAAACTGCATATCTAACATGAAGTTCAATGAAAGGATGGGTAAGTCGGGTAATTTGATTTCAGTTTTCCAGTTTAATCTTTCGTCTACGAGAGCTCAGTTTTCTGCGTGATACCTGATGGAAATTCACAGTCATCCTTTGCATCATTTTTGAAAAGTATTGCATTTAAATTAGATTTTTTTTTTCTGTTGTATAAACATGAAACTGTGAAACCGAACATCTACACGCCGGAACTGTATAACGTGTGATTGGAGAAGAACAATAAACCGCGTGTCATTCCACCCCGTGCTAAATTGTTCCCTGCGCTCCTGTTTTTCCCGAACGAATGAGTAGTGTTGTGATGTTCAGGGCTCCAGCGCTGCCCCTTTATAGACGAGAGCCATTTGGACGCTTTTATAATATGTATTTTTAGCTTCTGTGAATACAAATTGGGAGAAATGAGCTTCCGTTGTTCTGCTTTATGTAATGTAATGTAGAAGCGGGACACTCCAGCACTTTCTCTTGCCTGAAGTGCTGTACAGCGTGCACAGGGGCGGCGGCGTGCTTGGAGTACAAATGTAGAAAAGGTTAAAAAAAAAAAGAAAGCATCCATTTCATTGTCAGAGTATATCGGACATGTGACTCCTTCCATCCATTTCTCACTAACAGAGGACAGAAACTAATGGATCAGTTGATAATTTACAAATGAGCCTAAAGTTCAACAATGCAGGTGGAAATTTGATTATAAATGCTACACTGATTTTTTAGTTTTAGTTTTTTTTTAAATATAAGAAAGTTGATTTTTTTTTTTACCGTAAAATACTACTCGTACTGCAAACAATACCTTGCAGTAATTATGTGACATTGCAGAAGGAAAAGAAGGAGCTGCAAAGGATGACATTTGTTTTAAGAGCTGTGACGCAGTCACGAGATTTCTCCTGACAACCTGGCATCTGGGTTAATTACGGGCACTTTAATTATGTGAGACTGCAGACTGAGAAGTAGAAGCCAGGGCTTTCGGTGAGAAATTGATCCTTGACCCTGAACATTCATAGACACTCAATAACGCGAATGGACTCCAAACTTCTGGAACTCTCCATCCATCAATCTGACTGCTCACAGAAGAGAAGGAGGGTTTATGGGGAGTGGGCGGGGCTGTTTTGTGTCAAGTTAATGTTGATTTGTGTGTGAGTATAACCCTGTGACTGCAGGTCTTCTAAGGTCTTTGGAAATGTGCTGAGTGTATAACGTGACACCAACTCACGTGCTGTGTTGTCCGTGCTCAGATGGAGCATGTCCCCCCTTACGACGTGGTTCCCTCCATGAGGCCCATCGTCCTAGTCGGACCTTCACTCAAAGGCTATGAAGTAAGGAGAAGCAGCGCATTCTCGCCTTGTAATTTCTACTTTCATTGGATATTACTATTAAATATTACTTGTTTCTGATGTCTGATGTTTTTCTAGGTGACGGACATGATGCAGAAAGCACTTTTTGACTTCCTGAAACACAAGTTTGAGGGCAGGTAAGAATGGAGGCTTACACCCATCCAGGATTTTAGTTTTTTAATGATTATCCATAATCATATGCACTCGCCGGCCACTTCATTAGGTACATCTTGTCCAGCCCTTTAACCAGTTTGCACCCGATAAGTCTTCGTGGCGTTTACTTAACAATGTGCTGGAAATATTGCTCAGAGATTTTGGTCCAGATTAACATGAAACCAGTTCCAGCACACGCCAAAGATGCCCTATTGGGCAGAGATCTGATGACTGTGAAGGCTGTTTGTTTGTATTTGTGTTTTTTACATCAAATTCTGACCCTACCATCCAAATTTCACAGCATAAATTGAAATTCAGTAAGACCACGCAACTTTTTTCCCCCAATATTCTGTTGTCCAGTTATAGCCTCAGTTTCTAGTTCTTAGCTGACAAGAGTAGCACCCGGTGTGGTCTTCTGCTGCTGTAACCCTTCTGCTTCAATGTTCAACGTGTTGTGATTCAGAGATACGTTTCTGCAAGCATTGATTTTAACAAGGTGTTATTTGAATTACTGTTGCCTTTACTTACCTCAGCTTACAGCTTGAAGTAGTCTTGTCATTCTCCTCTGACCTTTGACATCAGCGAGGCATTCAATCAGACCAGCCTGTATGGCATCAACAATCAAGCCACGTTCAAAACACCTAAATCACCTTACATCGCCATTCTGATGCTTAGTTTGAACTTCAGTATGTCATCCTGACCGTCTACATGCCTAAAACACACGATTAGATACTTCGATTAGTGAGCAGTTGAACATTTGTACCTAATAAAGTGGCCCATCAGTGTACATGACATTACTGGATCATAATATTGATTCATTAAGGTGCATATCCCTTATATTTTATAGCCTGAGATGGATTACAGAGATCAGTATTTGCATTAGAAGTGGAAAGCACTGTAACATAATTACTTAAATAAAATAAAAGTACAGTAAAACTGTATATGAGTAAGTGTTCGTAGTTACTTTAGATGTCCAATTTATGCCTTCATCCACTGATATTGAGGATTGTAAGATGAACAGTACTCTAGTCTAGTTGGTGGTACAAAGGGAGGCCAATCATATTTCTGTGTCACTCCATGCCCCTCCCCCCTCTGGACACACCCTTGCAGCCATGATAGACTCTAAATTTAATAGGTTTCTTTTTACTGACCCAGTAATGTGCTGGCTCTCTGTTTCAGGATATCCATCACACGGGTGACAGCAGACATCTCTCTGGCCAAACGTTCAGTCCTCAACAACCCGAGCAAACACACTATCATTGAGCGCTCCAGTACCCGCTCGAGCCTGGGTAAGAGGACGCTTTTGTTATCCGCAAACCACAACGGGCAGAATCACACTGAGAAACGCAACGCAGACAGGTCACGACAACTAGGATTTTATTTTTACTATTTCAACAGCTGACATATTAAAGTTTAGGGAGAATATTAGTGTAATGTATTTTTGTTCATCACATCATGTTACTGAACATCTTTCACTGTCCTTCATATCTATATTTCTTTACGTGTGTCTCTCTTTTATTTAGACAGACAAGAGTCCATTGATGTTGCGTTGTTGTTGTTGTTGTTGTTGTTTTTTAAATACTCAACAGCAGCTGGGAAATGACATTTTTAGCAAATGTTACTAAAACAGGAGAAACATTGCATTTGCTATTTTATATCAGCCACACAGGGAATGTTGGACTGATCAAAAAGACAGTGAGTTTCTGTGTGTGGACATATCTCCCACAAGCTGACTTATAAATTATTAAAGGGATGACTGACCCCAAAATCACATTTACATATTTTCCTCTTGTCCATAGTGCCAATTATTCATCTACGTTGTTATGGTGATTTGCCAGTTTTTAAGATTTTAAAGGTGTCTGCCCTCGCTTGCATATAATGAGACTAGATGGCGCTCAGCTTAAATTTCCCTCAATCATGACCCAGTTCCCAAAATATGTCCAGAAGTCTTGTTATAAGCAGTTTTATCTACAGTCATGTGAAAATACTGCTTATGTAGGACTTAAGAGGGAAAGTAGCTGCCAGATCCTGCTAATCAAATCCATAAGCACCAGTGGTGGCAGTGATTGAATCGATCATGTCTAGAGTCGAATGTGAAGCCATCTGCCATCAGCTAACGGTTGGCCAAAATCAGGTCATGCAGCAGAATGACCGAAAAGGCATAAAAGTGTTGCAGTGGCCCAGTCAGAGTCCAGACCTCCACCTGACTGAAATCCCGCCGGTGCCTTAAACAAGCTGTGCACAAACAGCCAACTGCCAATGGCTGCCCCTCTCTGAGCCTGGTTGTGCTTGAGGCCTCTTCTTGTTAAAAAGGAGTTCTTACTCTCCACTGTCACTAAATGCTTGCTCATACGGTGTCATATGATCGTTGGGCTTTTCAGCATTTTTTAGAACTTCTATCCGTTCATCCATCTGCCACTTATCCAAATCAAGGTCGTGGGGGGTTAGAGCGTATCCCAGCTGTCATAGGGCAACTGAATAAGGTGCCAGTCCATCATAAGATTGACACAGAGAAAAAACAATCATTCACCCTCATACCTATGGCCAATTTACCTTGGAGATAACAGGTAAGCATCACACACAAGGGCTGGTATCTTGAGATCTGAGAAGCTCACAGAGAAATGGCCTAGATAAATAAAAAGCACTACAGGCACTACACAAGTTAATATATTTGATTATGGGGTGAGCTATAATTTATAGTCTTTAGACCAGCGGTCCCCAACCCCCGGGCCCTCGGACCGGTACCGGTCCGTGAGTCGTTTGGTACCGGGCCGCGAGAGTTGAGGCTCAGGTGTGAAATGTATGGTTTTCAGGGTTTTTACCGGTTTTCAGCGATTATTTTGTTATAGTTTTTATCATTAACTCGGTTTTTCTGGGTCTTTTCACCTGTGTTATGAATAAATCTTCTTTTTTTTCGGTACCAGTACTAGTTTTATTTTGTTGTATTTATCCGCGACACCTTAAAGGCCGTGAAAATATTGTCGGGCATAAACCGGTCCATGGCGCAAAAACGGTTGGGGACCGCTGCTTTAGACAACAGTCACACTCTTCTTCATACAAATATAAACTTTAAAGACTTAAAGATAGACTTTTTCAAATTGGGATCAGTCTGTAGTTGGGTTTAGTCTTTTTATTTGACTTCGTAATAAGAAGACAAATGTAGAAAATCATCAGACTTAATATCTTTTAAGCTTTACACATTAAGAATATGTGTAAAATAGCATACTGTCTGTATTCAAGCACAAAATGAAGCTCTTGAAGCTGAATGTTTGATTTCAGCATCTGTGTCGTCAGAGGTGTGGTTATCAGTGACATCACATGGAGGAATTTTCTTTCAAATGTATACACGATAAATCTGAATATTTTAGGTTAGATAATTACTAACAATCAGTTCTAGCAGTTAACGTACTTCAGTTTCAAGTTTGAGGTGTATCATCCAAAGACACGAGACTGTCACTTATTTTCCTTTTACACCTGCTCTGATTGCCTGAGTCTGATCTGGCCTCCTCTCTCTCTTCATCCTGTCTACACCCATCCTCCCCCCTTTCTCTCCCACCGCCCATCCTCTTCCTCCTCTGTCTTTTGATTCAGACGTACTGGGTACGTATGCTCTTCCCGCAACAAAACAATGAAGCATCTCTCTCTCTTTCTTTCCCCTCCCCTTTTTCTTCTAACTATATTCATCATCTGCTCATACATCGTTGTCTGCCTGTCTGCTTGCCTGTCAGTTTCTCTGTTCCTCATACTTCTGTGTGACAGCCTGTAGTCTCTTAACAAAAAGAAACCAATTACAAAACCCAAGCAGGAAGAGATCCGTGGGAGGGCAGCAGAGCGGCTGGTAGCAGAGAGGGAAGACGATACTCTCCCATCCTGCTGTCACCCTTATGTTGTGACTCATAATGCTGTTTATCTTCAGTCATACCCAAGGATAGCATCTATTGCAGCAGGACCTTGCCTTTTAAATTCACTCATGTCATCACGGGGGAGCAAACGTCTCTCTGAAGTTAAATCTAAATTCGCAGAAGGCTTTGTCGAGGTTAATGGAAACCTTGGCTGCTGTTTCTTTGTACAACTTAAAAGTTCACGTCTCTTGTCATTCTGCAGAGACCCCGCTTCGCCTCCGGCTTTAATTCTCTATCCTTTAGCCCTCTGGAGGCAGCTGAAATGTGCGGGCCGCGTCTCTGTGCAGATTGCTTTGCCCCTGTTATCTCTCTTTGCCACTTGGGTTGGCAGCGCGCACACACACCTCGGAGGCGCTGAGGGTTGACCAGACAGACGAGGAACATTCTGGTTTTCTGTTTTAATCTCGCTCCTTACACGTCGACAGGCTGATAAAAAGGTGGCGCTGTCTTCGAAATGCTAAATAACCAGCTTTTATAGGCTGCTGTTGAGGAACAATGAACACAACGTTCAGCATTCTACAGCCTCGAGTGGTGCACCTGATAGTATAATTACCGCTCTGCCTATTAGTGCTAACAAAACAACTAATGTTCCACTTCATCTATTTAATGAGGTTGTTTTTTTTTGTTTGTTTGGTTGTTGTTTTTTTTGTCGTTGATGTTTCTGTTTTAGTTACATGGTGAGAAATTGTGCCCTTATCGTAAGTTATTTCAAGTACCACAGGCATCTCATTCTTAAGTGCCTCCTTTCTCTGCACCTTTTAAAAAAGCATTAAATACGTATCTGAAATGTCAGGAGGGGGCAGGAGAATGAGGATGTTGGAGCGCTCCATTTAGCTGTGCATAAATGGAACTTTTAACTGTGGTCCGATCTGATTCATACGCTTGGAGCTGTTTTGTTTTCCTCTTAACTCCGACATGCATGAGTAAGAACTAACACGTCTGTTATGTACTTGTGCACAAAGTTAAGGAAGATTGGCTCACATATGCAGTGCTTTAACTCCTCAAACAGAGATAATGTATCTGTTTTGTTGTCTCGCTGTATTTACGTGTCTTGTCTGTTTCCTGGGCGTTCAGCTGAGGTGCAGAGTGAGATCGAGCGTATCTTCGAGCTGGCCCGAACTCTCCAGCTTGTTGCTTTGGATGCCGACACCATTAACCACCCCTCTCAACTGGCTAAGACTTCCCTGGCTCCCATCATTGTTTATATCAAAATAGCTTCCCCTAAGGTACGCCTGTTTCATTCATTCATTTAAACCGATTTTCATACTTAATTTTGGAATGACTCTACCGTCTTCTGATTCTGATAGCAGTAAATATTGTTTCAGTAGACACGGTGCTCTGCTATCTCCCTGCAGGTTCTCCAGAGGCTCATTAAATCCAGAGGGAAGTCCCAGGCTAAACACTTAAATGTGCAGATGGTTGCAGCAGACAAGCTGGCTCAGTGCCCACCTGTGAGTTTTGCTTTGCGACGTGAGCTCTTTTAACATATTCTCATTCCCGGCTCATCACACCCTGACACTCAAATTTCACCCAGTCTAATGAATTTGAACTCATCAAGTACCCATGGGATTATTTTCCAACGGTATTTGACGATTAACAGCTGAAAGAAGACAGGTTTGAGGCCCTCGATTCAGTTTAATTCAATTTTATTTATACTGCCCCACATCACAACAACGGCTGCTTTTATTCTTTTATTCTATAAAAATAACAATAGGACTACACCTTATGAGCAAGCACTTGGCAAGTGCTTTTTCCGTCACAGTTTTTTGGGGGTTTAGACATAAAACCTACTTGGATGGATTTCAGGAAAAGATGTAAAAATTTGTATCACAGTACTTTCCGGTTTTAAAGAATACCACTTATGCATCTATCTTTACATGAGCAGGCTTTGACATGATTTTACAGAGCAGTAAATGATCTACTCTCGGGCTTTGCTAACAAATGATACATTTTTGGCACAGAGCTATAGAATCGGTCCTTAACAGGCTGCCTGTTATGCTTTTACGATAGACCTGATCGTTCTGTCTTGAGTAATATTTAGTCATCATCCCAGCTGGTCCCCTGTCGCTGTGTGTGGAGGAGCATAGAGACCATAGTCTGTATATGGCTGTTGTGTCAGCCATTGGTTTAGGACAATGCATTTTGAGTTGTGTCCACCTCCATATCAGTTTTTTGAACGAGCGGGTTCTAAGGGCGGCACGATGATTCAGTAGTCAGCAGTGCTGCCTCACAGCTTTGCCTTTTTGTTTGGAGTTTCCATGTTCTCTGCATCCTCTAACAATACAAATACATGCTTGTTAAATTCATTGGTGACACCTAACTTACTCTAGGTTGGATGTAAGTGTGTGGTGTTTGCATATTTAAAAAAAAAAAAATAGGCACAGTTATAAAAATGCCAAAAATATCTTGTAGAATTCAGAGGCAAAACAGAAGACAGACGGAGAGGCATTTTCTTTAGGTTCAGAAGTGGCTTAATGAACTCGTGTTGACTGTGAGCTCACATATCCACAACGTATTTCCGCTCCTTTTGCAATTTTCAAGTAGGGTCTTGCTTTAAAACTAACTGCACATGCTAGCTGGGCAGGGATAGCTCAGTAGGTAGAGTGGTGGCCCCATGATCGGAAGGTCGGGGTTTTAATTCCCCTGAACGGCCACACTGAGGTACCCCTGAGCAAGGTACTGTCCCTACACACTGCTCCCCGGGCGCCCAATGGCTGCCCACTGCTTCACTGAGTGAATGGGTTAAATGCAGAGAGGAATTTCCCCACGGGGATCAAAAAAGTACACTTTCTTCTTTCTACCTAGGCTTAAAGAAAAGTTGAAAAGTCTGACCTCCACAGGCCACATCATTCACTGTCTTCCCCTGTGATGCTGGTTGCCATGATTTCTGCAGAAGCACTAAACTGCAGTGAACCGAATAACTACATTCGATTGAACTCTCACTGAAATAACTGATCAGAAATATGGTTGTTTAAGTTTTTCATTATCAAACTGTATGAATTAGTGTAACTTACAGTCGAACTTCACCATTAGAATTCAGGTGAGGGGGAACAGTGACTTCAATAAAATAAAATAAAATACCATACAGCTGTTATGAAAGGGATAGCTGGATATAAACAGTTTTTTCCAACAAACTGTAAATCTGCTTTTTAATACTTTTTTTTTTTAAATGCCTGACTCTTTTGTTGGGTTAGCCTCAAATGGCTACTAATTCCTTTCTCACCACTGGCATAATTTTTCAGATAGAGTTACCACTTGCTTAAATGCTGAGGCATTCTATATATGATGTCTTGAAAGGCGGAGCGGATGGTTTTGTGATAAAACAATTGGCTGTTACTAGAATTCATGTAAAGACAGAAGGAAAATTCACGTTGGTACAGTGAAATAAATGAAGAGTTGTTTTTTGTTGCAGGAATTATTTGACATCATCCTGGATGAGAACCAGCTGGAGGATGCCTGCGAACACCTGGCTGACTACCTTGAAGCCTACTGGAAGGCAACACACCCTCCAAGCAGCAACCCTCCCAACCCTCTGCTGAATCGTACCATGGCTACGGCAGCCCTGGCTGCCTCCCCAGAGCCCGTCTCCAACCTACAGGTACAGGTCCTCACCTCCCTGCGCAGAAATATGGATCCGTGGCCTGACATGGACGGCACTGTAGCCACTGAGGGGAAAGAGGAAGAACATGCTCTCTGAAGTCCAGTAGCACAGGGGGGTGGGGGGGCGACTCCGGCAACTCAACCCAAACTCAGCAGCCTGTTCCTTTTACCCTGGAGTAGGAGTGCACTAATAGCCTGTTTATGCTGTATATAGGAAACCGCAGATACATCTGTGCAAGAAATTAACACCCAAATGAACCAAGAAGGATCCAATTTTCCACACATGAACAGCTAGCCTAAGAACACCTACGAGTAAAAATGATGTAGTCTGCATGTTAGCAGGTCAGCTTTTCCTTCTGTGCACTGTTTAAAACTGTGAAAACAGCTCAGCTGAAAGCACACTGGACTCAAGGAATAACCTCAGAAGGTACCTCTGCCCCCACAATCCCTTCTATTTTACTGTAATCAGAAGTAAAATAGCGTCTGCTGCCCCCACCCTGCCCTCTGCAGCTCTGTGGCCTCCTTTTCTTCAGCGCTTCTAGAGGCTGAAATCCAGTTTGCTGTCCTCCTCTCTGTTGCCATGGTACCACCCCTGAAAACAGCAAGTCATGTCCGCCTCTTCAAATAGAAACGCTTAGTTTGGTGGAGGCTGTTGCTAACACTCTGTCCGGTTTAATCAATATATCTTAAGAGTGAGAGCAAAATACTAATCAGTTTTCATTCTGTTCTTCAGTCGCTACTGGCTCCTTATCAGCTAACATGAGCTGCATGCTGTCAGATTAATTACATGGCACACAAGCGACAGTCTTGCACCGAATGGACACAATTATGCAGGGATCCTTGACAAAAAATGAATGAAAAGTATTTAAAAAAAGATTCAAACTGGATTGAATTTTTAAACTTAAGGAAAACTGTTTCAGGATAAACATGTGAGTTATATCATTTTGCTGCTTTGTTCTGCCATGAGCTCAAACAGCCAGCAGATGGCACTATTGTAACTGTAGATATACAGTTTAGCTTCTTTATAAGTTGCTGGGATCTGTTTCTGTTTGTAGGTTGGTATCATCATTTTATAACAGTCAATTAGCAGAACTAAACAATTTCTACTTACTGATTAAATTGTGTTGTTTGAGTATAGACTAGTGTGTGTATGCACAATGTTAATGTGGAATGTGTTTCATATAAGTATCTTCAGCACTAATGCCTTTAAAGTCATGGATTCTTAAGCTGGAACAAGTATGCATCTTTGTTCTTTCTGCCCTGTCTGCTAACCCTGCTAATTAACTGCTGACACCTTGGTGTGCTGTTTGTGTCTCTGCATGCTTTTCGTGTGGCATGGGTGCGGCTCGCTGCAGGGGGCGTACTTGGTGCATGGTGAGCAGAAGCGGGAAGGGCCTCTGACAGAGTGTGGTGGGAGCGGCACGCTGCATGACTATCAGACAGACCTGGGAGGGAAGCCCCAGCAGCAGCACCAGCAGCAAGCATACCTGCGCTCCTCTCGTGGCCAGCTACGAGGAGGCAGCGGGCGAGGTCTTTCACGGCAAGACACCTTCGACTCGGAGACCCAGGGCAGCCGGGACTCGGCCTACACCGAGGCCGGTGACTCCTGCATGGACATTGAGACCGACCCCTATGAGGAGCCTGAGCCCTACCGAGGAAGTGGGGGCAGCCGCCTCCACCTGGCGCAGCATCTCGGCCGACAAGCCTCCTGGGAAGACGAAGGCGCCGAGCCGGACCAGGAAAACCGAAACCACCCTCCGATGCCGAGCCAGACGCATCCGCATGGACGTGCCAAGCTGAGGGAGCGTTACTGCCAGGATCCTGTGGACACAGGGGCCAACATGAGCCGCAACAAGAACCAGGATGACTGGGGGAGGGACGTCTACATCCGCTGAACGGTCATCATACCACAGAGCCAAGGAAGCCCCTGGACAGACTGAGGACAGAGGGAGAGGAGGGGATGGAGGGGAAATGCTCTGCTTTTTGGGTTCAACAGGAACTGAAGTGTAGGCTTGGGGCCATGCCGGTCAGGCTAACAAAAAAATTTGTTTACATCCCAGTACAATGTAAAGAAATACATCAACTGCCAGATGCCATTCTCATCAAGTTCTTCTTGTAATTCAGTTTATTTACATCTAGAAAAAATAATATTGGTCTTTTTTGTTTCTTATGTTAATACTGCATGAATATCATGGATTTCTATACTCACAGCACAGGGAGAGTAATTGTTACGACTCTGATCTGTATGATTCGATCCTCTCTTCGATTGTAAAGTGCAAAGGTCGGTAGAGCCGTAGTGCATCACGTCTGTCCTCTGCAGTCTTAAACAGGGTCTAATGTCACGGTTCCCATGTATGTACAGTGTCAGGGTTTCTCTTTACCTTAAGCTCACTCAGTGCTTTTGGCTTTCAGGGTTTCCTCCCATACTGATATCCAGAAGTTTTGAGTCTCTCACCTCCACTTTCTTATCACCCAGACCTTAAAAAGTTGGTGGAGAAGTTGCCATATTCTAGCACGTAAATTTATCAATGTTGCTATACTCATGTCAGTGCGATAACAATGACTAATACACTCCAAAGATGTTTACTTCTTCCCTGACCTGGTTCAGTCACCATACCTGACTGTATATGTCTGAACCAGTCCTCCCGTTTCTGTTATCCTCTTCTTCATGGGTGCTGAGGGCACCTCCAGTTGTTCTCTGGTTTCCAAATGTGGTGCAGATTCAAAGTAGTCGTGTGAACGAAACGTCCTGCCTTAGTCACTCCCACCCCTTATTTCAAGAAAACTCCAATCACAAGTGCCGGAATGTCTCGCCAAGCCATGTCCGCCGCTGCTGCGGTGGGATGTCTTAACTCTTGTTACACTCGTTTTCATACCATATCTCTGTCTCTTTGTGTCTCGTGGCTGCTCCGTCCCAGCTCGTTGCTCATCTCTTTTTTTCTTTGCACCAGCTTCGTCGTCTGTTTTTCAGGGCTAACGGTTATATAAAAAGTACTTGTACGTGTGGTTAATCACTTCGAACTTCCACCCAAACAGCTCGCTTGTCTAATATTAAATACCACTCTCTTCTTACTCCTGATTTCTGACTGAATTTGTGTTGGGTTTTTGTTTTTTTTCAGTGAACATTTGCATTATTTTTTAAATCTTCAGTTCTTGTGAGCTAGTGAGAGGAGTATAAAGTGCGCAGTGGGGGAGATAGGATCAGCTTTGGTCTTTACACAGTTATCTATAATGGAGAATCCATGAATGTCTTCGGTAGGCTGCTTTGGCCCACCCCCGTCTTCAGTTGAATAAATAAATATTAAATAATGATCAGTAAATAATGTTATTGTTGCATTATCGCAATTGTTAAAATGATGAAATAACATGTATCATTGGTGCCTGATTGTAGCTACATTTTGCTTTTTCTGCCTTTCATTTTTAATCTGTGGATAAATTCGTATTTTAATTAAAAATCGAATAAGAAAATGCCATTGTGTCATTTCATTGTTACAGTGAGATGTGATGAACGAAAACAGCTGTCGAAGATGCTAAATGTCTGCATGTGTATGTCTGCGTCGTGTTGTTTATTCCACTGGATACATGTGAACACATAGTTCAATACAAATCATAGAGTAGATTCGTTTTTCAATAAATTACATGACAATTAGTCAAAATTTATATGAAAAGCAAAAGACAGGCTTGCTGCTTCCATAGGAATTAAGAGGGTAAGTAGCAGCCAGGTACTGCTAATCAAATGCACTTAATTAATTAATCATCAGGACCTCTGTGGAAGCAGATATTTTCATAGTTTGCTGGTCTGAAGCATTCAGGTGGGTGTTAACACAATGCCACAATTTCTCCAGGAATGGATGTCTCAGCAAATTCGCCCCATGTCAGAAAAATACCCAAGAGCTACATCTCAAACTTGACAGGCTTCTGTTAGCAATGCTAAATGCTAAAGTGCATCATAGAATAATTAGAATTAGAATAAAGAAGGGTGTGAATTGAAAGGTCGCCATCAGAAAGCCTCTTCTCTCTAAAAAGAACACAGTATCATAGCTTCACAAAGATGAATCCGAACAAGCTACAAGAGTTGTGGAATAATCACCTTTGGATAGATGGGACCAACGTGGAAATGTTTACCCATAATGCACACCACCAGTTTAGCACAAAAACATCATAGCAACTGTGAAGCACAGTGGTGGAGGAGGGGGAACAGTAGCGGTTTTAGATACGGGCGACAAGGGCAGTTGCCCGGGGCGGCATCGTGGTGGGGGGCGGCATCACGGGCATCGGCAAAAAAAAATAAAAAATGCTCGTACTCATGCTGCCCCGACGTCAACCAGCGCATATTGGGAATGTCACAGGCACCGATCGGCTTTCTATCGCCCATTTGCTGGGAGTAAGGGCGCCCTTCGTTTGCGAGTTGCGCCTGCTGCTTGCGGCGCAGAGAGGAGAGGGCGGGGGATTTTCTGACCGGCTGGAGCAGCATCTAATAACCAACTCGCAAAGTAAAACAAAATAAAAACAAACCAATAAACACGAAAACACCAGACATTATGATACAGACTTATAATTTGCACCGATGTTTTTTCGAAATTCTATACACGAAAAGTGAGCGCGAGAGCCCTCGGTGCACCTGCTCGCTGCTGAAGTCAAAGTAAACTTTATTGTCATCTCCGCTACATACAATCCAGTTTATAGAGAGACGAGACGACGAGGCTCCAGTTACAGCAGTGCAAATAAACAAACAATATATATAAGAAGGGTAAGAAAATAAATATACACTTTAGGACCAGGGGTAAAGGGATCAATAACAATTTAAAATTTAAATTTACAGTTTGATGATTTAAAGTCTCGCACACAACCCGTCAAAAGGGGAGGGGGGCGGCTGTTTCCAAATAGAACACATTTCATTCATAATGTTGTAAATCCAAGCCCATTATGTATTCATGATTTGAATCCTGGGTTGTTTGAAATCTCAGAAATACACCTTAGACAAAGTGAATCTGTGAACTAAGGTGTTGGTCTGTTAGGTTATGTTGTGGTGATGCTCGAGTTGGGGGATGGGTGTTCATACTGGAGTGCAAAATTAAAACCAATGGAAGATGGACAAGAAAAGTTCAAAGCTATCATGTCTTCAGTTTAGAAAAAAGAGAAAAAAAGAGGAAGAGAAACAAGCAAAAGATACAGGTAAGCAGATGTGTCATTGGATAATGGCAGGTCATCCTGAACCAATCAGAATCAGAATACTTTATTAATCCCTAAGGAAATTATGTGGGTTACAGTTGCTCCAAGAAGAAATGGTAAAAATAGCAACAGTAACAGACTAAACTCCAAACAATACATTATGTTACAGATTTTAATATTAATTAGTCATTGTCAGTTGTTGATTTGTCCTGTTCTCATTGTATGACGAATTATGATGGCTGTTTGGTAGCCGTTTGCATACTATGCATACTCTCTCTCTCTTCATATGTGTATATGTGTGTGTACAACAGTTTTATATTAATGTACAATCCTTAATATGTTTTGTGTGTGTGTGTGTGGGGGGGGCGCCAGAGGGAGTGTTCGCCCAGGGCGCCAAACAGGCTAGGACCGCCACTGAGGGGGAAACTGTGCTTATTTTTGTTTTTGCAGCAACACAACCTGGGCACCAGCCATGTAGTCAACCATGACCGCCTCTGTATACGAAAATATTCTGGACACAAATGTGAGGCCATCTGTCTGACAGCTACACATTGGACCAAACAAGGTCATGCAACAGAATAATAATCCCAAGTGCAGTAGCAAATGGCTGAAAAGGAAAAGAATCGACTTGTTGAATCAACCTAAGGCCTTTAAAAAGCTGTGCAAAAATAAATCCCTGCAAATCCCAATGAGCAGAAGCAATGCTGTAAAGAAGAGTGGGCCAAAATTTCTCTATAATGATGCAAGAGACTAACAAAGTCGTGCTGAAAACAACTACTCTGCATTATTCTTGCTAAAGGTGGTTATACAAGCTATTGATTCATCAGGTTGCACTAAGCTTTTTCATATGACTGTGTCTTATTAAAAAAAAAAAAGCCAACACCACGCTGAATGTAGAAACTATCCCATACTTCTGCTGGGTGTAAACCTGCAAAACAATGAGCCACAAGAATGTTGGCAGATTTCCGATAAAAAAAAAAAAACAGTTTCAGTTTGTATTCACAGAAACGTAATCTCCAAAATACTCGTATCAAATTTCAGCACATTTCAAAACACCTGCATTTGCTGAAGTGCAGTTATGAAGTGCGGCTGGCTCACTCCAGGATGTGGTTTTTGTCATCGTCGAGCTGATGCTCTGCACAGGACGAACTGTCACAGACCTAAGACGCGGTTTCCATCTGTAAATCGAAATGTGAGACTTATGTCAGAGCGTTGCTCAACAGGGTCAAGATGACTGTAATAACAAACTGCTAAAAACTGACAGAACGGGACAGAACAAATATGTAACACATGCTTGCATGTATAACTAAAACTAAGGGTAAACTTCCATTATTATAGTTAAAGCAGGATAATTTTAAAGAAAAACACAAAAAGTTATCTGCAGTATCACTGCTTCAGATTTTTAAGTGTACACAGGTGGAATGACATCTTTCAAAGTGTATTAACAATAAGGACCATATCACGGTTATAAAGCAGAGTTAATTTCAAGTATATACTGTTTGACATGCAAGTTAATTTTAAAAAATCACATCGTAGATCCTTTAATGTAGTAAACAGAAATACTGGAGAGCGATAAGGTAACATTAAATGCTTAATTATAGTGGAAAAGAAATGTGCAGCGGTAATAATCACAATAATAATAATAATAATAATAATAATAAAAATAATGATGATGATGATGATGAAGATAACAGATACCATAACTGTATTCCTGATGAGAAAGTGTGCTTATGTGATTACCTTTACCTCAATAAACTAAAGGAAATGCTTTTGACCTTCAATATATGTTCATTTCCAGAATCAAAACTGGCCTTTAATTTCACTTAAAACACTTCAAGCTATAAATAAATTATAGGGAAATAAATACAGGTACAATAATTTGGCTGAGGTGAATATAAGTATGCCTCATTACTGAGTCTCTTATGGGTTTGAAATTAAGACAAATCTGTCAGATCAGAGGCCCTAATATGCAAAGAGGTCATCAGTGTTGTGATTGTGTAACTGGAGAGTTGAGAGTGGAACTGATATAAAATTGCTTGGACGGTTCAGTGGAAATCCCGGGGAATTCTTTGGTTGAAACCAGTTTTGCTTTCTGTTGGTTTTTACAGGCCGATAAGTTCCTGCGTTTCTCAGAAAGGAAGGTACATAGTTTTACTTCCCTTTCCATATATAGAGCGGACATACGCGTGTCACCGACTGCGTCATTATCCCACTCGTGCCGTCGGTGTGGCAGGACTTGTAGGTTGCCTTCAGGGACTACAGGTGAGCTCAGATTTTCGACATTTAAGGAGGTAAATAAATTGTCAGCACACATAGAAGCATTTAATGTACGCTAATATCTCGTGATGACGAAAGATGATTTATCTAGGATTTTCTGGTACTTATTCGGCTTTTACAAACATATTCTTCCTCAGTTTGGAGCACAAGTAGTTTTCTACAGACCTGATAAAGAGGTCACTACACAATGAATGGGGCAAAGAAAGCGATTTGGGAGACATTTAAAATATCTTTAGAATATTGGCACAAATAAAAACAAAGCAAAACAATAAAATCTTAAATGCCTTAAATTACTTTATTACCCAAAGTAAATAATCACATGTACAAAGAATCAGAAATATTATTAATCCCAAAGGAAATTATGGGCAAGGGCGGCTGCTATTTCTATATTTTTTCCACTTTGTAAAAATGAGGGTAGAATAAATAAAATTCTATATAGTAGAATATAGAAATGCCAGTATATTGTATTACAGCTAGGACAATACTTTCTGTCCAGGGTGACAGGGTGCCCCATTTATTTGGTACAGCCCAGTATTTCAATAATATTCTCAATTATGGAGTCAGCGTCTCACAATTTAATTGGCTCTATATAATAGTGAACACCTCTCTCACACTCGTGCAACAAAAAGATATGTGCTGATCTGTGACAGCATCCCTACTAAAACACAAGCAAGTAAATACAGTACAAAGTACAAAGACGACCACACATGACTCCAAAACAATCTCAGTCTTCCAGTGATGCTTTTAAGATGTTGGGAAAATCTAATCTGAGCAAAACTTCTTTAACTTACAATTATTTAAACAAAAAAAGGAAAGAAAAAACAGCCTACCCACTGGCATCTGTAACATAACCCACACCGTCCCACACAAACCCCAACTTACTTTGTGGATAATCTAGCCCTTGGCAAATCCCTCACCGGCCCACGTTTTGTATTCCCCACAGCACTGAACGCGCCATCATTACTATCTACGCTGCTCGTGACTCACTCGGCAAAAAGTGCAGACTTTCTGAGGAGGAAGCGCCGCCCACAAATGGTATGCCGAGGCAGAAACTGATAATAGATCCCGCAGCAGAGTCAGTCTGACAGTCAGCTTCTAATCGATACTGAAGTCTGCTTCCTCTGGATTTCTTTTATTTCTTGTATTCATCGCTCACCTAGCACTCACACCTGTTGAACATGGGATTTCTGTTGTCTAAGATGATGGCTGTGTTCGGGGACAAAGGTACATCTGCTTTAATTCTTGTGTTCGTCTTGTTATGCCTGCATTGTTGCTGTTTAAATGAATTATAAAAGCCCGTCGGCGTGTTAAGCTCCCGTATCGGGTAATATGTGATAACTGTGAAAAACTATTTGACTCTAATGTTTGATCACCTTACTAAAAACTGATTTCCTGACACAGTAAAGTTTCAGTCCTTTCTTATATAAGACACTTGAACCAAGTGTTGGACGTGTCTTACTGCAAGAACAGTCTTTTGATAAGAGATGTGAATCTGTTCAGTACATCACCGTCATGTACCTGCCTTTTATCTTATCTGTGTGTACATTTATCTCTGTGAGCGTGCAACTTTAACATGTTTAACTTTCCTACAGAGCACAAAGTCATCATTGTGGGTTTGGATAATGCTGGGAAGACGACCATCCTCTATCAATTGTGAGTGATCTGACTGCTTTCTGAGTCTTTCAGCAGTTTTTTAAAATCTGTTCTCGCAGTTTAATCTAATTCTAAATGCATCTTTTCCCTTCTTCAAATACATCTAGTCTGACAAAAGAAGCCGTCCACACATCACCAACTATTGGCAGCAACGTCGAGCAGATCACCGTTCGGAAGACTCACTTTTTGGTTTGGGATATCGGAGGACAGGAGAGCCTGCGAGCAAGCTGGTACTCCTACTATGGCAACACAGAGGTATGGCTCACCTACGCTCTTCGGATCCTTTCTATCTCTAAAAACCTTTTAAAACACAGTAAATTTTTCATTGAAGTGCATTAGAAGTGATATTGGCAGTTCCCAAAAATAAATCCAGAGAAAGTGAAAGCTTTCGAAGTGCTGGCTGCTAATGCACCTGCATCTGTTTTATGACTTTTCCTGTGATCCATTGTTTACAGGTACTGTATCTTTAATAGAGCATTGTAGACATGCTGTGCTCCCTCTAATGAATCAAGCGTCCCATAAGTTGGGTCCTGATAAGAACGACCTTATAACAGGTTTAATAACTATTATTTCCCTTTCAGATCGTCATTCTGGTTGTGGACAGCACTGACCGGGAACGACTGACTGTAACCAAAGAAGAACTTCACCGAATGCTCGCACATGAGGTAGGATCTTTAAAACATTAAAACATTTAGGGAAGTTAGGAAACTTTACTTGGTCATAACTATATTAAAAGTGCCTTTTTTTTAACATATTTGAATACTGCTTACGGATGATACACAGGTAGAGGAGGGTTAATCATACTTTGCTTTATTGTTTAAATATGAAGTGTTTTGCCTGTTTTCTTTGAGAGCTGCTTTGACGTGCAATCATATTGTTGTTTTGTGAAGCTTCCCTCTTTTGGCATTTGTGTTTTGGTGTTTGACGTTCCCACCCGCTTTCAGACACACACTGATTGCGTAATAGATGTGAAAGCAGATTACTCACCCATGACATACTGTGATGAGGAACTTTCTTCTTATAGTCAGCATGTCTGTGCGTTTCTATGTTCCGCTGAGGTTGCTGTTTTTAACAACATCGTGTGTTTCCAGTGGAACCCGAGTGCAGACACGGTATCGGTAACCCATTTTTTTATTCTTTTTAGGACCTACAGAATGCAGCCGTTCTCATCCTGGCCAACAAACAGGACATGAAGGGTTCCCTGACAGCGGCAGAGATCTCCCAGTTTCTCACGCTCGACTCCATCACAACACACTCCTGGCATGTTCAAGCTTGCTGCGCCCTGACAGGAGAGGGGTGAGTCTAACGCACCTCCAGCTCTCAGTATCACCGACTATTACTCAACCTTCACAAATATGTGACGTAGTTGACAGAAACATGCCTCTGCATACCACAGCTTTTGTTGAAATAACAGCCTTTGAAACACTTATCAAAATGCTTCTGATCTCTCCCTGCAGTCTACCTGCCAGTCTGGACTGGATGAAGTCGCGGGTTGTGGCAAACTAGAAGAAAACAATGGATTAAAAGTCCTGAAACTGAACCAGCCTCTCGGGCACCGCAAAGGCCGCAGTGTCAGGATTATTTACAGTGTTTTGAACCTGTGATAATGACATTTGTGACAGAAACTGCCTCGCCACGTCTACAGTGTGACTTACTGACAGTGTGACATCCTGAAGAAACCTGCGTTGTGTGGACCTCAGCCTCGGAAACATGACAACAGACAAGCTTTAAAAAACTGTTTGGTGGTTTGATTATATTTTAGTAATCTGGAGGTTGTGCACTGAGGGAGAGAAAGTGCTTACAAAGTGTTAGTTATATATTGACATAAGTGGCCTGTGTGTAAATGAGAACAATGTTTGGGCAAATTATCCTACCTCACCAGAAGTATCACATTCCACTTTAACTGTCAAGAGTGACTAAAATGTTATTATTTCATTATTAGAAAGGAAAACAATAAGGCAGGTTGATATGATTGATAACACTAAGTCATATATTTTCCTATAAGTATCTTAATTTTGTCGAACTGATCCAGTGATTCCACAGACACTTTAAAATAAGACAATCATAACTTCATTTTGACTTAGTTCTCATAAATGAAAATTTTTGTTCTTAGTTCCCAAACTACTGATTCATCACAGTTTACCAGCAAACAGTAAGACTATAAAGAAAAAAACAAAAGAACATTATGCAGCTGCTGTGGTTTTCCTTCTCAGGATTTCTGCAATGTTGCAAAAGCCTACAAGCCTGCATCTGATGTTAAAATTTAATTTAACGCCAGCAAATGATTTTAGCTTTATTAAACCTGAATATTTATATTAATTTATTCTTTTTTTTTAATGCTCTTGGACTCTGTACTGTATATGACAGCAATTTCTTGAATGGGAGAAGGCGCTAGCTGCTATGAGTCATAATTTTACATGTACATACTGTATAGTTTGATTTTTTTAAATAAATGTTATTATTGCTATGTCTGTGTTGTTATTTTAATAAGCGATGGGCAGCATGCTATTGAGGTTGTTAACGCTTGTTTACCTTTGGCTTCCTTTGTCTTTACCATCCTTGTCTCTGTCCCTCCAGCCCTCTGTATACCCTCATTAACTACATTCACGAATGTTCTCTGTGGTCTTCCTGTTTTCGTCCTGCTTGACAGCTTCGTATTGACACCCTTTGTTCTATATAACGTTTTTCTTGTTTATTAAACAATAGCGCCTAAACTACAACCTTACGATAGCATTAACACGACTTCAACAACAAATGTGGCGTTTTTCACTGGCAAAGAGCAAAATTAGATTTTAGGGGGCATCCGGATTTGAACCGGAGACCTCTTGATCTGCAGTCAAATGCTCTACCACTGAGCTATACCCCCGCACGTTATCACGGGCGGCCCGTTCCTGTTTTAGATACAATAATAACAATCCTATGTTCTTGTCTTGGACATTCTGTTTTTCATAATCACTCGAAAATCTAAATTCGAGTTGATTTCGACGACAGCCGTGATATTTAATCGCTAAATAATAGACGGTTTTCTGACCGCTAGAGGGAGAAATGAGCTTACATTTATTGCTGTCACTGTAACTGGACGGCGAGAATAAGAACACGCGTCACATTCGTGACAATAAGCACAAAGGGGGTAAGTTTTCATATTTATTTAGGCAAAAAGAAAAAGAAAATGATAAAACAACGAAACTTACACACTTTCATCATCACGTGGTTTAACATCACACGGAAAGTTATTAAACATACAACAACAATCCTTCTAGATGCAAACATCATCAGCTGTTTTAACAATGACTCAGCATAAATGAAGAAAAAATTGATGTGCAGAAGTGACTTTTTTCTTTTAAAGGTGAGAAGTGAAAACTGTGGTCACCTCAGCACTGTGTGACTATCACCACATCTGAAGACTTTGTGATTTTTGAAGTACCCGTTGTGGCTGAGGAACAACCAGTGTATGTCTTAAGTCACACATGTTTACCTACCATAGAGTTTGGGATTTTTTCTTTAGACATGAAGCCACAATTTTTCTGTCCTTTTTAAAATTTCAACTGTAAACGGTCATGCTGACAGGAGCAACCAAGTAAGGAATGTTTTTCAAGTCCACATTTGATTGCCAAATAACATTTTTCTTAGACTTTTATTATACCACCTTCAAGTTACTGAAATACACACATGTGCAGGACAAATATATAGGATAAGGTTGACTTTTTGTGCCCTTACTCTTTGATTTGATGGACCTCAGCAAAGCCCTCGATACAGCTGATCATGAGACCTTGTGTTGTGGTACCTGGTATTTAACATATACTAAACTGGTTCACTGTGATAATGTCATACTATAGCAAGTAGCTGAGTAAATTTTTTTGATCAATCTTTGATTTTTGATGTTCACATCAAGTCTCTGACCTGCTCTTTTTTAATTTTTCTATTTAAGAAACATGGCTAAACTCCTACAAGTTGCTCTCAGAAAGTGGACTCACCTGTTCATCTCCTCTTGCTTGGAATGTTGTGATGTCCTGTTTTTCATGGTTGTGTCCTCATTTTGACTTTGCACAAGCTAGTTTTATTGATGCTGCTGTAAAGAACTTTGAGACTGGTTTCTTATTTTGAAAAGTATTATATAAATAAATTTTACTTTCTTCTTAAATCAATAGGCTAAAATAAACACAGATATACAACTAAAAACATATCAGGCCGAACAAAAAAACTCCAAAAGGTCACAGGAAATACCTAGAAACATGAAAAGTACCATCAGGACAGAAAACAAGGACTCGAGAACAGGAACTGAAATAGATAGGCAACGGAAAAGAGGAAATGGGAGAGCAGACAAATGCAGCCATCAGAGGGTTTCCAATAACTGACGACAGCAAAATACCATTACGCTGTCGTCAACTTTCCCAGTCCATGTCAATAAAAGTGGAATATTTAATTAATCAAGAAACAATGTGTGATTTAAATGTTCTTTTATGTTTTGGAACAGTGCATACAGTATATATACCAAAAACTATACTAATAATTCAACACAGGTGATACTAATGAAAGCAAATGCAGAGCAAGGAGAACTGACAAGCTATCAGTGACCAGAACACAAAATCCACACCCAAGTGACACAAGCAAATTGAACTGAAGCATTTTGCTACAGCTACTTGAATTACAGCACATGAATAAACCCTTTGATGAACGTTATAGCCTAGGCTGGATCAGGTGACCCTGAGCTATCCAGTCATGCATCTTTATCCTCAGGCTGCTGTGAGACTCTCCACGATGCACATACCTTTTCACTCCCAATGCTTTTATTTTGCACTGCTGCAGTCATTAACTTTTGTAGTTGTCCTGTTTGTTATTCCTGGTTTCTCTGTGCTCTTCTTTTCTCTTGTCTCTGTCAATTCACCCCCAACCAGTGCCTGGTTCTGCCAGAGATTTCTTCCTGTTAAAAGGGAGTTCTTCCTTCTCATTGTTGCCAAGTGCTTGCTCATAGGAAATTCTGTAATTGTTAAGATTTCCCTCTATTATTATTAATAATACTACTATTTTTAGTATTATTATTATTAATGAAACCATTGCTGTGATTTGGCACTATACAAATGAAATTGATTTGAATCTTGCACACTTATTTTCTTTTTTCCAAGGTGATATGTCAAAATGTCTTTTATGAAACATACCCATTGAACTTGGAAGGTTCCTGTCTGAGACTTCACTTTAGCTTTAACTGAAAGTCAGAAAATAAAAATAGTAATATTTTTTAAAATGCACATGGGTATGTCAGCATTGTTTAAAGAGAGCCTATGAACCCAAATGATCCTAAGGGATGTTTAGCAGGCAGCAGTTCCTCTTTGCACGTAAGTGCAGTAAGTTTCAAATAACAGGATACCCCTTGTGAATGCAGTAGGTTTTTAACCATTGTGAATATTATGCACACCAACATTTTAATAGAGGAAAATTTGGAAGATTGATTGATTGATTGAATCTTTATTTTGAACATGTTAAAAAAAGTACAACAACATAGAATTAAAAGAGACAAATAAACAAAGCAAAACAAAAAGAAAACGAGCAACCACAACTACAAATAACTTTTATGTTCAATAAGGAGCAGGAAGAATCATGAGCTTATTTAATCCCACCCCTTTTCCACTATCTAGTAATTTATAGACTACAGAAATACCTCCTTGCAATCACATTATATGTCATGTGTATTTTTTTTTTTTTAAATATATATACATATATGTTTCTATCTATCCATACATACGTATTTACACATACGCACATATACACATTTTCAATAACCCCATTAACACCTCAAAGGATACACAACCTACAAATATATATATACCCATACCAACATACCTGTGCACCCGCACACACATGAAAATATTAGACAAGAACACCCTATCAAATCTCTACCTCTTCCCTGTACCCTGTAAAAACCATCTCCTTAAACCGCTTTTTAAACTGTGCCATGCTCGGACATTGCTTTATATCTTTACTTAGTCTGTTCCACAGTTTCACTCCACACACAGAGATGCAAAAACTTTTTAATGTTGTACGGATACGAGGATGTTTGAAATTTAATTCCCCCCTCAAATTGTATCCCCGTTCCCTTTTAGAAAACATTTTTAGAATATTGTCAGGAAGCAGGTTATTTATTGCTTTATATATAATTTGTGCAGTGAGAAAATGAACCAGATCTGTGAATTTGAGAATTTTTGATTTTAAGAATAGTGGATGCATATTATCCGTTTATTTACTGTCCTCACATTGTCACTGTGTGAAAACTGCCACCTGCTGCTGTCATGCTGTATACTGTGTTTACAATCGGGATTATGAGACATGGTACTGATTATCTCTCCAGCTGTGAATCTAATAAACTCTCAGCTGTCATTTTCCCTGCCAAAGATTCCATGTTTGCTCACATAGCAGATAGAGATAATTAAATAGAGAGGTGGTGGAGTGAATCGCATTACTTGCAAACTTTGCTTTTTGCCAGTTTGCATGTCATCTAAAGCAGGCCTTTTACAAAACCGCTGGAAATTAAACTCCTACAAAGAAAGTTTTGCGTGCCATGTGGGCTACGAAAGGTTAATGACTATGTTTAGGTTTTAGGTCTGGCATTGTTAGCATCATGATCGCCACGTCTAATCTAAGATGTCAGATTTCTAACCGTCCTCACAGCCCGTTTGGACAGAGGGAGGCGCCATTCTGCTGCTGCCATTGTTGGTCTTACTTTTATTATTTCTCTGAATGATGCTGTGATTCCAGAGAACTTCACTGAGGAATGAGAAGAGTTGCTGTGTGGTTAATATAAACAGAAAGGAGGAAAACTCAAGGTCCAGACCTTTTGGGGACCCCAGCGAGCTGATCTCTGTGTCTTTGCGATCACCATGGCAGCAGGGGAACAACGTTGAGGAGGAGAGAAGGGGTGTAGTTACAAACAGGGTGGTGTGTGCCGGCAGTGAGATCGAGAGAGGAGAAAGAGGAGAGAAGAGGAGCAGAGACGAGGCTGTCATTTTTGCTTTTGTCTTTTTGAGGTCAAACATGTGTCTGACGTTGGTGATGCTACTTCTCTGTCTCTCCCAAACACAGCTTGCTGAAGTTTGGGTTCAGCAGCAGACAGGTGAGCTTCGGTGTCTTTTTCATGCATCATCATTAATGCTTTTGTTTTGCCTGATTTTGTCGCAAAGATGCTTAAGCCTGCAGGTGATTTTTCTCTGGCAGCTTCTCCATATATATATATATATAAATTTGTTTTTAATCATTTGCTGTATGCTTTGAAGCCTGTGCACTGGTATTTACGATTAGCAATAACAGTCATTTTCCCCATTTACTCTAAAGCTAAGCGAACATTTGCCATTCTTATTTACAGAATGTGTGTTTTTAAAATTTTTATCCTTATGTTGCACATGCGACTCTGCGTGTTAATTTAATTTGCTCTAAGCCACAGAACTTCAGTAGGAATCTTTATGGAGCAGCAAATGGGTATACCATGCCCTTTTCATTTTACACACAACAAGTGAATGAACTAGTTTACAATAAAGTGCACAATAAAAATACCCTCTTCCACAAGCATGCGACAGAGTCTAAACAGCAACCCACAAACAGCCCGTCTCAGGTTAAAATTAGATTTAGACTTGTTTTTCTTCTTGCATCCCTGCAAGTTTGGCACAACTTTTTACGAGCCTGCTGCATGGACGACGTGAGTCTATCGCTTGCATTTCCATCGCGAGATATACAAGTTTGTCGAGTAGTGGTTGGGAAACATGTTAGCTGATTTGGGAGTCTGAATGGTTAGTCTCTGGAAACTCCCTTCTTGCATCCCAGCTCATCCTTTCAGCGATTCCTGAGCTAAAACAGCTGTCTGAGAAAGGGATACGATATAAACTGAAAATTGGTCAATAATTTTTCTTCCTCGGGATAGAGCTCATCAGAAAGCTTATTTCATTAAAACAGCAGAACGTTTGAGAGTTCTTCTGCATCAAAGTGTTGCGAAGGAGGGACTCCATGTTCTTGCAACATTAGGGGTCAACTGTCTCTGTTGATCTAGCATAATCCTCCTTTCCTTTTCTTAATGGTTCTTATCTGCACTGCCACTCAACATTATATACAGTTCAACCTTTTTTAAAAAATGACTTTGGCCCGAAAGCCATCAACATCATCTGAACCAGACTGTAAAAACACAGAGCCCTAAACTGAAATGAATCGTGCACCCAGAAATGACCTCAGTGTTTGGCCTCTCATCATTTGTCCTGCTGAGAAGTTTGCTTAACAAATAGCCTGAAGTTAATCCAGGCATTTTGGAGCAAAGTATAAAAAAAATATTACAAGAAAGAGAAACAAAGTGACGGATTGTTTTCTAAGACTGAGCCACAGATAGGATGTTATTGTCTGCGGGCCCTTATTTTATAAAAGTCATGTGTAATGTCACTGGCGATAGCAAAACATGGATGTGTTTTAGGAAAGTGGCAGGAACAAAAACAGCCATCTGCCAACAGCTGAGCAACTATGAATTATGTAGTTATTTGGAGAAGGCTTTGTATATGAAATAGCTGCGGTCTGAGCTTTGTCTCCTTAATTCATTTCTCTTATCTGAAAATGAAAAGCAGAAATAATGTTTTCGTGTCTTGAACGCAGAGATTTTGTTTCTCCGAAGAAAAGTGAGGTAACCAGTACATTTGTTTTCTTAACAAAGACTTGTCTCTTGTCTTTAAAGGCTCAACATGAAATTCGTTGCACCCTCTTGGGGTTATTGTTTGACATGTTTTATATTCTGGGTGTTATTTTTAAAGGACGTTCCTCTAAAATCATTAAACTATTGCAGCAGCATGCCAGCACATGTGAGCGAGTCCACTTATCAGCTATTTCATTAGAACTGGGAGACTTCCAAGTTTAATATGTGCTTTCTATTGAAACTGCACTTCTACGATTCAGACACGCTCCTTGAAATGAACCAGGGGACGTTTGGTGCTTCATGCCAAATCCTTCAGCCTCTGCACAGGAAGGGTGTGTCCTCTCAGACCACTCTGAGCTGACCACTTGCAGAAAAAGGCAGCTAAATGTTGTGGTTTGGTAGCTCCTAAAAGAGTGGGCAGAGATCAGTTTTCATTCCAAAACATCTGCCTATTTAGTGCATGGGGGGAAAGGTTTCTCTTTCACCTCATGAGGCTTTTATTTGGTTATCCTTTATCTTATTCTTTTAAACTTTAACCCAGCAAACAAACCTTTTTTTAAATAATCAAGTTAGACCAAACTCCATCTATATACGTGACCAGTTGTGGCTTCCTTCTTTAATATCTTTTTATCCAAACTCTGTGCAAATGTTAATTTTCTCAGGTATTACCTTCTAACCAGGGAATCACCCGAAACTTCACAAAGCCAGAAAGACGCGCAAAACAAATCTCGATGCAGAGTCACCGCTCAATCCTCTCTCTGTTGCACCTCCTTTCTTGTGTGGGTCTTTTCGTGAAGTAATAACATTTATATGCTAGGTTTCCATTCATTTTCTAAAATGTTTGGCCATATGTTTAAACATTTTAATGAAAGGCTCAAAATTTTTAGAATCAACCTAACTTTAGTCTAAACAGTTTTTATAGCTATATCTTGCAATTCCAAAGACAATTCCAGTGTTCCAAATTAGTTCAAGTGAATCTTGAAATTAAATCTCAAAGCATGACTGAAAAGGGGGTTTCTATTTTCTTCCCCTGCACAATCTTCTATTCCAAGAAATGTTGTTAGACACCAAGCAGACTGGACTGTGTTATGCAGTTTTAGCTCACTTGCAGAGTCTGACTCAAATCTCACTGCTTTTTCTGCCAGTAAATTCAATAAAATGCCTGGTGGGGGTCATGATGATGGCCCAAGTAGATATCATAGCTTCATATTCAGTACATGCACTCCTCCCAGCTTTTGTTATACTAGAATATGTCCATCTGCTGCACTGCAGACATCATTTGTGCTCTTACCTCATAGATGCCACTACAGGGTGGATCTGGTGCTCAGCAATCACACGTCTAGGCGTACTATACAAGCTGCCACGAACACATTGACGCAGCACTTAATTGATTGAAAGGGTGGAGAGTAGCATAAATACAATGAGTTCCCTATGAGGTCAAAACATTTGAGCTGCCACTTTAGAAACTTGTTAAATGACACACTGTAGCTTTGGTGACTGTGGAAGACATCAGCATTATAACTGTGAATGCAGAGCGATGTTTAAAGCAGGCCTCGCCAGTGTCCCACACAGTCTGAACTCTGGGGGTTTGGCACAGGACAAAGCTGAGGGACCAGCAGGCCTGAGCTCTCCTCCCACACTCAAGACAGAAACGCAGGCATCAAACCAACATCAACTGACATTTCGCTGGCAAGAGAGGAGCTCCACTGGGTACTGGCACCCATTGAAACTCGGTTACGGAATTATGGCCAAATCGAAAATGTCTGAGTCAATATATAAATGTTACTTCCCTGATGATTGTCTCACTTTTCTTTGCTGAGGCTTCTTTATGGAAAACTGCAGCAAGAAAGGATTCAGATCTACTCTGTTAATTTTCTCATTAACACAAGCTGGGGTGGGAGGTGTCTGCATGCAAGGGAGCCCTCCCATTGTCCTCAATTAGACTTGACAACATGAGCACAACAAGAGTTAAACAACACACATGGTGTTTTACACTGAACAGATTGAGTTCACTCTTCAGCTACACACACCCTTTCTGAGTTTTTGAAAACAGTAAAATCTGTACTGAAATTTCCAGGTAAATTACAATACACAGCCGTGATGTTAGGCTGCATTACGGTATATTCAACTCAGGTGCGCAAGACTGAGTCACTGCAACAGGTGGCTTTAGCTTGCTTGTAAAACATGACTATCATTCTTTTCCATACAAAGCACTAGCAGTTTCTATTTTGATAACTAATACAAAAGAGTGTAGGCTGCAGGTGGCTAGCCTGACTTAAGCTGAAACTAGTTTCTGCTGCAAAGAAAAATAAATGCATAGTATTGTCCCAGCTTCAATTCAATTAACGATGAAGCTGCAACATTTCAGCAGTTCGGCTGTGTTAACGTTTAAGATCTTCTCTGTCGCGTTAGCTCATGGATGAGTTAGCAGTACTTGCTAGGATTAGCGTGACCTGGAGGGCAAGCAGGTCCACATTACGTAAGTAGCAACCTAAATTATGGCGTTTGAATGTTAGTTTACGGAGTGTTTGAGCGTAGGTTTCCCAGCCAGACCACTGCAGGCCCGGCAAGTTACCTTGCTCATTTTTAATCTGCTCAATTGCGAAGATTCCCTGCAAGAAGTCACCGGAGCAACAGAGACGAACTCTTCGCGGCAGCCGAGCTGACCACGGCAATACATTAACGGTGATTCTGAAAGGAAACTGAGCTTGACGGGGTGATTAAGTTGGCTTTTTTTTTTATATAACCCGCGACCTTTCCAACGCTACTTGAAAAAAAATCACCTGTAGTTTGCTGAAAGCCCAAAACAGCAAACGTTACGTACAGGCGACGACCCTCATTTAGGGTTAGACGAGACACCCCGCAAAAAAAGTGGCACTGCCGGGGGTTTATATAGGCTGCTGCGTGACGTCATCGTCGTGTCCCGTAATCTAGGTAAAAATCCCGCAATCAACTGTCGTAAATAGAGCAATGACTGTAGGCAGATGAATGTATCTTTCCAGGTTTAATTTTTCAAAGCAGGAAAACTGGCAAAAAAAACAACAATATATTGCACAAAAGGGTTTGCCCTTGATGTTATCACCTAACTAAACAATGCAAGCTGATTCAAACCAGAATTGATTGACAAATGCCAGCAGGAAAACATTTAAATCACTTTATTTTGAGAAACTTGCTAGTCCACAACTGAAATTCATTAGATGGCACCTACAAAACACCAAGGGCAAGGTTAACAGTTAGGAGACCACTCTAGGATGCTGAAAACGCAGCAGTGTATTTTGACTAGGCCATAAAAGGAAAAGATTAAGACAGAGGAACTTAAATATAGGCCTAGAAATAATTTTGAGAACTTAGTAACATCTGTTAAGCATGATAGAAACACATGATTGATTGGGGGTCCTTTGGTAGCAAAGTGAACTATCTGAACTGCATAATGAAGCCAGTTTCCTCCTACAACAGGTCAATGGCAGCTGCAAACTATGAAAGGTCTATTTAGAGCCATTTTTAAATTTAATTTTATTTATTTATTTTTTCCATTATCTTTGAACTGATTCTTTAGAGCTGAGAGGAGACATTGTTCATTGTGTGGCTTCATGTGTAGACCTGCACTGGTTCCAGACGTTGTGCAAGGACAAAGATGTCCACAGGTTTACATCCAGCTCTCAGTATAAACATACCAGCAGACATGCATTTTCCACACTCCATAAGAAATTACAGGATGGTGTTAAAATAAACACCTAAAATTAACCAGGAATTTGTGGCTTGAAAGAAAGACAAGTTGTCAATTAAAACACCCAGAATTTTAAAACAAGTCCTACCTACCCCAGTTTGCTTACTACAGTATGGTTTTCTTTGTTTATAAGGTCTGACAGTTCTTTCCAAGCGTCAGTAAATATTATTTGTATCCTATTTATTTTCATTCAACAAGGGCATTTAACTGACAAGGCTACAGCTGATACCGGCTTGGCTGACTGACTGAGCACTAAGCATGACCATAACACCTTCAGTCTGAATAAAAATGAAGTGTTTCATGTGCATTTTATTTTTGAAGGCAGTGAAATGAAACCAGCAGGTTTATAATCTGAAATGCATCCTGACTAGGGCAGCACTGTAAAATCATATGCATTATTTTGGACAGATGATTGGTACAGTGTGGTCCCACAGCACCACGAAGAGTCTAATGGAGGTGACAGCAATGCTTATAGAACGCTGAGGTCATCTTCGGGCCACACTAGAGTAAGCAGGGCAGTTCTGGGTGGAGGACTAAGCATCACCACCCTCCCAGACAACATGACACGTGTAGTGGTAAGTTATACACCACAGTCTTCCTTATTACTGTAATGGTTTGTGGCATTTCATATGTTCTTGGCTCTTACCTGGTTGTATTTGTTTTACTTGGAGTTAAACACTGCCCTCTTTTGGAAAGAAACATTTACTCTTCTCTGCTTACACGGAGAAGCTGTGCCCAACACCTGAAATGTATTATTTAACCGTGTTCTCCGGGAACTTTTGATCCTTTTGCGACATACTCTGTCAACACACATCATGCTTTTAAAGCTCTAATCTCTTCTGTTTTCTCCATGGAAGGAGGATTCTGGCAAATATTACACATGGCGCATCTTTGGTCCAGAGGACCAACGTACTGAGAACCTGTGGATAGACATGAATGATGTCCGGCATGGTCAAGTCAGAGTCCATGGCATTCTGTCAAATTCATACAAACAGGCTGTGGTGAGTCTCACACACAGACATAAGTGAACTGTCTTACTTTCTGTTTCTTTCTTAACCGATAAAAAGCATATTAATGAAGTAAAATTTTACAGAATTAAAAATTAAAATGATTTTAACCCTTGAATAGAATTTCTCCTGGTTTGTAGACTAAGTGGCTCACTACAACATTTCTTTACACTTGGTCTACAAGGTTGGTATTTGTGCATGGGGGTGTAGCTCAGTGGTAGAGCATTTGACTGCAGATCAAGAGGTCCCCAGTTCAAATCTGGGTGCCCCCTACATATATATGCATTGCTTACTTTGTTAAGCTGAACTGCTTCTTTACTTCCATGTTCAAGACAACCTGCTGGAAGCAAATGGGTGACAGAAACAATACAATTCATGTGAGCTCTCCAAAATTGGGCAATAGAACATTTGAAAAAAAAAAAGCCTTTTTTTACTCCAACATTTGAATGGTATGATCAGGATTTGGCATTAACAACATCAAGGCATGAATCCTTTCTGCCTCGCCGCTGCCAATATTCAGGCTGGTGGTGGTGTAATGGTGTGGGCGATATTTTCTTGGCACACCTTGGGCCCCTTACTACCAATTCCAACTGAGCATTATTTACATGAGTCACCTTGCATATTGTTGCCGACCATGTCTATCTCTTTTTGATCGCAGTGCACCCTTTTCAGATGGCTGCTTCCAGCAGGATAACATGCCACAACATAGCTCAGATCAACTTAACCCTGTTTCTTGAACACAACAGCGAGTACCTCTGCAATCAACAGATTTAAATCCAATAGAATACCTTTGAGATCCAATAAATTTGCAGCAACTGTGTGCTTTAATGACAATATGGTCCTTAATCTATGAGGACTGTTTCCAGCATCTTGTTGAAATTGTGCCACAAAGAATTAAAGCAGGCAAAGTGCTGAATCCAGGCAAAGCATTCATCACAGCACTAGCAAGCTCTACCTAACAAATTAGCCAGCAAGTGTCGCTTGCTCCAGATTTTTACTGTATTTTTTCACCGTATTTCTTTTAAAACTGACGGTTTTGGTTCATCATCCAGCTGAAGTATAAAAATAATATGTTACTGCAACCTGGCAAATACTTAATAATTCTGCATTAATTAGAAATACCTGAAAATTTTCTTTAACGTTTGATATGAGACCAAGTCAAGATGAAGTTCCCTCGTAAATATGTGGTTGCATGGAAGCTGAGGCACATTAACATATTGGTAAATGTGAGGAGCTGCAAAACTGACATATAATAATACACTTTAAATATAGAAAGGTGAAAACTACAAAGAGTGAAGACTGATGGAAAAAACAGAACTGCAGCACTTTGCCACTGCAGATGTCCAGGTTATATATGGTGAAACAGCACTTGTTTCACTTCTCAGATCACATTGAAAATGTATACGTCTGTTAAGACAGAGTTGACAGCCATTTGGAAAGTCCCAAAACAGCTTAAGCGTGTTTTGATGTTGCTGCAACTAAAATTGAACATGAGAATTTTTATATTTGGTTACATCATGTTCCCGCTCTTGTTCCTAGTCATGATAATGTGAGTTTTAGGCATGAATTATAGTGTTTTGAATGTTAGTTATTTAGAAGTATATCTGTTTTGGAAAGTTAACACCCAGCCAGTTCAACTCTCTGTACTTACAAAGCCAAGTTGTCGCTATAATTCAGCTAGTACACTGAAAAACAATTACATCAGACAGCATGCTGGGAAAATGTTAATCACAGACAGGCTGCTTCCAGTCACATGTCCAGATCCTGTACACCTAATGTGTTGTGTTAAGACCAGTTGCTGAGCTCACATGTAGGGGGTATAGCTCAGTGGTAGAGCATTTGACTGCAGATCAAGAGGTCCCCGGTTCAAATCCGGGTGCCCCCTTATTTAGATTTTGGTCATGACAAACTGATGTAGTTCTTGTAAGATAACATACAGGATTTTCATCACATTAGAAATACAGCTGGTTATAAAATTGAGTATTGTGCTCATTTACAGTTACATATTTTTATTATTGTACTCTATCAGAGAAGCTCAGCATGTTGCCCAGTTCAGAATGCTGCATATTTATCTTATATGATCTTTCATGTAGCCATGCAGCTCCTTTCCCATAAAGCCACTCTCCTTTTAGGCCATCATTTCTTCTGATTAGCTGCCCCTCACGTACAGCAAGTGGGTGTTGCTTCTGTGCTCATAGCTAGAGCTGTATGCCTGAGATGACCATATTAAATATATTCCTTTGTTCTTTCTCATTCAGAGGAAGAAAAGTAGAAAAGACTGTGTGAAACGGAGCAGTCTGAAAGTCTTTTTAAAAAAGAAAGTAGAACAAATCTCTTTACTGAGAGATTTCTCCAAAACAAAGGTTTTCCCAGAGATTTTGAAGCTTCTTTGTACCATATAAGGAGCAGTTGGGGTGCTTTTAACTTCAGAATAACAAATCAAAACATGACAACAAAGAAATTTCTTCAATCTGTTTTTTTTTGATGACAGATAAATCATTTTTTAATCTCTTCTTATGTCTGTGTCTGTTTGAATCTTCTCTTTTTGCAGCGAGTTGCCCTGTCCTTTGACTTTCCTTTTTATGGACATTACCTGAGGCAGATTACCATAGCAACCGGAGGTACGTTTTGATTTTCTAACAGATGTTCAAGTGACCTTCTGCAGTGCACTAAGTTGTACACAAGTCTTACATATTTTTTTCCTTCTGGCCTTTTTCCAGGGTTTATCTTCACAGGGGACATTACTCACCGTATGCTGACTGCAACACAGTACATCGCCCCTTTAATGGCTAATTTGGACCCCAGCTACTCCAAAGAATCCACTGTGCAATACCTTGATAATGGTATAATACCATCTGACATTTGAACATGTCCTTGAGTATGAGATTGTCTGATCTTTCTGTTTGATTTCTATTTGGCTTTCATTATCTTCAGGTGAGGTCTTTGTGGTCCAGTGGGAGCATGTCAGAATCCCCGGCAAAGAGTCAGTAGGAGGTTTTACCTTTCAAGTTGCTCTTTACAAAACAGGAACCATCACTTTCAGCTACAGAGACGTGAGGGACATTTCTGCTCTGTGCTCTTACTGGCATTCTCAGATCAGGTCACTTGATCTTATTTTTGCAAGCATTAAGTGAAACTTCTTTTTTGTCTTTACCAGATACCTCTGTCGGTAGACGTGATCAGTGCAGCTGAGCACCCAGTGAAAGCTGGGTTATCCGATGCCTTCATGGTCATGTCGCCGTCTTCTCAGTCAGCAGGTCAGCAATAATTGTGCACTACAATAAAGTGCTACCATAAAAAAAACACATATAAATCATAATATTTCCATTTCAGATCTCCCACGGCAAATGATCTATGAGTACCATCGAGTTGAGATAGACGTTACAAAGATTACCAACTACTCTGCTGTTGAGTTCACTCCTTTGCCTAGTAAGTGAATATCTAAATCTCCAGAGATTTCTTTCCACAGTCAAAGATTTAAAAATCAGCAGTGTTTTCCTTTTCTTTCCCCGTGCAGCCTGCCTTCTGCATGACAGCTGTGAGCTCTGCCTCTCAGCCAGCCAAACCTCTGGTTGTAGTTGGTGTCACGTACTGCAGAGGTGAGTGGGGAATTCTGCAAACCGACAGTGTTAGCAAAATAATCATTTAAATGTCTCCTGTTTTAGATGCTCAGACGGCATGGACAGACACAGACAAGAATGGCTGGATTATGCTTGTGCAGAAGAGGTATAGTTGGACTAAATATCAGTTTATTGTATTGTGTTGTCCACGTTTTAACATGTGTTTATCATTAATTGCACTGTCAACTGTATTGGCAGAGCCAAGGCGCAACATGTGAGGATTACTACAGGAACGACAACTCCATTGGGGCCTCCATCACGCCAGAGATCGAGGACATTACCTCTCTGACTCCACGACAAAAGGGCTGTGACAGTGACGGTGAGAATATGGAACTAAACTCTGTGGGTTTGCTCAGTAAAAACGACAAACAGAATCTACAATGGAATAAGTATTTAAACTTTTACTTTCAGATGAATCTAAACATCAGGTTTTCAAGACTGGTAGTGGTGAGTACCACTTGTAGAAACTGGTAAGATTATGTTTGGGAATGAATTCTTAAGAATTTGTCTTAGTTCCAGATGTAAAAACTGATTCTTCAACAAAGAGCGTTGGGTTTGCTAACACAGGCTTGATTGCTGGCTTAGCATCTGCCCTGGTGCTGCTCTTGGCCCTGATACTGGTATCTCTTTACATCAGCTACCATCCTTCTGCTGTATCACCTGTTTACCTCATTCAGGTGAGTTCAAAACATATCCTATACATGTTCAGTCTGAGTCAAGCTGATGTTCATATTCTAAACAATGATAATAATATGAGTATTATTATTGCTTGATGCATTTCAGCGACGCAAGAGCTACTGGCCCTCCTTGAAGTTTCAAAAGCAAGAGTCTGGTTAGACGGAAGTGGAAGGAGGCGGTCATGAAAAAGACAGCATTGTTGAAGCCGGGCCATGTTAAATCCATGTGAAGGGAATTACGGATCATGCATGTTGTGCAAATAACTACATTGCAAATTGAGTTCCAAATAAAGGATTAAAAGTCTTTTTTAAAAACATACCTTAAAGGGATGGTGCTGTTGTTGAACATTATTTAGAAATGTAAGGTTTTCATAGTCCTTCCACTGCATTACACTGTAAAATGCATGCCACTAAGCTGACATACATAAACTTTGCAGTTTTTTCATCAGATAAGCAAAGATATGAGAGAGTGAGCTTCACTTTCAGTTCCTGCTGCTCTTGATTGCGATTGTGATGCTTTTGAGTTCCACTTTTTTGTCTTGCTCAAATGTAACCCTATCATTTCCTGAACAGTACTCCCGCTTGAAATGCATGCTTTGTTGGAGGAGGGGGGGGGGGGGGGGGGGGGTGTAACTAAAGATTCTGCATTTTTCTTCTATGCTGTACATAAAATAAGTGTAAACAAATAGTCTAATGTTGCAGCTGGCTACACACATTAAATAATGCAGGCCGATACGCAGATACAGTGCAACTCTTTTGTCAGCAGATGTCACTCTAAACAAAAGGATCACACGAGCAGTGAAGTAGGGCATGTAGTGCAGTGAACGTGGCAGATGTGTAAAATTTGATGTGAGGAAACTGGACTGGTGAAGCACAAAAAAAGAAAAGGGAAAAAAGCCCTATAAAGATGATCGCACAAGTGTTCTATGCGAGCACAGATGGCGCAAATAAAGTTAAGTTTCATATGCAAATGCACAGGCGTCGATTGGACCTTCATACTGTTACAGAAAACTGAAATAATGTTGCTTCATTTCCAAGTAAAACAGTGCTATAGTCCCAGTTAAATATATAAATGTACGAATGTTCTCGTTCCTTATTTTGTAGTAATATTTTTTCTTTTTCAGAAATAAAAACAAACATAAAAAACGGATCCTCCTACACAACCTCTTCCCTTTCTGCTCGGACACGCGCAGTCGAGGGAGGAAGAGAGGGGGGCGGCGGGAGCGCGCTTTCCGTCTCTGGTTAGTGGACTGACAGCCAGCTGTGCAGCTACAACGACAACAACCTCCTGGATTTCCTACATACAACTAGATTAGAGTTGGTCTGCTACTGCTTCTAATCATACATTATAGCTGTTTTTCGGAGCAAACACTCGACGGCACACAGCTACGACCAGTATCATCGGCGTTTTCTGTGCTAACTAGCTAGAAGAGCATTCCTCCAACATGAATCCGTTGTGTAGCAGATGTAATCTAGTCGTTTACCCCACGGAAAAAGTGAATTGTCTGGACAAGGTAAGAACCGAAACCTTCTCGTTTTCGTATCTTTCTTTCTTAAATTAATGCTGATACACTGCCGTGGAGTGGTGCAGTGACTCAACTTATTTCAGCACCCCAAAAACTACAAATTTCACATATTTTTGTGAATGAATCGAACACCCCAACTGGACAGGTATTTCGCTAGCCTTGCAGGCTAACGGCTAACTCACGTCTGGAAGGCGGCGGCACAACAGTGCGTACACTAAAATCAAATTAAACCGCATTGTGGTATTGGTGGGTTATCTTAAGGGACCGGAATTTGTATTTTTGTCCCAAAGATGATAGCCTCAAGCTGTGGTACGGATTTACCCCAACCAGCACTTCACAGTGCTTCCGGAGAGCCATGTCTAGTCTAGGCCTGGCTCCAACCGCTGCTTTGACGAAACCTGACAATCAACGTTTTTAACCTCGATGGCAGATTCATTGTGTGTATTTAAAAATTATCTATTAACGCACGATTTATAAAGAGAACGGTATAGCCCCGTTGTCATATTTTTCGTGTCCACTGTTGTTGAAGACAACGTGGACTGATGTGGACGTGTCTGTGTCTAATTCACTGGCTAATCCAGGTCAGGGATGATTAGTCGAGCAGCCTAGTTAGTTTTTAGGCAAAGTAGACGTATAATCTCATCAATTGTAGCCACAGTGGATCTGTCGAAGCTACCAATTTGCACGGGAGCAACAACTGGTGTTAACATGGTGCTGCACGTCGTCTTCCTCTTTCCCTTTCAGCTTTGATGAGGCAAAGGTGTCCAGAATGTGTTGAATATTGCAGCAATCACTTCTGATGTAAATCTGTAAAGAGATATTGCACTCGCTGTGTTGATCAGGGTGGGGTCTGGTTGCTTGATATATGATCCATAGGTTATATTTGACCAAAGAAGGACCTGGGGCAAGTACCCAATTTGTCTAATGGAAGTCTGAATGGTCAATGAAAATCAATGCCTGTTGAGTTGTCTTATCTGTTGGGCTTAACAGATGGAAAAGGTGTAGAAAGGCACATTCACAAAGCAGTTTATCTAAAGGAACATCAGCAATGACTGGATACGTTACTGCTCTGCTTCACGGTTGTCTTCCCCAAGTGCCCTGTATTCAAATACATTTACGTCTTCCTGCATAAGCACCGTAGTACAAGTCATTTTAGCATGCTCGAAAGTTAGTGTAAATGCAAGTCAAATTGCCTGAACTACAGCTTGAATGCAGGCTGTAATTCAGCCTAAAGGAGCGTGCATTCCAGCAGACAGACACTCCCGTAAAACGTGCTCTGTCAGTGGCCTGCTGTGCTATCTCCCTTCTCTGAACTGAGCACAGGAGTGTAGCCCGCTGTCTGTCTTAGCTGCCATTCCACATCAGCGCACACCCCCTTTTAGACATGCCAAAACAACCTCCCTTTTCCCTTCTCCATGGGACACACACACATTGCCATTCTATTTTTGTTTTAAGCAGCAGAGTTGAAGATTTTTTTTCATGTACCAGGCTAGCTCAGGTGAATGCTCAGGGGCCTAAGGGCTCTGACACGTCTGTGTTTTTAATCTAAACCAAGTATCTTAACCTGACAAGCTTCTTCTTTTAATATCCCTCTTTTGAGAGGCTAAACCACATAGGCTTTTTTTGTCTGACAGTTGCATTCCTGTATAGCGGGGTAGGGCCCCGCGGGCAGCTGAACACACGTAAAGACAGGAAGTAAATTTTAGTTCAAGCTCTTGTTGGTAACGGTTTTGCCTTGTCATTTGGCTTCCTTTGACTACCTAAAATGCTTGCTGGTAGTAATGAGACGAGATGCATATTTGGCTCTAGTGTCCGACTCATCTACCAGAGTGGCTTTTTGTCGCTTGAGTTGAGGGCAGCTTTTGAACTGTAGCCAATGAAACTTTTAACGAGGAAGTGGTTTTTTTTTAAAAGCACAGGCTAATATGCAAATCACACTAGGTCCACTTTAAGTTGATATGCAGTTCTTGGATAAATAAAATTATTGGTGTGTTTTATTAAGCGATAGATTCAACACTTTAGCGGGAAGTGTGGATTTTCAAGTTAAACTGAGTATCTGTGCAGAGTCACAGAAACACTCAAACAAGCTTTGCAGGAGTGTCTGTGAATTTCTCATTGCCGCATGCTGTCTGCGTTTTGTATGACTGAAATATGCAAACTATTCCCACCCACAGGTGAAATGAAAGTCCTTGAACATCTTTAAGGGGGTTCATTAATAATTAACTGTGACGTATGTGTGGTTGTGTTCACAACCTAGCTGAACTGGTTAATTAGGTCTGCAGTTTAAAGCTTTTTCAAATGTATGTAAATATTGTGAGAATGTGCGTTATGACGGCTTGTGTTTTATTGAGTATGTAAAACATGCACTACTTCGACATGTTTGGCTTGTGAGCCTGTTAGTTGGGTCAACATATTTTGATTGTTCTTTGGAATTTATTTGTTGAAGCATGTCAGACACAGCTTTTATGCAACCAGTTATCTCCCACATGGCATCAAGTTTAGTAGGTAAGTCTCAGCCTAACTCTGAACAAGCAGCCTTTTGACAGAAAGCCAGAAGAAATACAGATTAGCCAAAGCCAAATGGAACTTTATTTATATGAAAATAAAATGGAAAACTTTTATGGAGCAAACAAAGAAGAAATAGCGTTGCATGTGCTTTATAAGTGCTTTTTATTTGTTATTTTATGTTTAAATTATTTCACATATTTAAACTGTGAGAATAGGGTTCTCGCAAACTGGGGAAAATGGAACAAATATCATGTCTTAATATTTGTACATGGCAATATATGATGCTATGCATATCTCTTTATTCATATAAGTAAATATAGACATGCAATACTGCAGTCACTCTAATTAAAACTGACATTTCATAAACATTTCATAGTTTGTTCTTAAAAGCAGGCAGTTTCCCAATGACACGTTTTGGTTTCTTTGAAGTGGGACTGTTTGAGGACCTGATCCACAGTCTGTGTGTTACCTACAATGATGGTTAGCGGCTCAGAAACTAACCAACGTACTGCTGTGGATGGAGTCCACACCAAATTGCATTTATCCTCCTGAAAAATCAATACTGCTTTTATGTATGCTATATTTAGAAGTTTTTTACTGCTTTATCCACCATTAGACACCTCTTTCAAACGAGGAACTGAAGGCGCTGTGCTTGTAAAAGCCACCAGTCTCCATTGAAAAAACACTGCCTTTTTTACTTTGTGAAAAATGGGAGATGCTGATCTACCACAGTCTCTGCTCAGTTAATGTTATAGTGTGACTTTTAGTTTTTTAATAAGGTAACTTGGGTCCAAACTATTATGCTAAACATAAAAATTTACAGCAGTAGACCAACACCACCTGTTATCTGCTTGGAAGAACTGCTGTTTTCATCAACAGTCTGGTCGTTTCAAAAAAAGAGCAATTTCTTTCTTAATGTCTGGTTTATAACTTCGCATCTGACACGTTTTGTTGCTCTCTAACCAATCTTTTAGAGTTATGGCTAACTTGTGTCCCATTTTTTTTTACTGTCATTGTTAACAATGTGGTTAGTCTGTAATTCCTCTGCTATGGAACAATAGTGTCTAAGATGGGAGCTTCAGTTGTACTGCTCCCTTTCAATCCCTGGAAGTTGTTAGAAATCTGGTTAATGGTAATGTTGTTCAAATTGAGGTGCTCTGTACAGTTTATACTTAAGCGTGATATAAACTCTTCCTATATGCCGAGATGTGGTTTATAATTTATAAATTGCTCCTATTAAAAATCACAATAACAATTTTCTGGCTTGCAGAATAGTCTCCCTACTTCTAACATTAAACGCCTTACTGTTTGTAGGTTAGTCTTATGCAAATTTGTTAATTCTGCAAAAGCTACACAATGTTGTGTAGGTTTAAAAAAAATCTTAAAGGTAAAGTAATGTCTGTATTTTCACTCTGTTATTCTTGCTCCAATTTTTGCTCCTTACCTTAGTTTCAGAGGAACCTGTCTGCTGCCTTTGCCTATATTTAGACAGATTATTTTGAGAGCTGATTCATGTTATCCAAATGTCACAAGAGTTGAGGACTCTGTGCAGCCACTGCCACCAGTCACATCTCTTTGATGACTCAGAGTCACAAACACGCATGAGGTGTTGACTTGACATCAAGTGGCCAGGTACTTCTGCTTGGTGTGAAGAAGTCAGTGCACATGTGGGGTTGGTTGTCCCAAACTATTACATGCTTATTTGTACCTGCACACATTTCTTGACTATAGGGGTTTACATCTTGATTCTTGGGCCACAATTTTTGTTCATATTTTTGATTTTCCTTTAGAAGGGATTGGGGGGGGAATAGTTTTCCCGTACATCTGATGACTTGATCATGATTGCATTCTGAACAAAAAAAAAAAACAAGATTTCAGCTGCTTTTTGGTCAAATTATTGACCAAAATGATTTTAAAGGAATGCGAAGAAGTATGTTCTGGCTTTTTCCATACCAGCTCACCTGGGTTCTTCAGGTTCATGAATTTTCTTGAACCTAAAAAGAAACATGGAAACATCTGTTCATAGTACATAGCAAAATTCAAAAAGAATACCTGGCCATGTAATTTTCAGCATTTTTGAGATTAGTTTCTTGTGAACATTAGCTAACATATATTGTTTATTTTTGTCTGCACCAAGGGACAACATTGATAAATTCCTGCATGTATTCAAATAGATAGATGCCACTAAGTGTTTTACAAAAATCTAAATGACCTATCTAAGAATCTTAGGTTAGAGAAAGTTAATGATATACAAATGTCTGCTGCAGGAAATTAAAAACTAGTGGAAATAATAATTATTAATGAAAGCATCTTTTTTCTTATAATATAAATGTAAACCCTCAGCAAACCACACAAAATTTCGCACATTTCACATGATTAGAGAGTTTATATGCAGATTATTTACACTTAAGCAGAAGTGTTTTGGCATTTCTTATCAACTCTGTCTCTTGTCTTTTCTGTAGTTTTGTTTCCCCACACAGAAATATGTGTATGTTACACATTACAGTCTGGTGTAGTTTGAAAAGTTAATATCATACTGGGGCATAGCCTGTCAAATCACAGTCTGCCTGCTGGACAGCAGAAATGCTCTGGGCCTGGGTGAAAATTAATGGTATCAGTTGGGCTAATAATTAACCTGCCTACATTAATTAGTTAGTTTCCTATAATAGCACCAGCCAGATGTGTGAACTTTGTCTTTAGGCATGTGCTATCTTGTGGAAGACTAATCATTCACACTCGCAGAGCTGCTGTGCACTGTGGTGTGTGGTGTGTTGGTTTTGGCCACTGTTGGAGACAAACAGCCCTCACAGCATGTTTCAAACTATACCACTTCCCAAATTGTCTGTACTGAAGTTTAATTTCTGGATATTTAGCCATAGGTAGGGAAATATTTCATTATGGTACCAGGAGACATCCTTGGGTGCACTAAATTCCTCACAGGTCTAATATGGTGATTAACAGAGGACTGAAACATACATATCCACTTAATGTGGAACATAGATAGTAATGAAACTGTTTTTGTGTTAAAGTGATAATGAGACTGTCAATTAATCAAATGGGAAAGTAACACCAGCCAAGCCCTTGAAAATGTGTCTGCTTTAGTGTCTCTTAGGAGGTGCCCAAATGGTGTTTCCAACCAATATTTCTATTGAAATCTATTGAAAGCAGTCATTTGGTTTTGTGTTTTGGTTTACTATTGGACCATGGTGAGTGAGTAATCTGCCCTAATTATGTACTAAATGTGAAATCGCAAGTGGTTGGCACAACAGGCCTGGGGTACTTTAATGCTTTAAGCTGGGCACTTCTATCAGAATATTTTTAGTATGTTATAGTATGCATCTGGTCAGACTCTCAGTACGTTTCCTCCTGATTTGTCTGCATAGACTGTGTGTTTAAAGGGTTACTGACCTTCCATGCATCTACATGGGATTTTACGTGGTCCATTTGTATTTGACTCTTACTGAGAGGAAGCTGTGAGACTGAGTGAACGTCTCGGCTCTTGGCTCGATCGTTGGGTCCACGCTGACACAAATACATCATGCATTAACACATATAACCTACATACAGTAATACACACATCCACCGACAGGGTTAATTCTCACGCACACACAGACACAGGCGTACATACACAACTGCCCTTGAGCTGTGCTGATGCAGGGAGACGGAGCATTTTTTTAAAATGGTGTTTTATTTCTAGGGCTCTAGTTCTGCAGTGTCCTCATTTTACAGCTGACTGCCAGATCTTGTCTTGGCACCCAAGAGCCAGGTTTTCCTGGAGCTGGACAGGGCTAACTGCAGGATGACCTCTCTAACACATGGCTGGAATGTTTCTCTTTCACATATTTTTGTTTGTCCATTTCTTTCTGACTGCCACCTACTCATCTTATCATAGATAGGTGATAGCAGTTTGTTGGTGGTGTTAAAGAAGGCAGGGTAGAGTTGAGGGTTCACCCATGGTTCTGTGCGCATGTATGGGTTTTTGCAAAAGGGATCTTATCAGTTGCCTCCCAGTGAGTCTTTAATCCTGCTGTTCAATGCCACTACCATTAGCAGCACTAGTCCTTGTTCAGCAAGCGTGACATAGCAGTACCTGAAGCAGTTTTGCACCTGTTGCAGTTTCTTATTTAGAGTAGCTCTCCAGGTCATGTAAAAGGCTGCAGTCCAGCATGGTGGAGATGGAGGTTGGTGTACTAGTGTGGAGAGCCACTGGTCACCCAGCAGATAGGGAAGGCCTTGGTTTAGCTGGTTAGGACCAGGGATGACCATGAAATTCGAACAGTAGAATGATATTTAAGTTTTAAAACATAATATTTTCACCTCAGTATTTATTTACTTTTTGTCTAAAATATAAATGTTCTTTTAACCAGTGTCTGGTTGGATGCACATTACCAAAAGAATACAGGAATTAAACTTCGACGCAGTGTTTTTGTGACATGATAAATACGCCATTCACAGAGAACCTACCAGGCTCTACCTTTGAATGTATGTCAGTAGTCTTTAAACCCACAAAAACAGTGTTGCACTGTATTGCCAGGGCTAGATTTCTAGAAACAAAACAAATCCTGTTTTCCTTGCTTTTCTAACAATACCACTGAAACTTAGTCAGCTCAGGCATGATGTCACTCCCAATTCTGACATTCGACTTCAGAAGAAATAATAAACTCAGCAGTAAGAGAGAACTTAATCCAGCATGAAATGTACCAGGTAATGTTATCGTGCTCCAAATCTGCCTTTGGGATAGTTGGGGAACTTCGAAGTTAAATAACTGTGGAAGAATATCAACTAGTATTTTTTATTATTTTTTTGCATAAAATGCCCAGCCACAGTTGGCAGGTGACACATTTCCAAATAAAGAGGGGGGTTTTCCACTAGTAAATCAATCACTCTGTTCTCTCAGATAGATGGGAAAAAAATAACCAAACACACTTGGAGGAGTGTCATTGTAACTAGGTGAACTGCCCAAGTAAAGTCAATATATAAAGAGTGTGTTCATATATCATACCATTACTCAGAATGTTCAGATTACACTAAGACGAGTGGCTGATATTTGCATTGTATCACATATTGGTGTTGAGTGACCATAATGATGTCATCTATGGCCACTGCTACGCCTAAAGATATGTCTGCTGTGGGCAGTAGGCTAAATGCATACTAAGCACTTAAAGTGTCATTGGTGGTCCTTTACCCTGTCCATGATGTTTAGGCTATAAATTTGAATATTTAGATCTTGGTGGAGCTGTATAATTTCCCCTCTTCAAAAGGCTTTGTTTCTTCAGTGCATTTTGGCACCTGTTTAGAGTCGTCTGCTAGTGATTAGTTCAGTTGAAGAGACTGTTTGCTTTGAACTGTCATGCTGTCCAAGCAAAGGTCTCGGTTGATGAGGGTCGCCATCGTGGAATCTGGGTTAGCAGGTTGGGCAAGACTTAGGGATAGTTTGCTAAACAGATGAGTTCAGCAAACTTGTTCTCAAGGTCAATATTTATTCTAGGAAACAACGGGAGTATCAAGGTCCATGCTCCGCTCACGTGTGTGACTCAACAGAATTTTCATTTACACTTGTCTATTTAGGCTCCACATGGATAATTTATTACTAGTTTATTATTAAAGAATTGGGGAATTTTGGAAGGGATAATAATAGAGACTAATTAATAGTGAGTATGATACTGGGCTGCTGCGTTGGAAGTAGATCAACCTGCAAAGATGGCTGCCAGCACAGCTGCAGATCAGCTGAAGCTATAGGAAATGGAATCTGCTTGCAGTATGCTGTTGTTTGTGAAGGGATTTGCCATCGCAGTTCTAGACAGAAGAATGAAGAGCAGGAAAAAGTAACATGATGTGTCCATCTGCAGCTCCCTCAGGCTTCAGCTGGGTTGTAGTGGGATAAAGAGTTTGCATTCGAAGGCTTGGCACAGTGCGTTTGGCTGCGGATCACAGCTCCGCTGAGGAGAGCCGAGGCCTGATTTCCACTGTGTGCTGCTTCTTTTGTATGCCTCAGTACAGTATTGCTTACCCCCAGCTACAAACACCCATGCCAAACACATTCATACACTTGCTTGTTGTCGGTACACACCTCTCTGGGTGGGCTGTTAACATCCAGACAGAACAAAAGTTGATCTCAAAATCAACCTGAAGCCATATCTTTTGATTTGATCATTTCTGAAGCCTCCATTGTGCTGCATGTTTCCATTCATAATAGTGCCAGGATTGCATTGTCGATCTACAGCGTACATATGCAATAACCCTCAACATTATAGTGATTTATTCCAAGCACCCTGTAACACATCAAATTGCACTGCACACAACAGAACCTGATGTTGTATTTCCATATGCTTCTGTGGTTTTATCCTCTGCTTTGAATCATCTTTTCCTTGTTGTTTGTTTGGAAGACTAGTGTTTAGTGTATGGGCAGTTGGTGTAGAAAATGATAAAGAGTAGGTGAAAGAAAGAGAGGGAGGGCAAAGCGCCTCAAGGCCATGTTAATAAGGACTCACTCTTTCTCTCTCACTCTCTCTTTATGTCTCTGCGCTCCTCCCTTCATTCCCTTGATGATAGCAGGAACAGCCAGATCATTGCTTCACTGTCTGGCGTTTTCTTTCTCTTGCCCACCCCTCCCAAACATGCTCCCTTCCTCTTGCTTTCTCCAGCTCCTTACTTTCATGTTTCCTCCCTCCTCTCGGTTTTCTCCAATCTTCAGTCCCTCTCTCTGAATCTTCAGGCTGCAAATCAGCCCAGTGCCAGATGAGTGAAGAAGAAGGAGGCATGAGGGCGAGTGGGTGGTAGGAAGGGAGAAAGGGTGGCTAGGGAGATGGAGGCACAACATCTTGTGACAATGGTAGGGGAGTCGAAGAGTGGCCTGCACACCAAGCAGAGTCTCTGTAGCAAGTATGTCGCTGCTGTCTTTGCACTTAACCTCATAGCTAATGGTAAAGGTGTGAAAATTTGTGACCACAAGAAAATAAACACATAAACTGTACAGCTATCCTTTGTCGCTCACACAAGAGTATCGAGACCTGCTTATAAATAGCAAATACAATTTGCTAGCAAAGGAGAAGTTGTTTTGTTTCTGACTCTTCAGTGCCAGCTGACGTAAAACTGCATTGCTTCACGTTTTTCACACAGACCTAACAGTTGTCCTAACTCTCATTTCACTTCCCTCTGTTTGCTGATGTATCAGCATCTCTTTGTATACAAGTAAAATAAATCAAACTCTCCTTGCTTAACTTATTGTGTCCTCTCTGTTTTGACAGTATTGGCATAAAGGATGCTTCAGCTGCGAGGTCTGCAAAATGACTCTAAACATGAAGAATTACAAAGGCTTCGAGAAGAGACCATACTGCAATGCGTAAGTTGTCCCTAAGTTAATCACTTTGTGTGTGTCAGTGAACATGTCTCATGTTTTGTCCTCAAGCAATTCAGCTTGCATCCCTAAGACAGAGTGACAGCAGTGTTTAATTTGTCCACAGCCTGAAATGGGACTCTGTTTGTGTGTGTGTGCTGCGACCCAACTAAGGCCCCTCTTTCCCTCCCTTGCCGGTTATCTGTAACTATTCCAGCTCCCCCTTCAGAGAAAACGCCTCGATGTGGTGTGGGAAAGTGCCTCCCTCCCTTCTCCTCGGTAGGGAAGGGGGGGGGTATCAACAAAGGAAATTCCTGAAGTTCCTCTACAGTGACACAGGCGGACACTGAAAACTACCATGTCCGCTCACGCTTAAGCACTAAAGGCTCATCAGGAATTTATGGAATCCCCCTCTCTCATTACTTATAATGATTTTCTTCTCCTCTGTGTGTGTTTGTGAGAGCTTGAGTGGAAGTTCAGAGAGGGAATGAAGGCAGGAGGCGTGGCTTCATGTTCTGACAAGCTCTTTTGCTGAACTGCCATTTTATTGTTGAGGAAATGACTCAAGACAACATGCTACCATTGTCACTTTCAACTTCAGTGTGAAAATAGAAGTAGTATGCTTGTTATTGTCAGCAGTGACATGTAGGATTTAGCTTCCTTTGTGATTAAAACCTTTGTTTGTTGGGGTTTTTGGGGGTGTACATTGACATTATAATATAGACATTCCAGAGTTAAATGCTTTAAAGTAACTGCAAGTAAGTGCCCAGAAGTTTCAAGATGACTGTCAAGTCAGAAGGACTTTGCAGTATCTCTCGAGCATCTGGAGGGACACAAACATGTCGTATGTTTTATGTCATGGCATGTATTGGTGCAGAAACGGAGTAAGAAAGGCATTTGAGAAATTCCCTGCCCCACCCTGTTTAAAAAAAGAAACTGAGATAAGAAACCCAAGTGTTGAACTGATTTGCTCATTTGATTAGAACTTCACAGTCCAAACAGACAGGAGTGTAGAGTCTAACTTGATCGACTGGTAGAAACATACAAATGCTAAGGAAAAGTCTAAATGTTACGGTTTCATTTTTTGTTTTGAAACCACATTTTTCTTCTCAGTGTATTTGGCTGCTAAAAGTTGTTGCCTGTGCATGTTGTTTTTTTATTTCCACATAAGCTGCTAACAACCATGTGCCCTGTCAGGTAATACAGGTGATGGCAGCTTGGTATGGCCATTAAAAAAAAAAAGAAGAAAATGTTTCCTTGTCTTTCTGTTCATTGATCTGGATTTGATTCCCTTTCTTCTCTGAAGTTGGAATATGTCTAACTACTTGGGAAGCTGCAATTTAACCTGAGAAAGCGAGTTAGAAATGATTAACTGCCAAATACGATAAGCAAAACCTGCCTTTAAATGCAAATCATTTCTGGGTTAAACTGCAGTGTAGGTCGGCCAGTTTATACAGTAGACACGTGTATCTATCATCATATTTTGACCTTTTTTAACTGGAGAAGCAAAGGTCTTACTGCAACAAACAATAGCTCCAAGCTATAGTGGACTTTGAAACTGAGCCAACCAAATTGAATTGAACCACTGATGTTTAACAGATAATACTTGAGCTTTTCCTACTGAAACATTTACATCGTCTCTGCATTTTTGTTGTCCCTGTATATAAATCAAAACTGCCATGTAAGCAGAACAATTAAAATACAATTAAAATAAAGCCATACAGGTGCTGTATACTCGTACAACTGTGCCTCCTCTGACTTTCCCTGTTGGCTTGATTTCAGCTGAGGTCTAATTGTGCCACAATGAGTGTAAACACCTGTTTGTAGGCCTAATTATAAGCTCATATATGATGATAATATGTGGTAATGTTAATGACTGTTATTAGTCGTGAAACATCTGTTCTTGTTTTAGTGTGTAACTCAGACTCTTATCACTGCTTTCATTCACATTTATATTTAGCTTGTTGGCCTCCTACAGCAGGTGACATCTCATCCTACTATCCCATTTGTTTACTAAAAATTAAAATGGCCCCTTCTTTTCCCAATTTCTGCTTCCGATGTTCCCTTGGTAAGGCAGGGAGGCCCTTCAGAGCCTGTTTATTATGCCTCTTTCCGTTTGTTTAAAACGGCCTTGTTTGAGTAAACATCATCAGTGGAAGAGCTTGCCGCTACTTCAAGAAAGGAATGCAGCTCGCATCCCCTGTTATTATTCTGTGGGATAACGACTTTATCATTACTCCTCTATATTTGTACTTAGTAAGTGATATAGGCGCTGTTTATTTTCTCTGTATTCCCATCCACCTCCTCCCTGAGAATCTCTGGTTAGATAGTTAGAAGTGGTGGGAGATTAGGAGGATAAGTAGAGAGGAGAATTCATTATTCCCCCCAGAGACTAAAGGAGCCAAATAATAGGATACTACCTTAATGACTGATGTGATATTAATTTGAGCATCACACAGTGTTGTTATAGCATCTCATGATTCCTTGATTTACTGTTGTTTTTACAATGCAATTTCCTTACTTCCCCTGGACTTGGGCAATTTTCTCTATAGTCTAAGTATCTCGCCACCCTCATGAGATCGCTCATAACCGATAACCATCCTCCATAATATACATACTGTGTTTACATAAAATGAGCGATTTAGATTACTGTAACTCTTGACCATAAGTGGGTGTATATTAGCTCAACAACTAAAACTGTAAGTCCTCCATTTGTCTGGCTCTTGTTACTTTTTCCCCCATATTCTTTGGGCTTTTATGTATCTAGTATCTGTGTCTACATTTTTATGTGCATAAAGCGGCACACCCTCTTTGCTTTTCACCATGCTATCCCCCCAAACACACACACGGCCAAGCACACACTATCAGTGCCTCAAAGAGTTTGAGAGGAACTCTTCAAAAGGAAACGTTTAATAAGCACTACAAGCTCATTCATTCCGAAGAGTGAAGAGTTGCAAACTTATGTCCTAAGTGTCAGTTAGAAATTTATTACATTCAATTTTGCATTAATGTAATAATAATAACAATAATAATAATGGTGATAGTGTGGAATTAATGTACAAATGTAACAACAAGTTTTTTAAAAATCCCCTTGATTGTCACACTGTAGCTGATTATAGTAAAAATAATAATCACCATTATTTTGGTTAGTATGACAGTCCAAATTGCACTTGAAAACTGTTCTTTTTAGTTAGTTAGGTTTTGATGATTGTGTCTTTTGACTCTGGCTCACAATAGCACCTCTAGTCTTTGTTGGCTCGCCTCCACTGTTTGAATGTTTCCGGGTACAGATGGGGGTGAAGAAAGTCCTGAGCCACGGTCGAGCACCGGGTAGAAATGAGAGCTTCATGGCTAAAATGGATGCAAACGAGTAATCCTTTTAAGCAAATTATTTTGAGTTAATAATTGATGCAGAAAAAAAATGTAATTGATATTAAAATCTGATTTATTGTCTAACTCTATTGTCCATTGTCACAAGATAACTCAAGTTGATTTATTTTTATGCTGGAAGCTGACTGACAAAGAGACTGTTATCTGCTGCACATAGTGCAACTGTGTGTGTGTGTGTGTGCGTGCGTGTGTGTGTGTGTGTGTTTTTGTGAGGCTGCTGTTCAGATTTCACAGTTAGCTGCCCCTCAGTTACGCATTGAACTTGTTGAGTAGGATGCTGTGTAAATGTAGATGAAATGTTCTTGCTGAATGATTCATTACAACCTTTCCAGGTCTCACAGGGTCAAGCTGGCCACAGCATCTCCTGGTTCCACTATTCAAACAGGCCTCTCCTCCATCACAGTAGGCAGCTTGTGTGTGTGTGTGATTACACATGCGTGGCCTCCTGACTACCCCACTTCCCTCCATTTTGATCACTCCCTGTTTAGCATTTGTGCATGTGTCAACCCTTCCCGTTTGCGACTTATTACCTTGTTATACAAGCTGACAGACAGATGAGTGTTCTTTTGACTCATTCATAGCCTCAAACTTGCACAGAATCATGAGCTTGGTTACACACACCGACAGAAAGACACACACACTCTTCTCAGATCTCACTGAGTCACTAAGCTTGTATCTGAAATTTAATGGCCCTTGAGTGCAACAGTTTACAGATACAAAGGTGACATAAACACAGTTAACACAGATCAGGTGCAACCTAGACACGCCCAGCTTTAGAAACAAAAAGCACATATTAGTTTCCCAGCTTTGATAAAGGCACACATACCCGGACAAATTTAAGGGATAGATTGCTTGTAAAATGACCTGTAGGGATGCTTGATAGCAGCCAGTTTGTAAAATTCTTCTCCATACAAATAGGCATTTGGCAGTGCAACTAGCATATTCTCAGAAAAGTACTGCTATTAAAAGGCCAGATTTTTTAAAAATTATTTATATAGGGTCAAGGATCTGTAACGTTGTTGATGGATAAAAAAAATTAGAGCAATAGTACCATGGCCGTTTTTTTCCCCTTTAGACCATGAGGTTTTTTTGCTCCTTAATTTAGGATTTAATGTGGTAATTAATGTATGCACTCAGCTGTGAGTTGCTTGTGTACGATAAACAAATGAGGTTAGTGCGCTTCTATAGGAAAATGCCTTTTTGCTTTTATCACTATATGTCTGAGAGTAGTGAAAGTGTACTTTAATTTGCATGATTTGATTAGCTCACCTAGCCTCAGCTGCTAGGATAGCAAACCACTACATCTAAATGTGTAGATAAATGTTGCTTCAGGAAATTGAGAGCCATATACCTCTGTGTGTAGATGGACACAGAAACACTGTTTGGGTTGAAATTCCAACTTCCAGTTTCTGCTGTTGTCCAGATCTGACTACTTTTTTCTACTTCCCGTTCTCCAAAATTGTCCCTTTTTAAAATTAGCTGGTGTACGCTGTAATTAGCTGTTGTCAAGGAAACCGTAAACATATTGCCTAAGTGGGTTACCCAGAGGCATGGAGACTTGTTAAAGATTTTTCGAGGTCACCCAGTGCTAAGAGGCAGGCTGGGAACTTCAGTTCATATGAGCAGTTAGATAAGCTGTTTGGGCTCTTCCGCTCCTGCTGGACTACTGCCATGTTCTTTTGCAGCCTTAAGGACCACACTGAACTGGCAGGCACAATTATTTGTGGACCTGAAGGCTACTTGTACTCAGAAGCCTCCAGTGTATAAAAACACAGAGTTATGCCACATATACACGCACATGCACACATTAACTAGTGATTGCAGTTCATGCAGTCATTATGTAAGTATGTAATGAACAGCTTTTGCTTGGTGTGCTGCATGTGAGCATGCTTATGCTGACCAAAACAGTATTTATATTTGCTGTATGTTTTCCAAACAGAGCATTTTCTCCTAAGCAGCTGGAGTTCCGATGGTTGTTACGGATCTGAGACTGCCAAGAAGATTCCCAGAATCAGTTGAGGGGGAAAAAATGGTCCCTTTGCGGTTTGCTGAAAGGAGCTGCTTATGACATCATTCACACTCGCCCATGATCTCTTTGACTCTGTTGCTGTGTTGGGTGCATGCTGTTCCTCTAGTGTGCATATATGTACATATATGTGTCAGGGTTTTTTTCACGCCTGCTATGGCTTGCCACAAAACATTACAACCTTGAGCCCACACCTAGTTTCCTCTGTCTCAGAGTACCTTGGCTCTCACTGACAGAGCGTTGTGTGTTATACTGACATGCTTTTTGTATGCAGGGGCTCTTAACTCAACCTCAGGACCACCTTGAATAACAAATGACCCCAGAGTGGGGCCACAGACTGCACACTGCTTGACTTGTGCTGTTTTTCTAGGCTTGAGCGTCACAGTGAGAGTCTCAGTGGAAGCTGGCAGCTGCCTATGTGTGTCTACTATGTATTTACAATCTCTGCTGTTCTGTTTATTTTACAGACACTACCCCAAGTCAAGCTTCACCTGTGTGACTGACACTCCAGAGAACCTCCGCCTCAAACAGCAGAGCAAGATACAGAGCCAGGTAACCCATTGGGAATATCCATAATATTCACTGCTGAACTAAACTTCAGCTGCACAACATACCGAGTATAACACTGTGCCATGTGTTTGTGCATAACAGGGCAGTAGAAAAGTATGCTTAATTTAAAAATTCAATGATGGTTGAACTTGGTAGTAAGTCTAACACGACCAGCTTTCAGATAACATATTCAGTCTTGCTCCATTTCAGCGTCCGTCTGCATGCTCACAGCTTTAAAACAAAGCCCTGAGAAATCAAGCATGAAATTGACACAAGTAACACATTTGAAGCTGGGAGGCCCATAGTCATGCAAACTAAAACTGAGACAAACTAGAACAGAAACAACTCAGCATTTATAATCAAAAGATGTACAGACTGGAACATATGAAAAGGGGCCTTGCTTAAATGTGTTTTGCAAGAATTTCAGTTTCCCTTTATTGAGATTTGAAAAGAAAAAGTCTTGTTAGACAAGAAGACATTGCAACATTTATGGCTGTAACGCTGAATGTAAGCTCATTTGCTCAAGGACCTCATTATACCCACCATCCAGTGCATGTCAAATAACACGCTACAACAAAGTTCACATCAATTTGCCCACTTATTTTCTAACCGCTGTTTCTGTTGTTCCCTTACTACTTGATTTTTTTTTTTTTGCTGTCTAGTGTATTGTCCACTTCCGCCACAGCTGGGTGGGTACATGAGCGTATTGTGTCAGCGTTTGACATGCTCCCATGAATGTCCACTAAACAAAAGACTAAGTGCTTATTTTAAATAGTTTAAATTTAGCTGATTCTTTTTTCTTTTTCTTTTTTTGTAAATTAGGCTGGAGGCTGACAGCTATAGTCAACCTCACTTTTTCTAGCAGTGATACCCACTTGGCAGTGTTTAAAGTGGGCAAGATAATTTATTCCACTACCTTTATGTTGAAGCTTTGGTTACTAGTTATTTTGCAAATTATTCATATCAAATGTAAATTACTAAAAAATATGCCAGCTTAGCAGTATACAAAGTGAGTTGGTTCAAAAAGGGCAAACTGTTGCATTGGACGCTGTCCGTGCAGTTGTTTCAAAACATTTAGGTTAAAAGTGTTCAGTGTGTTTGTAGAAGGATGTAAATGGGGAGAAAATAAGGTGTAGTATCTAGGCCATTTTTAATAACCTGCTTGTTTGAGTACTCCCCTTCATCAGTGTTCATATGTTATAGCCTTTTGTTTACCATTTATGATGGTTACAAACTGGATTATCATATCATCATCATATTGATGTGGATACAATTTGCCAACACTCCTGTACTTTTAAAACCACACCAAATTATTAATGCAGTTTGAATACTTCTTGTTGTACAGCAACACTCAGGGGTTCACTGATCTACCCAGTTTCTCTGCTCCTATTTTTCTGCAATTAGTAGCTTATCTTGGTCTAATTTGTAACCACAAAAAAACACTAAGGTTGTTCTTGCAGTTGCTAAAATTGCAAACACCCAAATGAATTATAATATGTTTCAAAAAAAAAAAAAAACGAAACCCCACTGACCAAAATATCCTCCTTAACTGGGTCATTCCTTATTGCCTTAATAGAAAAGAGAAAACTAGAATAGAGAGTCGGGGAGATTTGTGCTCGCTAAAGACGGTTTTCCTCTTGAACTGCTTGCAGTTAAATTTGGATGTCAAATCATAGAGTAAGTTTAAAATATTATTATCTCTGTCCACAAACTTGTTATAGTAGGCATTCCACTGCCTTAAAATTTCTCATTTTCAGTTTCACTTCTCCAAATAATAGTAAGATGTCTGGGCTTTGTATAATAGAATTCCAGGAACTTGTCTACGTCGACTAAAGTAAGCACAGAAAAACACAAAAAACAACACATTAACGCAGACTCACAAAATGATTAGAACAAATCTTTCAGCACAGTTTTAGTCTCTAATTAGAAAAAACTATGTGAGAGATATAGCTGTTGAAGCCTCTTTACTTTGGAGAAAGAAAACGACACACAATCCACCAGGAAACCTGAAGGAGAAGCTTGTTTTTGCAGCTTGTTGTAGAAGAGAGAGTGCTGTACAGAGAGGCAGGCAGGGCATATCCATATCTTATCCAAAAGTCTGTGTCAAACACTAGAGATGTGTGTGGATGTGACAGGGGGTTTTGCAGAGTATAGGGGTTTGGATAGCGGTCATATGGGGAGGGGGATGACTGAGGAATCAAGGGACAGATGGTGTTTTTCTACATGGATTGTGCATCCAAACAGCCCCCACAAAGACTCCATAATACTGAGAGAGAGTGTTATGCTAATGGTTTACTGTATCCAATAAGATCCATATAATAAATGCTAGTGCATGGGTGAATTTTAATCATTTTTTTTCTATAGCATTTCTTAACAGTTATAACATGCTTCATGATTTGAATGAAACACAAACATCAGAAATGTGCCTTAAATGCAGTAAATACAGAGATGCATTCAAGCATGAATTCTTATTTATGATATAAATCGATGTTTAAAGAAAGGCTACCATATAAAACTGGTTTTCAGCAGGTGTTTTAAAATGAACCACTGAGTCAGCTGAACTGATGAACTGTAGATTTAGGTGCAACAACCTTAGAAGTGCCTCTGGATGTGAAAAATGATCAAGGAATAAGGTCTTCGTGGATCTGCTGTATAAGGAGAAGTCTGGCCACTGAGAAGTACATGTGAAAAGTGAGCTATAAAAAAACTGTGTACATCCAAGTTTTTGGGTGACGGTAAAGGTTTGATTTTCTCAGTTAAAAGGAAAAGTGTTGCTGGTGATGACGGGTCAGTTTAACCACTGACCTCCACAGTGGAAGTTTCGGAGGGCAGGAATTTCAGTTTTATCGAGGTTGAGATGGACAAAGAGTAGTGTGGGATGTTGTGACTTTTATTTCTCTTCTCATTTGCAGTTTAATGTCACAGTGGACAGGAAAATATGATTTCACAGGGGGAAAAAAAACACATAAGCTTTAAATTTGTCAAAAAGATTATTTATTTATTTATTTTTTTAAATCCCTTTAGCAAAGTTGTCACCTCCGTGCAGACATTTTTGTGTTTTTTAGCTGAAGGGGTTGATTGTGCTGTCAGTTCAGCAGACACCCTTAAAGAAAAAAAACATCCTGTTAATTGCTGAATCTTTTGAGCTAAAGTTGTGTTTTTGTTTTTTTTTTTTGTTTTTTTTGTTTCTGTGTCATCAAATTAAAGTTGAGGGGAGGTTTGTTTGTGGAGATCGGTAACTGTCTAACCCCTCACCACCACCACGCTGCCGCTACTGCGTTGCTACGAAACCTTATTGCTATGGTAGCAGGGTTTGTCACACCTCATTACTAGACTTTGTGGGGGGAAGACAGAAAGAAACAAGACAGAAAAAGAGGGGGAAAAAACTAGAGAGAAACAAATTGGGAAGGAGGAGAGGAAGAGCTATGAATTGCACATGAGAAGAGACGGGACGGCACCAACCAGAAAGAGGGAGGAGTGTGTGGTAAGAGAGTAAAAGATAAAAGTGAAATTCCCTTAGGAAGGAAGGCTGGTGGAATGCAAATAGAAGCAACGAGAAAGATTATAATGAGGAAAAGCTCCAGCTCTATGGGTTTGACTGACTGTTGCCGTTGAAGCAGTAAAATATGAATGAATGAAAAAGGAGCACAGCAAGAGCAGAGTGTGGGTGGGGAAAGAAAGCAGAGGTATGATTGGAGGAGAAGAAGCTGTTGCATAGATCCCAAAAGACAAAGGAGACAGGCTTGAGAAATAAAAAAAACATAAGGGAGATCACATATTGAACAGAGAAGAGCAAGGAATGAGGGACAAAGATGGGTCGAGGTCACATTAATCTTCTTATCTGTGTGTGCATGCCTCAAAGCTATATACAATTCCTCATTGAACGAGGATCAGCTATAGTTTTGCCTCATTTTCTCAGTGGACGTCACACCGAGGGTGACGGCAGATATGGACCAATTACAGCGCATCACCTACGCACTCGCGCACATTAGCTGTGAATCACAGTAACATTGTGTCATCACAAGGCTCCGGGAGATGAGAGGGAGGATTGGTCACTGTATTGAGCAGTGTCAGGCATTATGTGGATATCTGGGGGAGAGGATGCAAGGGTGAAGCTTTGTTTCCTGGTAATAGACTGTGCAAGCAGGCGTCCTCCGTCTTGGAGGAGTGCAGGAAATCAGTGCAGTCGCCATGGAGGCAGGGACAGAGTTTCGGTGTGGGGGGTGGAGTCTAAAATCCTCTGAAAAGATGACAGAGAGAAGCGCTAAAATGTGTTACAGCTTTAGTTCAGAAATAAAATGTGTTTTCCTGTTTCAGGTTTGTTAAGTGGTGTATGTGGTTGTGGCTTTGAGTGATCACCCACGGTGCAGCAGTGAGGGAGAGCTTTGTAATTTCTGATTCTCATCTGACGTTACATGGGCAGGACGTTTCCTCCCCTCTGCCCCTTAGGGTCAGAATAGGGTGGGAAGGCTGGAAAATAACACACACACACGCTGACACTGTTTGTTGCACAGTACCTCTCATTTTAACCATATATGGTTGCTACCACGTCCTGCATGTAAGGCCTTCACTCACTCAAGCAGGCAGGAAGTTAACGTCACCACAGAAGACAAAGCAATATATGCAGGGCAAACCCCACTCAGTTTGTGCATACAACACAAACAGAGAGCCTGCTTGATGTGTACAAGATTATTGAATTTGCAGAAAATGTAAAATTTGACTAGTAAAGGCCAAAAGCAACTTTGTTGTATTGCCGTCAAGCTTATGCTTTATAGTGAGAGATATAAGTAAACAAATACAATTAAATGGTTATAAATCTATAATTAGTAGTTAATGTGATTGATCCAGTTTGTGGATAATTGTGTCCTGTAATTTTTTGGGTGCTTTTCCTGTGCATATCAAACTGAAAAAAAGAAAAAATATGAGACATCTTGTCGATCTCAAGAACATATCACAAAATAATCCACATTCAGATATCCCTCTGGATGCAGGGCCCCGAATCAGTGTGTGGTGTGGAGGGAATTTTCAGCCTCAGAGGCGGTGTGTAGATTTGGGCTGCTGTTGTAGTAGAATCTGGTACATTTGTTTAAATTTCAGCTAGCCTTCTTATGGAAATACCCAAGGAAGAAGATGCAAAATATAAACGAATGTCAGTTTCCCAGAGACGACTTGTCAACATTATCATGTTAGTCCATCGCATGTTGTTGAGCTGTGGTCGAGCTGTGATCGAGCTGCCAATAAAAGAATTTTCTTCCTTCCTTCCAAAGAATTTTATCAACCCAAAGCTTTAGTTCAGCAAAACTCAGCACTGACATTAGCAAAACCAAGAATTTTATTTCACGATTTTAAATGAATTGTAAATTAATTTCAGAGGTGCAGGAAAATACCAAGTCTCTATTATGAATCCTCAAAATGTTGAATATGATTTGTTGAAAGAATCTAGGTCACTGCATCTATAAATAACCATTTCCACTGCATTTACTGGATTTTCCTTGTTGACTCACTAAACTGAAACTGTTGATGTCAATGTGTAATTCATTTTACATGTAATTTGCCTTGCGTGTTGACCTTGCCTTTATTTCTAACATGATCCTGTTTTGTTGTGCAGGTTCTTTACAGGGAGGATTTTGAGAAGAATAAAGGGAAGGGTTTCAGCGTGGTCGCAGACACACCAGAGATGCAAAGAATTAAGAAAACGCAGGACCAAATCAGCAATGTAAGCGTCACCAAAACAAGTACTCCATTCACTCCACTTGTTTGTTTATTTCTCAACATCTTAATAATAAAGCAGACTGAATATTTGGAGCTCTTTCTGTGTTTCCCCCCACCCTGACAGCCTGGTATGAAGCCAGTCTGCTCTGTGTTGATTAGTTTCCCTGTGTGACTATAATCTCTTTGCCAATATTGAACTGAGGATTTCTTCTGTGGAGAATGATTGGTCTACATGAAGTACTCTGCAAATGGCTCTTCAGTTCTTTAAGATTTACTGATTTCACTGCTTTAAAGGAAAGCGGTGGCATTTTTAATCTTTTGGGTGTACATTTTTAATTGGGACCAAAACGTTTGGAATGGGTCCAGTTATTGAGTGAGGACACTGTGAATGGCTACCACAACATAAGATTTAAGATCAGCCAATACGATTTAAAATAAATAAATAAATTCTGCATTACCTCCTTTTCCACTTGACCGGGAACGTTGTCTAAAGACTAGTGAGAATCTTGAGGATCCACCAGACTCATTTAGTCCACTCCGAAGTTCACTTGACTTAGTCTGAATTGTTTTCCACACTCGGAGTCTACTGAGACAGCTACTGTGGTACTTAACTCGCTAGGTTCTCCATGTTGGTCAGTCATCTACTTTTACCAGTTTCAGTTACAACTCCCATAATTATTCATCTTCTGTTTCACTAAAATAAATACCACTTTATATGCATCTATCGATCTAATCTAGTCATCTATGGTTTAAGACAGCGGTCCCCAACCTTTTTTGCGCTACGGACCGGTTTATGCCCGACAATATTTTCACGAACCGGCCTTTAAAGTGTCGCGGATAAATACAACAAAATAAAACTAGTACCAGTACCGAAAAAAAGAAGATTTATTCATAACACACGTGAAAAGACCCAGGAAAACCGAGTTAACAATAAAAACGATAACAAAATGACACTGAAAACCGATTAAAAACCCTGAAAACCATACATTTCACACCTGAGCCTCAACTCTCACGGCCCGGTACCAAACGACTCACGGACCGGTACCGGTCCGAGGCCCGGGGGTTGGGGACCACTGGTTTAAGATATGGCAGCCTGCTTATGAAAATGTCTCTTACTAATGGATAAGCATTGCTAGGCAACTGAGCATGCCATGATTGTTGAGTGCAGCATGGGAAATTAGAAAATTGTACAAGGAAAGCAAAACAAATAATTTGTTAAAAATGTAGCAATTTATATTGAGGAAGGAGCAATAGCACCAATCCTGATAGCAGGCATCTGCAAAACAACTGTAAATCCCAGGGGACAGCTGTCTGTGCCACGCCAGGCTGTAATCACAACAACACATTTTCATTTTATTAGTATTTTTACGATCTCTGTTCAGATGAGATCAGATGTTTTGATACTGTTTTAGAAATAATCTCAGCGCGTAATAACTTGCCCTTAAACACGTATTACATGACCTTTAGCGAGTGCTGGAGATGAAGCAGAGTAGAGAAAGTAAGCGGCAGAAAATGTGAAAAATTAAAGCCAAGGTTTATTTTTCTGTTTTAAACAAAAAAAAAAAAAAACATTTCCTTTAAAGCCTAGTCGTTATGCTTCAAATGAAAGCTTTGGAAGCCACCAGAATAACGTGGCGCATTTTTGTCATCATTTTCTGTTACATTACCTAATTGGTTTCGCCTCCTCCAGCTCAAGCCTCAGAGAATTTCCCCAGATTAAGATCTCAAGTTCTACAATTGTTTTGTATACTGTTGCTTTTAAGAATCTTTTTGTCCTCTTATTTGCTCTTATTGATCCTTATACACGGTGAAGGAGTTCTCTCCCATTCACTTTCCTCTCCCTCTGCCCCTGTTATTGGTTGATTTGCCATTTCTCTGTAAATACACGACTGGAATGAAATGTTTATATTGTTCACCTTGTGTCCCCCAATCTGCTTAAGTCAGCTGCAAAGACCTGTCTTTCTATGTAAAACAAACTGACAAAACAAAGACACCTCTTCATACATACCGAGCTCTGCACCAGCCTCGCTAATGGCATAATTGGTGTGGAGGGTGATGGATAATTACAGTTTTCATGTGATGAAGATCTTGCATGTTGGAGATTAAGGAAGTCTGCAAAGTAGGAAAACAAACACATATATTATATGCGTTTATGGGCGCGCACACAAGCCACAATTTCACTGTTTAAGGATAGATTTAAGCGCATCGTGAAGTGGCTTTAGTTGAAGCTGATAAACGAGACATCTGCTTGCAATCAATTTGTCATTCACAGCCAATCATAAAGTGCAGATGAACATTAGTGTCTTTTATTTCTCTTCTCTGGACGCTGAGAAACAAAGTGCAATAAACCCTCTTCTAGTCTCATCTCTCTGTTTTGCCCTTCTCTTTGCCACATCTCTCGGTCCATCCTTCTTCACTTCCTGCCACCAGCAAAGATCGAGAGGAATCAGGGGGGATGGTCGGGGGTAGTTCAGCAGCAGCTAGGGCAAGTCCTGTAAATCCACACACAAACACACCATCTGTTCAACCTGCTTCTTCAAAACAAACTAAAATAATCTCTCTCACACACTCTCACTTAGCATATTGCACTTGAGAATAGCCACTGTGTTCTCCCAGTCACTCGCTTCACTGTCCTTACACAAACACTCCGTCGTCCCATCCAGTCGGTGAATACACTCCTCACTGACGCCAGCAGCACAGTGGGCTCTTTGAGCCGGGGCATAAGCGGGAACAGAATACAGGGTTGTAAATCTTGACCGAAGAACTGTTGAGTAAGTCTGTTATCAGTCTGGTAATAAGGAGACGGGTTATATAGAGCAGTCACTCAGTTTCTGTTTCATCAGTGCTGCCTGTTTGGTTTTGAAACACTGAACACAGCCTTTGTCACACTGGCTGGAGAAATGGTCATAAAGTCTGCCTAAACATCTAATTGCGCTGCTTTTTTGTTTTTGTTCAGTTATAACTCAGCGTATGGCTTACAGAATGAAAAAAAAATCTATTTTTTCTCTATTCACTTACACTTGAGACTGTAGTACTTTAATTTAAACGTGATTCCATTTCATATGCTTAGTCATACAACCCCACCCTTCTCCTTTTCCTCTCAGTAGTTCCTTTTGAGTCTTGCTCTGTCATTCCAAGCGAGTAAGACTCGGGGATTTGAGTGACTATTTCTCTGTAATCCTCCTCTGCTCTTTTTTTTTTTTTATGGTGTGTGTGTATGTTTCACCTGTCTGATGTGTCAACAAGCCGTTGCTATACACCTACGTCCTTACACTGCTTCCGGTACCTGAGATGTCATTTCCTGTCAACATCAAGCTGCTTCCCTGAGCATTTGCTGCAAATAGTGCGCCCCACCTATCTCCACAGACACTGAGAAGCTAGAGAGCAAGTGGGAGACCCCTGGTGGATAGAAAAGGAACTGTACATAGCTACAAGTTCTTTTTGAATCGTTATTGAATCGCGTTATTCCTCATCTTCATGAATGACCTGTTTGTGTTTGTGCATTGCAGATTAAGTACCATGAGGAATTTGAGAAGAAGAAGATCGGAGGAGAGGGTCCACAACATCTGCCAAGCCACCCCAGTGCAGGTATGACCAGCAATTACTAGTAAATGTAGCAGAGAAGTAGAAGGCAGAAGTGAAGAAAGCACCGTCTGAATCCACAAAAATATCTGTAGCTGGATTCTGAGCTGAAAAGTGTACATACTAGAGAACAAAAAGCATTACATTTTTCTTTAGCTTTCTTGGCTTGTCTGCGCTTGGTTCCTCCCTCCCAGAGGCTATAGGAGCTCAAGTTGTTCACTGCACTCCTCTGCTTTTTAATCTTCTTAGCCATAAATGACTACATTAATGCAAGCATAATTCTGTTTCACAATCACAGCTGAAATCCTAATTGTACATAATCTGTTTTTATTCATTACTCAAGTCAAACAATTGTTTGCTGAAGCTCAGGCACAGAAACGTTGCAGTAATAATTGCAAACAACAACAGGAGCAGTTATGTCAGAACAGTGCTTTCAGCATTAGGAAGTAAGTGAAGAGGAATGACTAGTCAGCCTGCTATTTGTATTTCGTGTGCCAGTTCGACACCTTTACACAGAAGGTCATTGTTTAGAGGGTTGTGAATCAAGAGCATGCGTGCCTTGGCTTGCCATGTAGGGTTTTTGTTTTTTTAGCATTTACTGTGAAAGAGCTTTTGCACAAACAAACAATAAATACACAGCTTGTATGCATAGAAAATACATGGAAATGAATGCCTAATTATAGACTGTACTGAGTCAATTTTTACAGACTTCTGAATTTGGCCTTTGTGGAGCTTTTTTACATTTTCTCAGTGTTCAGTAGTCAGATTTTTCTCAGTGCTTTATTTTTTTTTAATTTATTTATTTTTTTTTAAACCTGCGTCTCAATATTCCTACACGTATTTATTAGTTATTATAGTCATTTATCTAATTATTTATGGGTCGTTTACCTGAATTGTGTAGTTCAGTCAGGTCATTTCTGACCCCATTATTTTATACAGGAGAACATTTTAATAGGTATTGTGTTTATATTAACTATACTGTTACCTGTTAAGCGAGATTTTTTAATTTAATTACAGTTCTGTCATTTTTATGCAAATATGGTATTGTAGAAACAAAATGACTTTTATTTACACAATTTATTTATTGTCTCTCGCTTCTTAAAAGACAGTTTCTCTTCATTTTAGAACTGCTAGAGAAGAAATGCATTTTAAACGGTAACATGTGTTTGAGTGGCACCAAAACAAAGATGAACTGGTGACTCTTTAATAACGTTAGTATTAAGAGTGTTTTGTTTTTATTTTTCACATCCTTCTTTACTTTGTTTGTAGTTAAAACAAAATGTATGCAAACATCTTGAGCTTGCATAATAATTAAAATATTTTGTGTATTAAGTGATCCCACCCTCCTTAATCCAAGTACTCTTAAAACTTTGCAAGGTAGCAGAATTTGATGCTACTTTTTATGATTTTAAAGAAAACCACAGAGCCGCATACAGCCATAAATGACCTTTTGTGTAGGTTAAAGCACCAATTATAAGTAGTACTACTTATGATTCTAACTCCGTCATTATCCCTGTACTCCTTCACCAGGTGGTTACCAGCAGCCTGCAGCCACTCAAAACTACCACTATGATCCTGCTCCTGAACCAGTGCGCCAGGCAGCCGCTGCCCCGCCTCCCAGTGCTGGGGTACGTCCTTCACTCTTCTAATTAAATTCACCGATTCCAAAACCTAACAAGAATCAGAAGATTTGTTGTAATTTAATAACACGAAAGCAAAACACATTCTTTCCAAGATGATTAAGCTCATTGTCAGCAGACTGTAGCCGCAGCTACTCGTTTATAAACTAACCAAGCTCGTTCTTTTTTGCTGACAGAAGCGATACAGGGCAGTATATGACTACTCTGCCGCCGATGAGGATGAAGTTTCCTTTATGGACGGAGATGTGATCGTAGACGTGCAGCAGATTGATGAAGGCTGGATGTATGGCCGCGTGGAGCGTACCGGCCAGCAGGGCATGCTGCCTGCCAACTACGTGGAGGCCATCTGAGCTAGAGGAGAAGAAAAAGAGGGAGAGAAAAAGGAGGAGATAGAGAAAGGGAGGGAAAGTAGGAAAGGAAAAGCCCAGTGCCATCTCATCTTAGCGCCGCTTTCTCTTATTTTTACTCTTGTTCCCTAACCTGCCCTGAGAGACCCTGAACCCCTTCCCCTTCTACATCCCTGCTCTGCTCTCACTGTTCGCCAGCCACAGACACACACCCTCTATCTAGCTGTCTGTCCTTCTGTCTGTCTATCTGCCTGCCTGCTTCTCTATTCGTCCGTCTGTGCTAATGTCTCTCTCTTTGGATGTTCGTCATCCTCTTTGTCTTTGTCCCCATCCTGACTCCACTCTCATGCAGCTGCAAGTGGGAATGGAAAGTCCTCAAAGATGAATTCACAGTTCATTGCAGTATGTCAGGGGTCCGTGCCGTGTCACACAGCTCCATCCTAGCTACGCCACTTAGCAATCCTACCACTAAAACATGCAAAAATACGGAAGAAAATGTTTGTTTTTTGAAGAAAAAAAAGATATCCCTGAAGTGAGTAAACCTGCAGACGCAATTCAGTGAAGAAACTAGCTCAAAGTGTGTTTGAGTGGCGTTTTAATGGGCCCATTTATTTGTCTTTTTCTTTCTTTAATTTTGCAGCGTGATCTTGGCCAGACTGGAAAAACAGTGTATAGAATCTCAGTCTGTCTTAGCGTTTTTTTTTTCACTTGAGTACATTCCTTTAACCTCCAACGCTGTTGCTGTTGCATCAGTCAGACAGTTTTCAGTCTTAACAGAGAGGTTTTTTAAATATATTTATAGATGGACGCACATCTCGCCAGTCTGCTCAAGTAGGCACCCTCATGTTCAGCACTGTGCTGTTGTCAAACTGGAATAATAACCTAACTGTAGAGCACCTCCTGTTGAGCCTTACACAGGCTTCCTGGATACAGGAGGGATCAGGGACACGTTAGGGGACTTCATCAGTCTTTCTCTTGCAGTTACACTGAACACACGTCTGCATGTACAGTATACACATTTATTCCTGATTTTGCAGCCTAAATGCCTTCAGTCCTGTGAGAATCACAAAGATATGGTGATCAAGATTAAGCTGTTTTGGGGGGAAATGGCTCTTCTCCTTTTGCTAAGAAAAAAAAATTATCACCATCACAGAAATCCTTTATAAAAGACGAGGCCAAGCACAACTCGATATTGTGAATCGTTTTATTTGAAATTCATTCCACTGTTTTTGAAAGAGTACATTCCAGTCTTTTTTTCTCATTTAATGTGAGAATTTTTTTTTTATGGCTGTGGTAGATGTTGTCATTTTTCTCGCTCTTTTCTTCCTGAACTGTCCTTGTTGTTATTAGATGTTTGTTTTGAGAAAAAAAACAGATCTGTGTATTTAATAAATAAACCAGCAACTCAGTTTGCAAGACAGAAAAGGAGTATTTATGGAGACTCTTGTAGTCACTGTATTAGATCAGTCATGGGATAATTACTTGGAGTTTCAGGACGGCGCTAACTGCTTGTTGTTAAAGCCCGTTTCATTGTTCTGCAGCTTCAAAGAAGGGAGAATTTAGAAAAAAATCATTTAAAATACACCTGAAAGTTAGATTTTATTGTATGCTCTGTTCATTTTAAAGGCAGGTGCTACTTGAGCCAGGGCGGCACATGTGGCAGGCCAGTCCCGACAACAAGCCAGCCACCGCTCGCTGGCAGCTAAATGTTGAAACTGCTGGTTCTTGAGCGTAAAATGAAGCGTTTACGTTGCTGGCTCTTCCACAGAAAGGCTGCGACACAGGATTTTCTGTTAAAACCATAACACGTGTAATTGTCATTATTGTTGCCATTCCTCTGTGGTGTAAATAATGTCACAGGCCCCTGACCTTATGCACCTTTCCCCTTTTCTTGCAGTTTCATTCTCCTGTGATGCACTGTGACTGTCACAGACATGAGCGATCAGGGTGGGGTCATCCTTACGGTGGAGCTGGGGAGCGGGGAGGGAGGGGATTTCGGCTTCATTAAGTGAAACAAGGCTCTCACTATGTAGCTAGATGACATTGTACAATTGTATATGTATCATAAATGTAAGTTAGGGGGAATTGTTTTTACAGGTCACGGTGCTCTGGGAAGTGGCTTGCCTGCAGATAAAAGCGTTTCAATATTTTTGTGAATGTGGAGAAGTTCTGTGATTTTTAAAAGCTGACTCACGGTTGGTGCACGTTGTCAGTTGGTGTTGGAACAATCAAACTCCCTAATGTCATGAATTGTGACAGTGCTGATGAAAAAAAAAAAGTCACTGAATTAGAAAAAAGACTCTTCTAATAAATGAGAACGAAGGAACACACTGTACAGCATCTCTCCTGCATTTTGCATTAATTCTCTATTCGACAACAGGATATTTGCAAAACAGACGCTAGATCGGAAAGCTGGTTTAGAGCTCACGGTTGTGTGTATCTCTGGGGTAAATTGAGGAATTTTGCGGTTTGGCTTTGAGTGAAATGATTGTTGTTCCTGGCTGATGGTGCATTTGCTCAAATTTAATTATTAACAAAACTACTCACTCTGGTAGATTCCGGATTGCGTCCAGTCCAAACTTATCTCAAGTGTGTTGATTGTTGTTAGGCGGTGATGTGAAGGAAATGAGGGAGGGAGGGAGGGAATGGCCAAAGACAGCCAGTGTTTAAGTGTGGCTCAGGATGGATTTGTTAAGGCACTGTCAAATCTAAGTGTGCGAAGATGTAAGCGTGCGAGGCTGGGGGGAGAGGGGGCGACTGAGGGTGGCGATCCTCTCGATTTCCCAGTCTGTGAGAGGCGGCAAGTTGTTTGTCTGACCTGGATTTTAGTCAGGAGTTAACCTCTTTGCGCCAAATACCGCTCCTCTGCTCTGGCATCACTACTGAACCCTAACTTCATATCATAACCCTGCTTCCATTCAGTTTCTGTCTTCTTATGCTGTCCAACCTCCTGCTGCAGTCCCTCTTTCCTCCGGCCTTCATCGTAGGCTCCTGCTCTTCTGATGAATCATTCCCCGCTTCTATGATACTGGTTATATACTGTAGACTTTGCAGAGTGAAATCATATAATCCACAATTGCAGGTTTAGCATTCAGACCAGTTTTTGTGCATTCCATCTTAAATTGTTTTTGATATAATTTTGTTATTTTTTTAAAGAAAAAAAAAATATACCATATGCATATTGACATACACATGTATTCAACACTCTGAATACATCCTCAGATTAAGGACCTGATATCATCTCCTGTTGCCCTGATACAGCACTTCAAATTGTACTTATGATTCTGCAGATTCAATAAAATGTCATTTTTTTTCTCAAGACTGCTCTGTCTGTACAGTCTCTTCACTTGTACGCATGAATAGCAACGCAAGCGTAAAAATCTACATAGGTGTGCAAGGCCCTTTTTCAGCAAATGTCACATTATGTCGCTTCTACGAATTTACGATGCAAAAAAGGACAATTGCTAAATAGGAAAACTTTGTCATGTTATGTTGTCATACCTAAAAACCATTGTGCTGATTAATTAAGTAATATGTTTAGCTGAGTCTTTTGGGGATTTGGTTCTAAGTCTCAAGATGGTTCATTAAAGGACCTTCATTAGCGTGCTTGTGCTAATAAATTCAAGCTATTCCACGTGGGACAAGAAGAAACAGTATTTCATACAACAATTTTCACCACTCCCCTGGCAGAAGAGGGAAAACCGGCTCTAGCCAGAATTCAAAAGAAGTGGGAAACACTGGTGCATAACTGATAACACAGGCTCCTCAGAGTCTCTAATTTAAGACCTTGAGAATCTGGCAGGTCCTGAACTGCTAGCTTTATTGAATATGAACTGCAAAGCACCCTTCTCAGCATTGAAGAAGTGAATCAGGAATGTTTCCATATCTAAAACCATACTGGGTTTGCACTAAATCAGTGGAGATGCCCTAACCAGGAAGAAATGGATTTATATTGTCCCTCATTTGGCAGGTCTGTCAGAGAAACTCAGAACCGTAACAGCCCAGTGTGCTTCAGACCTAACAACACAAATGTACATTGTGCAATGCGTTGAACGCTTGAACACGGACGAGACCAAAGAACCACACGTGACACGTCACACAACGCAGTTATACATCTTCAGCTAAAGCAGAGAGGACACGGGAATAAAGGAGGCTATTTATATTTCAATTCAATTCAATTTTATTTATATAGCGCCAAATCACAACAAAAGTCGCCTCAAGGCGCTTCATAGATACAGAGAAAAACCCAACAATCATATGACCCCCTATGAGCAAGCACTTTGGCGACAGTGGGAAGGAAAAACTCCTTTTTAACAGGAAGAAACCTCCGGCAGAACCAGGCTCAGGGAGGGGCGGCCATCTGCTGCGACCGGTTGGGGTGAGAGAAGGAAGACAGGATAAAAGACATGCTGTGGAAATATATATGTGTTATATCCACACTGAATGACCGCTGTTAGACTGCTGGTTTCCTAGAGCACCAGTCATCAGTCACCTAAAACACAGTCTGGAGATCCCTTTCCAGGTGATTCAATCCCCACTCACACCATAACCCATGTGACCTTAATCATTTCCAACATGACATGGTAGGACAGTGTCTCCAAAGGGATTCACACCTTGGCCTCTGTGACAGTAATGACCTACCTTGATTCACACCTGGGCTCATGTAACTCACAATGACAAAGATGGTGACTCTCAGGATCTCTTCAATGGAGACAATCCCACAAGGGGTAAAATACCCAAGACTCTCCATTAGTTTCTAGAACTAAAGAAGCCACTTGGATGAGAAGTAAAATGTCTTCACAAGCAGAAAAAAAGTCAATTTGCCTTCATTTCAAGTGCTTAAAAAAACAAAAGACCTCAAAAAGGAAAATTCTGAACCTATTTGTGAGAGGTGAGACAACTGAAAAGATGCTGGGGGGAGTTTTATTACCTCTTTCAAGCATAATGGAAGGAAAATGTGGTGGTAAATGGGAGATTTGTGCAGATAAAAGGGATCTTCAATGAGGACGGTTACTGCTCCATTAGGCAACAAGATTTGAACATAGTTTGATTGAAGCCAGTTTACTTATAAAACAGGAAAAGGTCAAAACGATGTAGTTATCAGGGAGAAATACTGGTTCAGTTGTGGTATGTGGAACATCCTGATTTGCTATTGTTGTTGATCTTGTGAGAAATAAGAAGAACCCATCAAGCTGATTCAACTTGTGGAAGGTTCTCTACTTCTGTCACACCAGCCCTTTGGATGTCCTCCTTCACTACAACCATGAATCTTCTCTGTGGTCTTCCTCATTTCCTCCTGCCTGACAGCGCCATATTCAACATCCTTTGAGCAGTATATCCACTATCTCTCCTCTGCACATGTCCAAAACATCTCAGCTTTTCCTCTTTGTCTCCAAACCGCCCACCCTGAGCTGTCCCTCCGATGTACTAATTTCAGCCTTGGCCATCCCAATGAAAATCTTAACGTCTTCAACTCTGCCATCTTCAGCTCAGCTTCCTGTCTTTTTATCAAAGCCTTTATCTCCAAAACCATACATCATAGCAGGTCACCAACATCGCCTGCTAGTCCTCTGTCACAAATCACCCCTGAAACTCGTCTCCACCCCCTGGTTACGCTCTCTGCTTCACCTCTCTTGCGACTGTCCGTTGCTTTGGATGGTTGACCCCAGTTATTTACACTCATAGACTCTTTCTACTCTTTGTATGTCCTCTCTTGCTTCTCCTGACTTAAGACTTTATTATTGACTTATTATTGATTAAAGCTACAAACTGTCCTTTTGGTCAAAAAGTAAAGATTTTGGGGGAAGTGATCCATGGAGGCCAAACACGCCTTTCTTAAAACAAACGTGCCTGAAAGCCAAAACTCCGGGTTAGAAAATCACCTGTGCTTTCTTTCCCCCCTTGCACATTCGCGTTCTGTGTAGGGCGGGGCGTGTGGAGCTCTCCGAGTTCCTCCGATCTTTGCCGATCTTCTACCCCGGTGGTAAGGTCGCTGTTTGTGCTGCGTGTTCTCCTCACATCCGCACAGTCTGTCTCCGACCGAGCTCCCATCATGGTGGACATCTTGGTGTTGATGTTTTTCGCCGTTATGGGCCTCGTCTTCCTCTCCTACATCATCTACATGCTGTGATGAAGATGCGTCCTGGTCAGGCGGTGCTGGAGCCTAACGGAGGATGTTTGTTTTTCCTCTCCTGCATCCCCGGTTTACACCACAAACAGAGGTGAGTGTTGTATTTGCAGGCGTTATTAAGCGAAATCCTTCTGTGGTGGAAAATGAGTGCATATACCCGAGAAAGGCCGGTGTTCCTGTTGATGTATCGATTTTGGGATGAGTGGTTTCTTTTATCGCCGTCAGTGTTACTAAGTTGCCAGCGACAGACCTGTTAATGCTTCCCATGTTTCAGGGAGTAGAGCCACGGCCAGGCCATGATGGTTCCCTTTGGAGCTTTCATGTGGGGATGAGAGGAGCGATCCAGGCAAGAGAGGAAAAACAAATGGAGAAGAAGTGGAAGCCAAACTGTTTTGCACTCTGCAATCATTCCCCTCCTTCCTTCTTTGGAACAGTCAGATCTGACCAGGATGCCCAAACAGAAATTTTAACCCTCATCATCATTTTCTGTGGTACTTCTGTGTCAGTATTACTGTTTAGAGGAGTAGCGATGTTACCTGCACATAAGGATCCAGGATGGCATTCATAAAGGTGTAGAATTTGCCTTTTTTTTTTTTTTTTACGATTATTTATTTATTTATTTTTTAAGGATGGATTTGATTTGAAGTGTCCAGTTTGACAGTATTATCCAGATGTTTTATCAGCTCTTTTTGCACAGGTTTGTGTTTCAGCAATCAGTTGGAGAGCCTCAGACTTGTGATGTCACTATACTTTCCTTCTCACTGTAATCATCATTGTCCACTAAATTAAGAGGAATGGAAGGTATTTGTTGAACTATATCAGTTGCTTTAATTTTCTGAAGCTTTGCAACTACATTGCTCTTTTTCTGTTTTTGTCCTTATATTTTGGCCACAGATGACATCCACAAAGAGGCGTTGTTTGTGTATATCTGAGTTTCATATTATTTGTTATATTTAAATAATGTTCACTGATGCACACACAATTTTCTGATAATCGTGAAATGTCAAATAAAGATGATTCCAGTAAACCCAGCTGCCTTCTCTTTCGCTTTTTGGAAAGCAAAGTTGAATTCAACCTTTTTGGGCACTAACAACTGTCACGGTCAGTTTTCAAGAAGATGACAAACATTTCATGGTTCAAGCTTCTCAAATAGATGGAGGCTTTCCTGCTTATTCTTAGGTGTATTAAGTTTAATACATTTGCTCTTGGAGTGACAGACCAAATCACTATTTGTTGTTGTCCGCAGATACTTTTATTGAAATTTATATTGCTTGAGTGGTTAATAAGCAAAAGCAGGGCTGAGGTTGCACCAGACCACTAAAAGTGGATTGTGTTGCCATATTGATGTAACCACAGATGGAAATTACAGGAAAGAATAATCCTGGGGGGGAAAAATAAGAAGAACTGTTGTCCTCCGCAATTCAATATTAAAAAGGTCTCCAAACAAGAGTCGAATGTAAAGGCAGACGCTTTAAAACATGCTGTAAACGACTGGTCCAGAACAATAGGGTCAGGTTAAACTTTAGCAGAAAACCTCTAAATGAGCCCACAGAGGTCTGAAAAAGAATTCATTGATCCAAGCAGATTGAAGAGCAGAGTGTGGCTCATGACCATAGCATTGTACGCTTTTTGGTCACTCGAGACACGACTGAATATAGAGAGAAGATATTTCATCCCTCTGAAAATGGGGGACTATGTACAAAACTCTCTAGAATTTTTAATTAATACAAAACTTCTATCAAACTCATTGAATTAAACCTGAAAGTCTGCTCTTCAAGTACATGTTGATAGATTTAAAATCCACCGTGGGAGGTATCCAAAGGAAAAATTACAAAAAAAATAAAATAGACCTAATTATGCTTTTATTATGAAATTTCTTAGGCAATATACGTCACAATTTTGTATTTTTTTTTGTCTGGTATGTTTATTTCTCTAAATTAAAGGCATATTGCACACATAAAAATTCCACTGTGAAGTAATGTCATGCTGTACACTTTCACATATCTGCACATCACATCCACATCTCAGCTACTGAGAAAACATTTGAGCAGGATATATATTTTTAACCCTTGAGCATGTTGGAAAAATATTCATTCTTCTCTAAAAAGAATGGGTATGACCTGAATGATGACTAACAGTACCATATTCCATGCACCACATTTCCTGCCAAACCCGCCCCACGCTCTGTAGCTGTTGTGGATTTTTGTGCCAGATGCTCCCCTGCAGATGGTGCTGTTGACCTATAGCAGGCTGTGGGGCCTGACCTGAGAGCAGCTTATCTGTAAATAGATCAGAACAATCCAGATGCATATATGGAACAACAGGTTACAGGAGGTGGGTGGATAAAGAAAAATACTCTGTACTGTTACACAAAACAGGATTTATTCATAATTTTCTATTTTATCAACAGACGAAGGCTCCTCTGTCTTATTTCTCAATGAGGACTCTTGAACATTTGCATCTCTCTGCAAGGTCACAGGTCAGCTTCTGCATAACAGTGGATATCTTACCCTAACAATTTTATTTAATGAACCCTGAAAACACGTTGTAATGTCTCCTTTAAGTTATATGAACGTAAGCAAGTTAAGCTAGTTAAGATAGATTAGCACAAAGTGTAGAAACCTGGTAACATGGCTAACCTGTTTCACCCCTTACTCAAAACGTTTAACCTGTATGAATTACACAAATATAACATAATATGTTAATTGGCGAGCTGTAGAGTTGCTGGTATGTAGATTTAGTTTAGCTTTTTTTCCTGCTTTGTTCTCACTTTTATGCTAAGACAAGCTAAATATCAGTAGCCATGCAGTGTAAACATAAACTGTAGCAATTTCAATCATATCCTTTCTGAAACTATATAAATCTATTTCCTAAATGTTAAACTGGGATGCATCAGGGACGACCCTGATGAAACCCACAAGCCGAAACGCGTTGGTCAGTCAATAAAGTTGTTCCTCTTCCCTTAGGTGTTGCTGGAGTTCCTGCATTGTGAATTGTTTCATCCTCTCCACGCACCTTGGAAGTAGGTGCCAGAAATCTTTGCTCTAAATGTTAAACTACTCATTAATTCATTCCTTCCCACCTCCTCGAAGCACTTAGCTAAAGTTTCTCCCACATAGGCAGACAGAGCCCCTCTGGGGAATGATCAGAATTCCTCTGCTGATAGTATAAGCTACCGCTCTCACCATTACAATACACCCACTGTTTTATCAGAGAGCACACACACACACACACATGTGCAGTCATTTTACTTCAAACAGCATCTTTGGCACGGCCAGATCAAATGACACTGCAGCAAGCTGACACTACACTTGTGAGTCTTCATCTGGGTTAGAAAGAGAATGAAGCATTGAAGCTGGACTAAAGGAAAGATTTCAATCACACTCCTGTTCGCCTCATATCAGATTGTGTCACAGCTATGTTTTGTGTCCCCTGAAGCTCGACAGGCCAGAAACAGGTGCTCTTTTGTTTTTCAGCTGCAGAGACCTTGACTTTCCCCCAGAGCCATAGTTTTGGTCTAACGCAGTAACACAGGACATTTATATGTGCTTCTAATTACTTTAAAAGGAGAAAAAAACAATCTATATAGGACCCTAGCACTGCTACAGCTGCTGACAGCATTCCTGGCATTCCCGAGGATATTTCGTTGTCTTTTATATTTTTGCTTAATTCTCTGGATAGCTGGAAGAATGTGCACAACATTACATCATGTCCAGATGCTTCCGGTGCAGACTTTGATGGCTGAAATGTCATCCATTTAAAACCTAAATGTTTTTAGGATTTAAAGACAAATAACGTGGTGTTAAGTTTTAAGTGATTCCTTTTAGACTTCTTACTGTCAGAACATTTTTTTGATGCTTTTTTTTCACCTTGTTCTCCATTTGTCAACTCTGCAGCTTAAAAAAATGAACCTAAGGAGCCTTTCTGGGAAATAAACTGTAAGTAATCAGTCACTGGAAGAGAACTGGGAGCAAACTGAACACAATCATAAAGCACATCAAGTCGTTCCAAAATAACCCCTGGAAGGGGACAGCGGAGTGGGAATAACAAATAATATAAGGAAAGACTTTCCCGATGTGAAGTTTCCTTTTAAATTAATCCTGCACAGTTATGGAAAGCCAGGAGGAACAAATGCACATCGACAGCGTAATGCATAAACTACTGCCTGCTTAAAAAAAGGATAATAAGTTTACATCTTTTTCAAAAATCTCTATATTTCCATTCATCTCCTGATTTTAGATGGTGATGCTAATAGATAGATGATGAATCTAATGTATATGTATGTGTTCAAAGTTCAAATATCAGGACCCGTGTGACTAGATCGTAATAACATCTCGTATCTGTGGCACCTTTAACCTCCGGCAACTTTTTGCCAGTGAGCCGGAGTTTGGGATTGAGAGGATAGAGAGTGTAGTGTTAATAATACAATAGGTGAAGATGGAGGGAGGTGGAGAGGATAGAGGCAGAGCAAATACAGAAAAACCAGGCAATGAAAGAAAAGAGAATGAGGGAAGGGAAATGGGGTGCCTCTGTGCTTATAGCCGTGGCCTTCAGTGTTAGAGTTCCTGTTGTTGTGGGGTGGGAGTTTCCCTCTGTGGCGGCGGTGAGGGAAATGGCAGAGGATGTCTTTTTCCTGGCTGACCAAGAATGCCCGGCTCTCGAGGTCTTTTCTCCTCTCGTGTGTGATTTTTAGTCATTTTTCGCCAAAGTTTTTAGTGTTAATAATACAAACATCTCACCACAAACTCCTCGTTTTCTTTTCATTTGGATTGCATTGCGGGTAAACTATTTTCTCCCTGGGGGCGCAGGGATATCTGCTCTTAAACGGCCAACAGATCCTGACAACAGATTGGACTACACGTCCCAACATGCTCCCCTCACAATAGGAGGCGGGGGCCATAAATCCTGCCAGCCAATGGTTTTACGTGAAGGGATTCTGTGGTTGGTGAGCTGCACGGGCAGCTGTTGTCAATGGCAACAGAGGTTTGCAGGGAAGCATGAGCTGGACAGCTGGTAGAGGGTCCTCTGCTAGGAGTCACATGAGCTCCCGGCAGCCAATCTCAAGCCTTCCGCCTTCCTCTATCGGCTGCTTCTTCTCGCTCATTTGCTGTTCTGGTTCTCTTCAGCTGCAGCAGGAGGGGGAGGGGAGATGGAAGGAGAGGAGGGAAGTGGAGACAGAGAGAGGGAGGGAGAGGGAGGGAAAGGAGGCGAGGCCAGCGTACACAGGGAACGAGTGAAAGAGAACGAAAGCGGAGAGCGGGAGTCTCTTCCTTCTGTGTGGCCATCAAGCAGAGAGGCGAGAATTGGACGTGCACGCTGTTTCCCCTCTAGCTGTCACCCAGAGCGGCAGGGGAAGAAGAGGAAACAGAGACAAGGACAAAAGATGAGTGTCTAGCTGGATGTTTCAGGCTGTCACACTCAGAGACAGAGTCATGCCTGTGTGGAGAGGCGAAGCAGCAGCAGCAGCAGCGCTCGGCTGCCAGGCTGCCTCGCCTGTGTGACGAGAGCAGGACTGCATTTCTGCTGGGAATACTAAACCAGGAAAAGAAAAGAGAGAAGGCAGGCAGCCGGTGATCTTGTGCCATGACTGGGAAGAGGAGGAGGGAGGAGACTCGTTGAAATCATGGACCAGGTGAGGATGGAGATGAGGAGGAGGGGAGGGGAGGGAAGGAAGTGAAGGGGAAGTGAAGGGGAACACCACCTTTAACGTGCTCCACATATCCACACCTCTCTGACACAAAGCACGCAGCGCAGACGCAGCAGCCGCTCCTGGTTTATTCATAACATGCATCACAACTGTTTTCATTCCCTCGAGGCAAAAACAAACTGCACAGCATGCTGCCGAACCCACGGTGCACGTTTTCTGATTCACCCCCGGCGAGCTGGTTTTCACTCTGAGTGGGTAGGGAGGGGGGGGGACAGGCCGGGCCGGCAAAGGTGTCGCCACCGGCAAGTGGCAGGCCTCTGGAGAGATGACACAGTTCAAAACATCACCGGCTCATATCTCAGGTGAACACTTTGGAGATGAGCAACAGAACAGAATGAAAACAGGGGTGTGGCTGATTTTTACAGGATAACATGTCGCGAAGCGAGTGGCACCTTCACCTAGAGTCAGACAGGAAGGAGTAAGGGGATGGGATGTCGCGCAACAGTGTTCACATCCAGAGCGTTACTGATAGAGACCGAGGCAAAGCCGAAATATTGTGTACTCATGCCACAGCCTTTGCAATAGGTCTCATCGCCTGCGCCACATGTTTACTCAACGCTGTAACTTGATGCATGTCGAATGTCCCTCTCTTGCGCCCTAAACAGACAGTGTTTGTGACTGCTTTGGTGTATTTTATGACCTGTTTCTCAGAGCTCTGTTTGCAGGCTGATTGCTGCAGCTGTCTCTTGGTGTTGTCTCCACGGTGGAGGCGAGCAGCTGCTGGTAGTTTAGCAAAATGATGGATGGTTTAGAGGAGCAGAGACAAGAAGCAACACCAATCAAGTCTCCCTCCCTCTCGCATCTCTCCTCCATTGCCCTCAAATCTGTCTCCTGCTCATTGATTACCTCATCCCCCGTGTCCACCCTCCCCCTGTCTCACTCTGTTGCTTTGCGTCCTCTCTTCTCCTGAGAGGGGATCTGGTGAGCATCAGGTTTGCGATGAAGAAGAGGAGGGATTACGGGCGTAAATAGGTGACACACCCAAAGCCCAGCCCTTGCCTCGGGGTTAATTATTCATGCTGTCCATGGGTGGGGGGCGTGCCTGTCCTGTATGTGTCCGCCTGCTCAGGTTGGGGTGATGTTAGCCCCCTTGGTACAGCAGGGATGATGTCATGACTGCTGCTAGCCAGACAGTCCGAGTGTCTTTGTTATTGTGGGTGGAGATATACTTAGAGGCAGGGGTATAAGCTAGCAACCCAAGCAGCAAACTTCAGGTAGTAACAGAGAGCTCACGATGTGTTCGGAGGACCTAAAAATGTCACGTATGACTTATTAACCAAGTGTTACACACACATTCTCATGAAAAGTATCGGTTCATCACAATGACAAAAAATGAGAATGGTGTCACTTACTGTGCAGTATAGATCGCAGGAAACAAAAACTATTTATAAGACTCCGCAGTGCTGTGAAATGCTGACACGGCGTGGCCTTGGTGCAGTGCTAAAGCTGGGTCAGTGTCATTTTAATATATGGACTATATTGTGATGTAATGTATGATTATACAGTAGCACTTTCCTGTTCACGTGACTGTGAAGCATTATCTGCTGTTTTTATTTTGTTTGTTTCCTGGGTGTGTTTACAGTAAAGCAGCCGCGAGATGGTTCTTGGTATGCAGTCTAAGTCTGAGAAACGTTTAGAGATACAGTGAGAGTTGGAAGCCTCAGCATGCACTAATGTCACTGTGTGGATGCAAAAGAGGCATGCTGGCTTTACTGCAGTCATCGAAAGGCTTGCAAAGTTTACACGGCATCGTCACACGCTTTTGTCCTTCTTTCTGTTTGTAGCTGTCTATTGAAGGACACGCATGTACATTCACAGTGATAAGGAGGGCAGAGGCTCACAGGAAAAAGGCTTGTGGGATAAAGTGCCTGTGAGAGAGAATCCAGGGCAGCAGCGGGACACCTCTTACTCTCAGAGTCCGTCTGCGATGCATTCTTCTGTGTCCGAGTGTTGCCACGATCCTCATCCTCACTGCACTGTTTTATAGGCTTATAAATGTTCTTAGTTCAGAGCACCTCCTTCCATGAGGATGATTAAACTATTAGACTAACTGCAAATCAGCGTGGGTCATTAGTGCTTTGTGATCAATAGTCATTAAGGGAGACATGGGCAGGGCTTGTGGTGACTGCTGGCGTGCGAACTCGAAGGGCCGGAGATGGAGTTGCATGACCGCATCAATCACGCAGAACCACATCACTCTTTCTACTGTAACATCCTTGGACTCCACTGGAGTAAATTTGCAGGATTTACAGTTTAAATTAAACCTTATTTATCTTATATCAGGCCTTGGTGCACTCCCCCACACTTCGTCCGCTCTCTAAAACAAGTTGTTTCAGCTCGTCTCCTTTTACGCCAACTCTCTTCTGATTGTCTGCATCTTGCAAACTAACTCTTGGTGCAGCAGGCGGTCTTAGTTGTGTGGCTGACATGGTTGTATTAAGGATACCCATTATCTTTTTTTTATCATTCACATCCAAGAGATGAAACCCTCCCCCCAAAAAAAAAAAAATTATACTTTTGGCTCACCGGCACTACTTGCACATATGTTGAACTCGTTATGTGAAACTTAATATGAGCAACCACAACTGCAGCTGTTTGTGTATGACAGAAAATAAGGCAGAGCACGATAGATACATTTAAAAGTGTGTCACTACATCAGAGGGAATCCCTGATACAACTGGATGAGGCGCATTCATGTGGACAGGGGTGACGCTGTTGTGTTTGTGCTGCTGTCTGAGTACAGCTCCCTGGAGGCTCAGTAAAGGAGGCTGGGCGACATGTCTAACTTTAGTGTGTATATGTGTGCATATATATATCTGTGTGTGTGTGTGTGTGTAAGTTCCTGTGGCTGTCAGCCAGAGTTATCTGGCAAATTGCTTTGTCTGTTTCCCATAGATGTGACTGAAATGGAATGCAGTCAGAATTAGCTCAGGGCGAAGCAGCCGCGGAGGGAGATATTTTATGAGAGTGAAAGTGTGTGTGCCTGTGTGTGTGCGTGTTAGGGAAGAAAGGGTCTTATTAGGTTACAAATGAGATAGTGAGAGAGAATGTAAAAGACAAATGTGTGAGAGGAATGGATAAAGAAAAAGAAGGAGTGTGTGTGTGTGTGTGCTTCATGGTAGAACAGGTGGTCTAATCTGATGTCCCACCCGTGGCACCCCGAGGCCTCCTGTCTACAGCCCTTCAGTCTTTGTACTCTAAAGAATTTCTCACCGCGGGGCAGCAGACAGTGAGAGACTGTTAAAGATAAACTTTGAATGTGCGCTTGCATCCAAACTGAAATCGAACAGTCACATACCTGCTTGCAGTAATCAGACGTGATATTAAAACCACGGCCACAAAAACAGCTCCGACCTACCCTGACCTATCAGAGCATGGAGTCGGGACCTCTGTCTGGCGGCAGATCCTCTTATGGATGCTTGTTACAGCTGGTTATGTTTTCTGTGTTGAAGTAGTGAAAGACCCAGAATTTCCCAGCAGCGTTTTTGCATTCTGCTAAGATGATTAATGCTACAGTCATTCAGTGTTTATATTGATATTTTTACCCATGTTTAGAGCTTTTGTAGCTTCTCTGGTCTCAGTATGAGTTCTGTAACACTGAGTGGAGGGGAGTTACAATGACATATATCCACACTGCTGTAGGAAAGCAGAGGTCACAGAGGTACATAGTTCCTTGCAGACATTTATGGTAAAAATGCCTGTCACCATATTACGCACAGTCTCTGCAGCAGCAAGAAGGCTCCAGTACTACTACATGCTTATCAGTGTAATACTTTTTATGCGGGCTTCAATTTCATGTAAAATCAACCAAATCTATAAAAGGAAAAAATTAAACTAGAACCTCTCAGAACTTGTAGTCAGCTTCAGTTAGTTATATGTGGAGCAGCACAATGCTGCTCTCATTGTTAGCTCTGCAAAAGACTGGCAGCCAGCTGGATTAAGATCCATCCCCCGCCCACCCATGACCCTGAATTGGATAAGTGATTAAGAAAATCAATTGATGGGTGGGTGGCTGTAGTATATTTATCAAAGCTATGAAAAACGTTGCTGTCATAGTAAAAGAAGCTCTATAGACCGAAGTCAGAAGAGACAAACAGAAGGCGTTTTATCATTTCCAGCATTTTCAATCTCTTGTAAATTTTTATGTACAGAAGCTGGCCACCAAACCCATTTTAAATCAACATTAAGCGTCACCATCCGAAGCTTAAATTCGGATTTTTTTCCAGCATGATTTTTTCTATAACTTTCCTTTGAGCCTGAATATGATGAAATATGTGCATAATAGCATACTGTTAGCCTTTTTCCTTTAGGCATCCAACATCTTGGAAGAAGTGTGAGCTTTTGACCCACCTCTGTGTCTATACTGAGAGATTTAGCTCAGTAATTTTAACATAACATCAAGGTAAGATTTCGCACAATTTGATTAAATATACAAAAGAAATTAACTTGTTCTGAGGGAGTCTAGAAGAACAGGCTCGTTGATTTTTCAAAGAGAAAATTGTAGATTTGGATCTATTCTGTCGGCTCTATTTTTCCACAGAAATCCTTTCAACTCATTTTTAAGACATTTAAAATGCAGAAATGCATTTAAACATATTGTAAATATCATGTTCACGTCAGGTATAAAGAGCTGTTTGTGCATGTGGAGTATCTTAGCACAGGGCTCGTGTTCTTAATTCAGTTGGATTTTTAAGGCTGGAGATAACCAACTGTTTCGAGGCCAGCAGGCAAACAATGCACAGATTGTCCCGTGAAAGAAAGTAGGACACCCATCTCCAGCAAGTAAACATCTCCCGCTCAGCTTAGGACCTCAACCTCAATGCACTTAAGTGGCAAGCAATGAATGCAGATGGCAGGAGCGGAGGGGGGGGGGGGGGGGGGGGGGCGTTCTCCCGCAGGGGTCAGAGGTTAGCCAGTGTGGCTAAAGCCCTTCCTGTCAGCAGCACTTTGCATCAGTCCAGCCCACGTCAGGGAACGGCAGGATGATGACACGGGACGAGAACAGCTGAGCAGGGATAAACCGGCCAAAACAGAGGAATGAGGTTTATCGGTTGCATTGGGAGACCGTCCAATTAGGAAGCCATTTGAGTCCAATTTAACCTAATGGGCCTGTTTGGCGTGCTCAGCTATCAGTTTGACATGTTTTCGACTCCCTATCTATTCCCACTCCTGCTCTGTCATCCTTGAGTCTCAGAGCAGCTGACTTCAGTGGTTGAGGTGCTGCACGAGGATGTCAGTCTGTAATGAACAGCTGCTGTTTCGTTACTTTGATCATCTAACAAGCTAAATGGATGCTCTAAAGTTACTGGGCGCCACGGCAGCATATCAGTAATGACCTGAGCTTCATGACCCGCTGACCTCTTGGCCTATTCTCCTTTGTACTGTCCAACTTTTCCTTCATTCGCCGCAATGACCCGACTCTATCACATCATGAGTTCAGACTCTCTTGTTGTATTTTGTGGCTCTCGTGTCCAGAATAAACTGTTCCCTTCCCCGTTTCTCACATGGCCACATATTTCTTTCCATTTTTAGGGCTCATTAAAATCCTTGTCATCACTTTAAATCACATGAAACCCCATAGATGGGAATAAAATGAAAAACTCATCTGAGACACATGCAAGGACCTAATTTTGTTTTTATTCTCCACCCTCACACTGTATCTCACCATCTCTTGTAGGTATGGAGCCCCCTTGTGGCATCCAGATGCCACTGTGGCTCAGTTTCTATCTTTCAGGGTTGGGAGCAAGGATTATCTATTTAGGGAAATCTCTGTGGTGAGCAGCAAAGGAACAGATGGTTATCCTTTTACAGAATCCAACCTAGAATAAGGCGATGTTTGCTTATTTTGTTATTAACAATGATGATGGTGCACATTTACATTAATTCCACGAGCAAAGTATATAATCCTCTCTGTCTTGGCCATTAAACACTGCAGGAAAAAAGCGTCACATCTCGGTTTGTTAGAAAAAGCACTTCCCTCATTCTCAGATTTATGGTTAATACTTGTAGATCAACGTCTTTATTAGTGATCTGTGTTTTGGAAAACAGCGCTGACTTTCCTTTTGAATTCAAAGATTTTACAAGTGAGCAAATCCACTCCTTTTATCTCAGTCTATGTCTTTAGTTCAGACACGTGACAAAAGCATTTAACGCATGCGATCCAACTGTTTTAAGCACTTATAGTTGTTTATATTAAAAAAGTGGTGACCTCTCTGAAGGTTAGAAATCTGTCAAAACGTTTCTCTTGTGTGGTCTCACGTCTCCTCCGAAATGAGAACACCCTCCTTTAAGGCCATGTCTAGACAAACTTATCTCTGAGTTTTAAGGCCAGAGAAATGCTGGGATTAGGGTATGATCCCTTCAGGCGTACGGGATTATTCAGTTTACTGTATATACTGCAAGAGGTGTGGCTTTATGTGCACCACAAAGCAGATCTGTCATGGCCGTAAGGTCCTTGAGACGATTTTTCTTGCTGCTTCAGAAAGTCTGATGATGTTTATGTTGTAGATTATAAGTTATGAAGACCTTGGGGGTGCTTGATTATTCTGAACTGAGTTATTTATGGTAAAACTTGCTCCATCTTTTTGTAATAAGTGCTTCTGTGAAGGCAGAGGATTAACTTCAAAGACTCAGATCCAAAGACAAAACACACTTTAATCCCCCAAATGTTTTAGGAGAAGGAAATAGTCGTCCTAAGATGCCCAAAAAAGTCTAAGGATGTGACCATGTGATGTTAAGTTACAGGACTTTTTTTTAAAGGTATGAAAATAAGGAACAAACATTTGCCTCTGGATCTGGAGCTTATGTCATTCTATTAATATACGAGTTATTTCTGGATCCGACTGATTCATCGGTAACCAGCAGAGAAATCTGATGCAAACATGTTGAATGATATAGCACTCACCGATTCCCGAATGCGACTGGAAAACATATCTCATCGTCCGAGCTCATTGCCATTGTTTTCCGTCATGCCACAGGAAGTGATATGAGAGAGAGGAAAGGTAAAGAGGCAGCAGACACATTCAGCCAGCAGGAAGGAAACTCCGTGCTCTGCTACTGGAACCATGAGTGTCTGTTTATTTTATTTCTCTGTCTCTCCGAAGAGATTTAAGGGAAAAGAAGAGGTTGTCCTTTTGAAGAATGTGTGCCAAGCATTTATAGTAACAGTGGCCATTTATAGAAATAGTGGAAACCCCTGGAAGCTATTCAGCCCTTGTTGTTTTCTGTATTTGTCTGGAACTTTGAGGAATAAATTGATGGGGAGACACACTGGCGATCTCGGGATGCTAATTCTCCACTCGTGTGTACTGACACTAACACCTGAACATCGATTAGTCTTCTTGTTAGACTCTGGGCATTTCCTTCTCTTTGTTCCTTTATCTCAAACACTCCCGCATGGCTGTTCTTATCAGCTGTCTCCATGTTAGGGCCTGCTTCTGTATCAAAAAGAAAACTCCAAGAAGTTGAGGCCCAGCAGTTCATGAGTGGAGATGAGATAATGTATAAGCTTGTACAGGAAGATGGGACTTAAACTCTCTTTACAAAAGGCTTATACGCATAAAAACCCATAAACCTCTATCTTTGATACAAAGGGTTCTTTTTGCGATGGAAACTGGATCGTGCACTATAGGATAAGGCGTATCAGCATGTCCAGTGTAAACCCCAGGCTAGCGGTAGTGTGTGGCTTGCATGTGTGTGTGTGTGTCTGCAATGAGTCACTCTCTCCATCCTACACCCAGCTCAATGTCCGCTCCAGCAACAAAAGCTCTGAGCCTAACCTGTCTCTACCTTTGCAGATTGGGTGCCCACAGGCCTTTAGTTGTTTATAGAGGAATGAGCGAGGCAGCTGCAAGAGCGAGTGGGGATTACAGTGAAATGAAGTGATGGGTGAGGGAGGTCTACAGGTCAATAGAGGAACAAGGAAAAGAGTATATGCTATGTTATAATATCAAGGAGGTTCATTACTGACCATAGCTACAAAAAAACAAAACAAAACAATGAGCTTTCAATGTGCCAAGCTGTTGTTCCCTCTGCTCCCTAAAGCTTTCTGGGCATTACCTGACAGAAGGGCATCAAATGAACTGGTAATTCAACAGTCGTGACTACGCTCCATCCCTAGCACCTAGTTCCCAAAATACCTGTGATGGTCCGTCTAATAGTGAATTCAAATTGAGCAGGTTAATAGTGAGAACAAGTGTGAAGCAGATTATCTTCTGATGTGAGGAAGGGCAACAATGTTTCTCCCAGAGTTGAAGTTCATTTGGGAAAATGGCTGTTTATTATTTTTCGACAAGCACAGTGCAGAATGACAGGAAATGAGCAGAGAAAAGGGAACAGCTTGCAACTTTTGGGAACTGAAATATGACCATTGCACAAGCTTAGTCTATATATGCTTATCCATATTAATAAAACACTACTAACACTTTCCCTCTTAACCTTCCTGTAAACCCCGTTACCACTTACAAATGATGTCACATTCATTTATGTGAATGAATGGCATAGCTGTCAATCTCTTTAAGCATGCAGAAATAAATGGAAACCAATTGCTGCAAAACGGCTACAAAATCCAAAAGCACAAATGAAAGGTCTTCATCATTTTGTAAACGAAGCTCTTAGAAATCAGCGTAGCGTGAATAGAAAGCATCTTCTGAATGGGGTTCAGTCGCTTGGCACAGCATCAAGCGATTACAAAAGCTGCGGCAAAGGCTGCAATTCAGGCTCGGTGTTTAACTACTTTTATTTATGTAGCGGTATGCGGTACAGTTACAGTCCCTCTCTGTCCGTTTAAGCTGCCTGGTCAGCTGTTTCCTCCTCTCGTGCCAGTTGTCCGGCCAGACAAAGAGGACTCCTCTGTCATGCGGGGGTCACGGCTCTGGTTGGAATCCACGGGGTCACCGCTCTCCCTCTCAAACTTCCCATAACCCCCTTCAAAGGAGTGCCACGGGAGCCTTTGTGTCTCGGAATGAGACACGCAGCAGAATTGCTTTCATAACTACATCTTACTCACACATACATAAATATTTCAACCTGTCTCTTTCTCATCTTTGACGCCCGCGTTGCAATCACACGCTCACATATGCTCAGATGTGCTTAGCAATGAGCAGCTGAGAGAATTACTACAGCGTAAGCATATGGGAGGTCAATTTTTAGGTTAGAATCATCACCGGACATGTTTCGCGCTACCAAACCGAGAACATGTTAATCAGCCTTTTATTACATTTGAAACAAGGATTTAAAGAAGGTTACTCTTTATAATAGATTTGAAAGCGAGTGGGAGATAATGTACCTTGGCAGGATTTCCACAATGTGTCCTTTTGGCTCTTAGCAGTAGGAAAACCCTCCAAGTACCATCATTAAATGCAACAGTATCAAGGAGACGGATATAGAGCGACTCTGTAGAAGCTTAAGGAGGACGATGTTGAGAAGTTCTGGCAACTAGACTCCTCAGACATAAAGTAAGTGTGTGCAGAGGGCGTTACCGACATTTACTGAGAGGCTGGGCACAGTAACGTAGGGGAAGTGAAGTGAAATAGAGGAGATATGAAAGAATTAGGAGATAGAAGCCTTGGGCGTGAGGACTGGGCGGGGTTAGCTTGGAATAAATGGAGTGATAACAATGAATAGTAGCATCCTGGTGCACAAGCTGTGCGAAGTGGCCTAGAATGGTATGAGGAATGCCCACCCACCATTCCATCCATCCGTCCTGCCGCCTTTACAGCCTCAGCCAGGCAGCGGAGGGCCAGCGGAGGGAGGCGGGAGTCGAGGGGTGGGGGAGCGGTCGAGCGAGCAAATAGGATGATGGTTGTTTATGGGTTGGTCCCACTAGGCGTCGGGCTGTGCGATTATGTAACGGCTGAGGAGAGGCTCTGGATGCTCCCTGCTCATCCCCAGCTGACCCTCGAGGGAAAGAGATTGGGGAGGGAGGGGTGTCGCCTCACATCACAGTCACAGATCGGGGCTTACTCAGTCAGTCGTGGGGGACATACCCAGCGCCTGAGGATGTGTGTCAGTGAGTAAGCCCGACCCAGGGATGTGTTAGCCGTCAAGTGCAGGAGAAAAAAACGCTTTCTTCTGCCTGCACTTACTACTCCTTCCTGTCCTTCAACAACAACTTTTGCTGTGTGTTATACCTGCTCAGATATAACACACAGCACCTCAAGTACACAAATCTTTCTCTCCCTCTCCCTCCCTCTCTGCACCTCTTTACTCTCAGCCTACCAGCAGCCATCAATAATAGAAAGCCCATTTTGCTTGCCTGACAGGGAAATTAATGTGTTGCGTGACTGTGGATCTGCATGCAATCTGGGATAAGATGTGGACAAGCCCCAACTCAGGAGGGGTCTCCAACATAGGATCGCTCTTCCCACAGAAGAATGTCACGGCAAAGACTGATTTATGCCTCCGATTGCTTGAATTAAAAACATACTGACCGCAGAAAGAGGCTGCAGAGTTCGCTCCTGATCCCAGGTCAGAGAGAAGATATAAAGTGTCCAGCTGCACATCCCTCACACTCCATGAAACCCCCCCTTTCCCCACACCAGAAACCAAGCTTTGTGAACCAGACCGTCTGCACCATTACCCTTCTTACTCTCGGAGACCATCTGCCCTTCTCTCCCACCTTAAGACGGGGATACTCCAGCTAAGTCTCTCGCTCCGCCACGGTGGATTTACAGACAATCTGATATTCACTGAAACTACTCTGACCGCTGTAGATGTGTAACCTGGGGGTGGATTTAGGACACATATGGTAATTGTCTGTGTCAAATGAGGGATGAGTGAAGGTCATAGCTCTGGCTTTCGAAGAGTGTCCCCTGTAAGCTTTTGGCAGGGATTGTGTGTCTCCAGGCAGGCTTGAAGCAGAGGTTGGAGTCCACGAATGGAGACTGAGCAGACATGCAGAGATGAAAGCTGAATTGGCAGCTGCGGCTCTTGGCGTGGGAAGAGTCCCGTAAGCGGCTTTTTCCCACTATGATTCCAGTTGGTTTCCTCACAGGCAAGGAGGTTTTGAAGTGGCTCCCTGATACTCATACCCCTTCAGAGTAATAGCAGCCACATGGGTCCCCCCCCCCCCCCCCCCCTCTTAGCTTTGAGTCATCACAGCAGCCAAAGACCCCAGTCTCAACAATTTTATCTTCTTTTTTAAAAAAATTATTTATTTTTTATCCATAGCTCGTGCTGAAGTTTTTATTTGCACTTTATATGATGTCATGGAGCATATGTAGTTACACTGTATCCTCCTGGCAGCAGACTACACTTCCTTTTGTACTTATGAGTAAACTTCCTCTGACTACATCTATTGATTCACATGAACTGCATCCAAAAATACAAATATCAACACTTTTCCGAGAATACACAGACTGCTCTGGGCGGGGAAAGAATTAGAACAGCTATCAATGAATTATCCTTTCAGTCTTTCTTTAGCCTTTTTTTTTCTGTCATATCCACATTCCCGAGATTCTTGCTACTCCTGAAATTATACCCAATGCATTGTTTTCCCAACCCTGTGGTTACTTTTACAGTAAATACTCATTGGGAGGATGCTTTTCTGTGTGATCTATGATGATTAGGCAGCTAACTATTTGTTTAAGCAAAATGCCAGAAACTGACTCACTCATTTCTTTATCTAAATCTGAATAACTGCTGTTTAATTGAGCTCTGTTGACTAAAGTGAGTATTTTATGGGTTTGAACACATCACCTTGGGTTACAGAGGTGATTCGGTTCCCTTGTGACAACATTCACAGTACAATTTAATCAATAAGACGTAATGTAGAGTCAGACAAATACTTGTAGTGCCTACTGTAGTTTACTTTTTAGACATTTTAAGGGACACACTGTGTCAGACTGTGTTATTGTTGACATTTCATAGGTTCAGCAAAGAAATGGGACGTTTATATTGTATGTATTGTTTTTATACTTGAAGGATTCATAGGTCAGCGATAAGTGGTTTAACAAACAACAACAAATTCCTCAGTTACAAGGAGTGGACTGAAAGTGACTGAAATGGCTCCTCGAAAGCAAAATAAAAAGCAATGTGTAATAACTATACATTTACAGTCACTTTCCAGATTATAGGAGTGTGTTTAAATTTAAATCCATCTTTATACAGTGAATTTAATATTTAGTAGGACATAAAACTTTTTAAAATAGCACCACATCAAAATGATAGAGCATAGAAGTGTTGCATATAAGGTTACAACGCTGGTTAGATCTAGTTTGTCAGGTGTCAACCGGGGATAAAGACGCAGTTTCACTTTTAATTTCACCGATAATTATTGTGACACAGTGACTTTTATAGGCGCTGCTTTTGCATTTTCACAGTTCTCTAATTCCGTTTCTAAGGTACTCCGATCAGCGGGTTGGGTGTGCTTTTGGCTTGGAGCCCTCCTCTCGTTCAGCGCACAGCCAGAGGGAGCCCGCATGCTTCGCGTCTGCAGGGCGGAGCGCACAGATTTATCCAACGCACCCTCATTTAATTTGACTCTCTCCGTGTGAAGTTTAGTACTCTAAAACAGCTCACTTCCGGTGCAGATAGCAACCATAAAAGCTTGAAAACGGCTTTAAATCGACTAGATGCCTTCTCTCAAACTCATCCACGTTTAGAGCATTTCTATTGATGGCAAGTCCAAACTTGCCTTTTCCCCCCACTAGCGAATAAAAATAGACTGTTAAATCTTACGAGAAATGACTACAGCACTAATATTTATCTACAGCTTCCAGAAATATTTTTCTTTTGGAAGTTGTTTCTTTGAATTTGGGAATTTGGACACAGTCCTCTCTCCAGCTTTACTTTGAAGGCGGAGTCTCTTGACTTCCTGTGCACCCCCTCTTTGTATTTTGATGCCGCTACAGTCAGTTTCCAGGCAGGGCGAGTTCGCAGGGACTTAGATATGTACAACTGATGCGGTCTGCCGGAAGAAGAAGGAGAAGAAAAGGAGGAGGAGGCGGAGGGGCAGCGCACCGGACTGCCCCAAACAACGGGAAAAGACTTGGGAGTTGTTTTTTTTCCTTCTAGGAGGAAGGAAGCTGGAAAAGTGTCGAATATATAAGTTTGTGTTTGGAGCATTGTTACCCTCAGAGCTCCCCGTCTGCCTGTGCGGCAACAAATCTGCCTCTCCTCGTTGCAGCCAAACAGTTTCTGCTGTCCAATGAATGGAGTTGCTTTTTGCCTTGTTGGAATACCTCCCTACTCTGAGAACCACGTAAGTACGCCGAGCTGACAGTGTGGTCCTGCTTCTTACTTATCGTTAGAGGTATTGATACTTGGACATATTGCGCTTGATTAGTGTGGAGCGGTGCGCGCTCGGGCCGGTCAGAGAGCGTGATTTCCTAAGAGGATTAACTGTAGTTTACATAGCCACTGTGTACACACACACTCACAGTCATACTGTACAGAAACTAAGTGTTTGATCAGAGTTTTTCTGCAGCTTTTGCGTCGCTGCTGTGGACGCAAGTGGTGCGCAAAGAAATGAATTTAATCAGCCGCTTTACAAAAGCGAACGTCCCATTTTACGCCCGGGTGGGTTCAGTCTTTTGTCCGCGTCTCGTTGCAGCGGGACGCGGAGGAGCTGTCAGTCCAGACGGGACGTCCCAAATGGGGATGGTGCGTCACTCCTCCACTATTATCGAGCTTCTCCTCAAATCAAACATATTAATCACGCGGATTTGGCTGCATGGGGAGTCTTAGTTGATTTAGCTCCATCAGGGGATGCTACCTTTAATCAAAACTGGTGCTCTGCTGCTTTTAATCTGTTACAAATAAGCTGTAAAGTGGTGGGAGATGACTGCTGACACTGGTATAATAGTAAATGAGAAGATGGGAAAGATGTGACTTGGTCTCAATAAGCATCACAAGATACCGCGGCCACCATCACTCACACACAGCAGCTGTTTTAAGCCTGCAGAGATATACATGCAATGGTAAGTTGTTTTTTTTTCCTCCTGAGCAATGCTCTGGATGTCTGTTGGCGTGGCTCTGGAGCTGGGCATTCAAGCACTCATAGTGAAGTCATGAGGTGAGATGAGAGGTCTGCTTGCATGTGTGTGTCTGCTCAGATTTAACCTCTGAGGGTCCTTATCTTCTTGTGTGATATGGCTCCACCGTGAAAATGCAGAACTAGCAGATATTTCCTGTTCTTTGGTAAATTGCATTCATCTTTGTGTTTGACAGGGTGACAAGGTTATGTTTGCCAGTATCTCTGCTCTGAAATCATCAACCTCCGCTGTCACTCTCTAAGCTAAGTACACGAGGCTCCGAGCCCTCTCAGCAGTACCTCATCCCTGCTGTTCTGCCTCGGTGCTGGAGTTGTACAGATCCCCTCAGCTGTACTGGACACTGAAAGACAAGAGTTCACGTTTAAAGAGCTACAGGATCCACATTAGGTGGCAGAAGACTGCAGTTCATGTTCTGTTTGGTTGGTTGGTTTGTGTTTTGCACTTTGTGTTGCTATTTATGTTAACTTCCACTCAGCAGTTCGATTCAGACACCAAAAACTACTTGGTTAAGTTTAGAAAAAAATGTTATTTGGGTTGAAAAGCTGACATTAACCTTGTATGTTGAACAATGACAGTGTCTTTAAATATTACACCCCATGAGGGTTTTTTTCATGAATGAATTCAGAGCGAAAAACCTGTCGTACTATTTCCTAAACCCAGTGATCCCAGACCAAACTCCCATGGCACCAAGTGTGCATGCATTTTTAAAGCCGGCTCAATGCAGACTAGAGATTAATATAAGAAAAACAACTTGTGCATTCCTGATCTACACAGCTGCGTTCGGTTTACTGGCCGGTTGCCGTGTGTGTCTGCTCAGATTTAACCTCTGAGGGTCCTTATCTCCCTGAAACAGCAGATATTTGCTTTTGTTCTTTGATAAATTGCATTCATCTTTGTGTGCGTTTGACAGGGTGACGAGGTTACGTTTGCCAGTACCTCTGCCGTGTGTTGCAATATTGCTCTGAAGGAATCGAACCTCCGCTGTCACTCGGCGGCGCGCTCAGTCTTGCTGTAATTAGGAATTTGTCTGCTTTTATAGCTCGGCTCTACATTTTTTCCCTCCTCTCTGTTCTTGCAGAGTTTATCACCTCCAGCAAAGAGCAACACTTCCTCTTGTGTGGTCGCACATTGATTGAGCCCCTGCTGTTTTATGTCACTGCAACAGAGCTGCGAAAGCCCCTTCAGACCCACTGAATTCACTTTTATCTGTTATGTAGTATCACAGTAAAACATGAAACACTTTGATGCCGTGCGTGTTCCCACATAAAACCGTAATTGAAATGAACAGGAACTCATAAAATTCAAAGGGTTTGATATCCCCCAGAAAGACTGCCTTAGCTGTCTCATGTTGCAGAGGCTTCTGTGCTGAGTTCAGCTCGTCTCATTTCAGTCCCTGATCTGTTCTAAACCCCGTGCTTCAGCCAACACCCTGCTCTTCTTTTTAGCAGTGTTTTTTTATTTATTTTTCATGCCATGGTGCAGGAAATGAGTCGCATGCATCCATCAGCACAGATGGAAATGATCGGGATTGTTCTCCTCTCTTGCCCGAGAATTGGCAAGCGCACAATTGAACATTATTCCTTAGCAAGATGCAGGATGACACTAGAATCTAATAAAATGTCTAATTTGTCAAAATGAGGCGCAAAGTGAGTACTTTGTGTGTTCCTCCAACATTCGAGCACAGAGAAGAGGAAGGGTGGAAAGTGTCTGTGTGATGAGAGCAGTTATGATGATGTCCAGTGGGACTGGTTTAATGTTGTTAGCAGTTCTGCTCTAATGTAGCAGTGCAGCGTTTGCGGGTGAGATCGATACCGGCAGCGGCGAGCAGGGAGGGGGAAGAGGGCAGGATGAGCGGCGCTCCTGATGTCTAATGCTGCATTGTGTCACGTGATGCTGGAATATATTGATGATGGGAAACATGAGAGCACTTTTATGAAAATCTTGCCTTGAGCTGGTCGATGTTAAAGCTCACGTTTGTCCCTGCGGCACGCCCGTGTTTGTTCACTGATAAACTGCAGACTAACGCAGCATCACCCTGTAGCTGTTATTATGTGCAAATCCTTCAGTTCTCTCTACTGATCTGGAGACAGTTATCAGACTGAGGTCCAGTCTCAGAAGTTGCTCATTGCCTCAGAGAAAACCTCTTCTGGCAGAGGCAGTGGATCACAGGACAACCACCTCAGAGAGGCTGCAGACCTCAGACCACAGAGCAGTCTGCAGGTCCAGGATCAGCTCCTGGTCAAGGGAACCTTAACTGAAAGCAGCTGTAAGAGGCTGCAGAGGAAAGCATTTTAGTGATCATTAGCAGATGGCCTCACCACGTAGTAGGCACATCGCACAGCAGATGCTGCAGTGCTGACTATTTTACAGATTTTCAAAACGGTTAGACTTTCTTGGACTTCTTTTTTATTTTCCAAAATATGTTTTGCTTTCATCGACTGCTCTGTACTGTTAAAGTAAACGTTGATTCACTTTACCGTCAAACAGGTGGTAAGTGTCACCGCCACCATGAAGCAGAGTCACATCTGTAGGTGAATCTGCTAACAGGACCTTCAAGTTTTAATATCCACATTTGGATCCAAAGTATTCGTACTGAGGAAGTGATCGGATGACATTATTGTATCGATATTTGTACTTTTAGTCATTTGGTTACATTGTTTCATTTTGAGGATGGTAAAACAAAATGTTTAGGATCAGCTGCAATGTACTAATACTACAACTCATAGGCTAATACGACATATAAGCTGTGAATATTTCTTTATTACACTATATATTACAATTAAATTGTTTACTATAACGATTCAGTTGTTAACAGTGGAGTCAAAAGATAAGCAAAGTCAGAAAACTATACAAAAAAAGCCCCAAAATGCATGAATCTCTCATTAAAGCTGTTCCACGATTGTTGTGCACCTTTTGTTTTTGTTATTCCAGCCACGAAAGTAATTCCTTTGCTTGTATTGTGCATTGCATTATGGGACAGGATTGTCCACAGAATCAAACAGAATCGAGCAGTACCCAAAATATCGGCGAAGCTACACAGAGCACACTGTAAAGTAAAGTTTGTGTTTTCTCTGTGTTATTCCAGGATGTGTTGTTGAGATTTGGTGCTGTATTAAAAAAAAAAATCACTTAAATTGAATAGACCATCCTACATCAGTCAGCTCGTACCTCACACCTCCTCCCCTCCGCTGTCACCCCTGCTGCATTCCTCTAACCCAGAGACAACAGCTGCACCGCTGCTCTCACACCTCACATCCACAGTTATTAACCCTGTGAGTGTGCGTGTGTGTTGACACATGTTAATGACACTCAGACACAGTCAAGCACACAGGCGTTCGCAAAATTAGCCACTCCTCTTTGTTTACATCCTACTTAAAGGGTCAGAGTTACACCTAAAACTCATAATCTGTGCGCAGGTGCATGAAACGTACACACAACAGACACGCGCGGATGCTTTTTGGCATTGAGGCCAGTCTGAAAACTAGCTCTGTGAGAGTTTTAATTTGGCCTTCTCCCCCATGTGTGCATGAGGAAGTCCTTGATGTTGTACAAACATGGGCCAGCCAGTATAAAGGTAGGCGAAGGACATCAGTCATCATTGACCTTGTTTGCTGTGGTACGAGGGGAGCAGCTGTTGTAGCTCTGCAAAGCAGCCGTGTTTCTGCTACTAATGGCTCTTTATTGATCTTCCTGTAGGTAGTCAGCCAGTCTGCATTTCTCTCTGCCACGGTTAAGCATCAGTAATTGGTTTAGTTTAGTTTTTAAAAATTTTACATTTGTATCTGTTTATTATGCAGTGGGTGAAAGGTGAGGACTTTTATAGGGTGTGCATGATGCTCTGTGCACGTGTGCAACATGTTCTCATCCCAGGGTGCAGATACTGCTGTTCTGTCCCGGTGCTATGGGAGTTGTAGAGATCCACAAGATCTCTTGCTGCAGAGCCTCAGCAGCACTGGACAGTGAGGGATAAGAGTTCATTTTTTAGGGACCACAGGATAGCACAAGTCATAAGTCTGCAGATCACTTCCTGTTTGTGTTTTGTGCTTTGTTATTGGACTTTCACTATTTGTCCTTAATGTAAATATGTAAGAAAAATTGTGTATGTTTCTGTTCCGTGTCCTGTGTACTGTTTGTAGTATATTTGTCTTTTTGGCTGCTGTTACAACCAAATTTCCCCTTGTGGGACAATTAAAGGATTATTCTATTCTATTCTTCTATTCTATTTATGTTCACTTTCACTCAGCGGGTAGATTTAGACGCCCTTGGTTAAGTTTAATGGAAGTGGAACTCAAGTTTGTATATAAACCATCATAATCAAATAACTTGATATTTGTGCTTCCTGGGAGGCATTGCTGTTTTCTGAAACTGGCCAAAGAATTAAGAGAATTTCTAATTATTTACACACTGGGGAGACGCTCTGCTGGGTGAAAAGTGACGGATCTCATACCTACCTAGCTCTTCTCTTGCAGGGCACGCTCGGCCTGTGTTGTGCCTCAACTGGGAGATTTTCCTGTGGCGTCTGACTGGCAGGCGGTGGGAGGTTTGGTGTAAAACAAAGCCTCTCTCTCAGAAACAGATGAGAGCTAATTAGATTCAGCCTGTCGATGGTCTGGCATGCGTCAGTACCTCTTTGTATTTGTGCCTACAAAGACGCTGTGTTGGTGTGTGTCTCGAAGTGTTGTTTCTGTGAAGGAAAATATGAGGCTGTTGTACAGCACATTACATTGCATGAGGGGTTTATCGTTGACATATTGAAGAACGAAGAGCACGCCAGGTCTTGTTTGGAAATGCAGACTTGACTCTGTCTGTATCTGCTTGCAGGATCAGTCTGAAGGCAGCAGCTCAGGGTGAGGTTTGACTCAGGGTCAAGGTTCAGAGGTTAGGGGCCCCACTCGTCACACACTTGGCCCCCAGTAAAGAGGCTAAAGAGGCAGGCGGGAACGCCTGTCACTGTGTGCAGCAGGGGGGCACAGGGGTTAACCAAGGGCTCCTGCGTGACTGATTTACATTCACATCATCTGATCCTGCGTGTTGTTTCGTCTCGGTGTCGACTGTGCACAGTTCTACTTTTCTTGCACATGTTCTGTTGCTGTCTTAAGAGCGAGTGTGTGTTTGCAGAACACTATATGGAGCGATGCATCTTGCTCTCATCAGCTGTGCACTTCTTTTTTTTTTCTTTTTGCAAACAGCGGGGATTGCACTGGAATGTGAGAGAGACTAGGGTGGAGGAAGGGTAAAGAAAAAGGGAAGATAACAAAATCGGGAGAATCCTGATGAGTCATGTGGGGGGAAGCACTGAAAGGTAAAGAAATAGGAAAGAAAAAGAGGTTGTTCCTCCATAACTTCCATATAACCACCCAACTTCTCCCTCTCATCATATAATATGCACCATTTGCACTGATTGCATAAGTGGATGCATAACGAGCCCATTAAAATCCTTTTAGTTTCAACCAACCAGGCTGATTAGAAAACATCAGAAATTGTGTTTATTTTTGTTTCAGTGTGTCTTCATGATACGAATCTCCAATTACACGCCATGGCTCAAGAGCGCTAACGTAACTTTATGTTTTTCGGTGTGATGCGAAATGTTAAAGCATCCAAAGAAGAAAAAGAAGAAGAGTTGTGTTTGCTTATTAGTGAGATGACGTTTGTTTATACTGTAAATGGCAGCCGGTCAGGTAACGTCCATCAAAGCTGCAGTTGTGAGTTGATGAACTGTGAATTGCAGGTCACACACACGGTAGATCGCTGTTTTTTCATTGGAGGTCGAGCGCTGACTCACTAACCTCTATCTCTGTTTCCCAAACATCCCAGGCCGCAGTGCTGCAGTGTGCATGCACGCGCAACAACAACAGCAACGGTGTGTTTCGTGCTATTTGTAAGCGGTCTCAGACGGGAAGGCTGTTTTGACAGTCTGAAGAAATCATGGGACAGAGATTATCAGGAGGCTAATGAGCTAAGGATGCTGGGAAAAGAAAGCGCTGTGGTTTTCATGATGCCTGGTGGTTGAGCACAACATCGTCTCTGTTTACATATTCGCTCAGATTCTCTCATTGGATAATCCTAGTCATACGATTTATTTGGTTTGCTGGTTTTGTGTGTAACATTACTCCGAGATGTTGTCTCTCTTTGTTATTGTGCAGCTTTAAATCAGTAGCTTGATGCTGCTTGTATTCGGGTTTCAACACTTAACAAGAAACTACAGTCAGAAGAGAAAAAAACTTCCTTGCCAAAAAAAAATATCCAAGTTTTAGCTTCAAATTTTGACATCCATCCATCCTTTTTTCCACTTATCCACTTCAGGGTGATGGTTTTGGGTTGTGGGGAGCCTGGAGCCTATCCCAGCTTCTATAGGTAAGAGGTGGGGTACATCCTAGACAGGCTGCCAATCTGTCACAGGAAGCTGGGCCAACTAAGGCTAATTGAAAAGCAGCAAATTTCAACCTACACCTCCCAAAATATTCATATTCTCTTAAATATCATTAGATATGGTAAAAGTATTGTAAAGAAAGAATCAGCTGATTCTGATGGGTGACCAGCTGTTACAGACCCTTATTTACAAGGAGGTCACTACAGTTTGTACCTTCTTGTTTGATTTGGGAAAGTTTTTATCCCAGATGCCCGTCCTAATGTAACATTGAGGGGTTTGTGTATCCTTGTCTGGTGGAAGTGTAAACTACTACACTATGGAGTTTGCAAACTTAAAAAAATTGGGTCCCTTATTTTTCTTTCTTTTAAATTTATAGCAAAGAAACCCATATTTAATCCAGATATGTGGATTTAATTTGAAAGTGAACAAACAAAGGAATGTGGCTCAAGAATGTGAGACACAAAAGCTGATTGATTAAGAAAAAATGGCTGATTGTTCAAAATCAAAGGCGCCAAACTAAAGGTGAAATCCAAAAATGATTACCAGATATCAACTAAAATTTTGAGTTTGCTACTTTTGGATGAAAGAAGAAATACACGAGCATAAGAAGAGTAGAGCACAACATTTAGTTTGCTGGGATATGGTCACCTCTGCGACTCCCTGATAACTGCCGTCGCTAGGAAAAAATTTGTATTAACAACTGGTGAAAGAATGTTTGCAGATAAATTGGCATTTTCCATGCAAACTACAGGTAACTTTGGCAGTCTTTTTGCAACCAAAGCAATGGCAAGGAGGTTTTCCAGACTGTATATCTCTTAGTGACCTATTTCACATAGCATCAGCCAACAACCACTCACCAGCTGAGCAGGAAATAGACATTTTTCCCTAGCAACCTGGGGTTAAAAGGGGGTCGCTGATCAGTCTCTAGGCTGATGTGACTGAAGCCTTACTTGCTCAGGCAAATACACAGCAGTTGTGTTCTGTTGGCTGAAGGTTTGCATGAATTCAGATGTACTCAAACTCAACTCTAACTCTGCACACACTGAGCTTCATTATTCTCACTCATATCTCTTCTGGCTTCCTTCTCTTCTCTACTCTTTGTTGGTCTTTTTCCCTCTCTGTGTGTGACTGTGTGTGTCACAGTTCTTATTAATAGAGTAGTACTTTTTTCTTCTTCTCTGGCTTCTTCCGAATTTGAAGCTATCTTGTTTTTTCATTTCCTTGTGAATCGCTCGTTGCTTTGATCCCCTCTCTGCTTCCTTCTTTGGGCATCTCCTTTCAGGATACTCTGCCGCCGCCGCTGCTTTCAATTCTGTCTGTATGTGCCGTCTGTGAGCAGAATGTCATCCTTAAAGCAGCGGGTATTCACATGTAGGTTTTTGCCATGAAGGGTTTGTTTTTGTACAGTTCTTGTATATCCAACCCCCCCACCCACCCACCGCCCTGAGTTTACAGAGTGAAAACTAACAGTCCAGTGTGTTTCTGTTAACTTTCCTCTTTACTATAAGCAATGGCAACGTGTCTTTAATCCGAATAACAGAGTGAAAACATATGCGAGTGTATGATTCCTGTGTTAACAGTTGGAGGCCTCTGCAGGCGTCCCATTAGCTAAGCAAAATAAGAATACAAGCGCGAGCCTAATTTCCTTCAGGTGGCAAATTTGGCCTTCTTTTCTGAGGTGATAGAAGTCACGAGGCTACAAAAGGACAGTTTATTTCTGCAGGGCGAACAGTCTCTGGGTTGCATTAAAAGGCCGCTAATACAGAGTGACAGAGGTTAAAGATGCAGACATAGCATCATCAGCTTGGCATATGGATCTCATCGTTGCTCGGAGCGCTCAAAAGGGCAGTGCCTTTGGGATCTGCTCGAATATTAGGACTAAACAGGGTTTTACATCAGTCAACAGGAAGGAGCAGATGAAGTGATAGCGTGATAGGACGATCGCCCTGTATTCGAAACATGCCAGTCAGTATCTGCAGAGCATCTCTGCTCTGCTGGGGAATGCTGAAGAGAAGAGATGGTTTGCAGAAGCCCCTTTGGATTTAATCTGAGGATCGCCAGGTTTATCTCAAAGTGAGAACAGAAGCCGAAGTTACTGCCAGAAAAATCACGCCTAGCAAGTTTCGCTTGACCTCTGCATCACATGCGTTTGGCTGTGCTTCAGATTTGACTAGATTGAAAAAGGGAAGAATTCATGTGTCTGCCTCCAAACTCCTTTAAACTGTTGTAATTGATTATGTGCAGTTGCTATCTTTTGCCCGGTGGCATCATGCGTACACTGTTAAAGAGAGACTTTGTGAGCCCGTGGAGAGTCATGTGAATCAGAACACTGATCTCAATTTGAGATGGTCTATGTGAAATATTGGAAAATCTTACTGAACTTTTAGACAGTGGGAATTTGTCCAGTTGGGTTAAGAGCTGCATCGGTGTACTTGTGCATCTGCAAAAGCAGTCTTTAAAACTATTTTCACATCCCCAAATACCCAGACGTAACCCACAGATTCCCAGGTGATCAGGTTCCATCTGTGAGACCCAAACATAAGAAAAGCTTTCATTAGCTTAAACTATTCTTCACTACTCTGAGAGCTCCCTAAATGGCTACTCTACACCCCAGACTCAGCTTTGAGAATTGCTGGATCGTACAGTCCTGTGTGAACTCAGTGATGGAGACTTCCTCGGCGTGGTGTGAGCGGTGGTGCATGGCAGGAATGTAAAAACCAGATGACCTCAAATGGAAACTCCAGGGCTGATGGAAGCAGTCAAGCAGGCCATCTCGCTAGCTCTAATAAACACTCTGACTCCTTTCTGCAGTCGTCTTTCTCTTTCTTTTTTAACTGCCTCGCTCAGTTTCCCAACCTGGCTTAGCATCGCCTCCACCACGCCCCACATGTTGGACCGCCGCCTGGTTTTTGTCCCCCCTAGGGCTGAAGCTTAAGTTCAGCTTCAGCCAAGGAGAACAGCAACGTCATCTCCGAGTCCCAAAGTTATAATTTTCATCTGTTAATTATACAGAAGCAGAGATGAGCTAAATATATACATGTGGGTCTGAAGAGGGAAGCAACCGAGAAGAGGGGGCTCAAAGTACGGCCGCGCTTCTTCCAAACGCGGGCGAGGGGGGTGGAGAGAGTCAAAAGGCCTGCTGGAGCCCTGTGGTTTTCTGTTGCTGAGGCCTTCTTCTGAAAACAACCAGGAAAGAAAGAGAAGAAAAGGGAAAAAGGGGGAAAAAGAAGGGAGGGGTAGCGAGGGAGGGCATCTTATTGCAGTGGAGCTCAGACGTGACGCTCTGATTGCTCCCAGCGGTTGTGGTCAGTACAGTGGAGCGGCGAGGGGTGGGGAATACAGTGCAAGGAGCAAAGTTAGCTCTCTGCCAGATGTTGTCATAGATCCCGTCAGTATCAGAAGACTCGTTATAAGGTACAGCTGGGAATCTACCTGATAAAACCCAGCCGTCGCCTCATAGTGGCTTTCAGAAGCAGCAGGATGTGGCTGTTGTTTCGGTCCTCTTTGTTTCATGTTCTTCGGCTAAGCGTGAGGGGACGCCACATGACTAAAAACACAGTGGAAAGAGAGCACATCTTTAGCAGGAACCAGTGTGTTTTGATTTAAGTATTCTTGATGACTGCTCGGCCGTCACACATCTTTCATGCATCAAAAGGTGGAACGTTTTCAGACTTCAAGATTTTAGACATGTCTGAAAAGAGAGGAAGGATCTAGCATTCACACCTGGTGGTGTTACCAAGTGGTTTTACAGTCTGAGAGTCTTAAAGTTCAGACCTATAGTAACTATTAAGGTGAAACATAGGCAACTTGATAGTATTCATGGCAACTTTGAGCTGTAATTATCATCTATTTAACGTGCCATTCCCTCTCACCCTTCACTAAAAAATAAGCGGACACAAAAAGTTAAACTGTTAATGCATGCATGAAATATCCAGTAAGAGACGAAGCTTCCTCTTCATTTTAGTTCCGTTTTATTATCGAAGTGACCTGAACATAAAACATGCAGTCGACTACAGGAGCCGCTTCTCGCTAATTAGGTTAAAGTGGAGCACCGTCTCTCCACTTAGTGTATGTCATAGTGTGTATGCTTCATCGCTCTTTATCACATGCACAAATAGAAACCATCTTTTCCTTCATACATCCAGTTTTGATCCCATGCAATATGGCCTGCAGGTCTCTCCTTGCTATGAAAAATTTATAGCCACGAGAGACCCACCCATTAAATTTGAGAAGTATAAATGCGACACTATCAGATGTTGAAACTTTTTGAATTTGCTTCCAGAAAGCCCGTCCAAAAAAGTTCAGACGGGGCGAGCAAAAGCCTGCAAAGATTGTGTCATGTTAAAACAAAACACCGGCCAACAATATGAAGAAAATCATCCCAGTGGAGCTGAGGACGTTACATGTAATTGGAGGAGAAGTTCATCGCTGTGGAAGACTTAAGAGGCATTCACACGACTATATATGGGGATTAAATAAAGATTCAGATGATCTGAATCTTGTAAACTGCCTGTGGATGGTTTTGATATTCAGGCTGTTTACAGGAAAATCATTTTATAGATCCAGGAGCATTTTTGAAAACCATGTCAGTGAATAGTTGGTTCTTTTATCGTAAGCGATGCAATTCAAACAAACTCAGAAACAGTGACACTTACTTTGAGATTATTTTTAGGGGTTTTCATGGCTTACTTGCACATCTGTGAAGGCAGCATTAATGCTGAATGATACATACATGCTGCAATTCCACCAGCATGCTTTTCAAGACAATACCAAGATATTGTCCATGTGCTCAGTTTGCCTGCCTGCAACCCAAACCTATTAATCATTAGTAGGATTTGACGACTTATTTAAAAAATCTATACCAGAGGAGTCCCCAAACTCTTGAGTATTTATTTGCTTTAAAGATTACACCTCTCTTCCCAAGCAATCCCAGAATTCTGTTAAAAGAAGAGGTGATGTGCACATTTTTGGAAAGCGAGTTGTAAAACAGAGCAAAAATCCATAGGATAGATCGTTCTCAACACTCACTTACACATCTCTTAGTGTGTTTAATCATTTGTCAGCAGACTGTCTGTTAATGGATTCATTTCTTAGCCTTTAATTAGCTTGATTGAGCAAAGAAGTGACATTTTTGTGGTTTAGCCTCCAGCCGTGCAGTCTGGACTGTCGTCCTTTAAGTGCTGCATTAAAGTCTTTATTTAAATGAAACAATAGAGGAGGTATTTAGAGTGCGTCTCTGCGTAAATACGCGCCTGCGCCGCCGCTGTCTGAGCCCAGATGTTTAAATCGTCCTCTCCTGTCTCCTCTCCATCTGCTCTCTTCAACTTCCTGACTCTTGCTTCTGCTTTAGATCACTCTCTGTCCTCGTTTTTTATTCCCTCCAAGTTTCCCCCACTTTACCCCGGTGTTCGCTCTCCAACATCTGTCAACGCCCCCACCCTTTTCGTGTTCTCCTTCCTGCTCTGTATCGGGCATTTTTGTCCACGTAGATGCTTTGCAGGCCGGCGGGCTGACTCATGTATCCCAGCGTTCCCTTGTGGCAGAAGTAGCACAATAGGCACATGTTTTTTGTGTTATAATTTCCAAAAAATGGGTTATATGAATGAATCATTTTGCCTATAAATTGAATTAATGAATGAATTCTTGGGAAAAGGAGCAGATTGTCACATTTGGGAAGCTGGAGTCAGCGCTTTAGCTCACCTAGTTAAATGATTTAAGAAGTTATTATCAGTGCTAAATGATTACCTGTGATTTAGTTCCCTAATTGAGATTGTGTTGTTACTATCAACTTATCTGATGTGTTAAGCCAGCCGAATGATTGTTGATTAACACTGCAGTAAAAGAGTGACATGCTATAACACTGAAAGCCAAAGATTCACTGGTTTGGCAAGTTTTGTAAGACTTCCGTTATGATACACCACAGCTTCAGATTTCACGCTGATGGGCATCAATGTTTTTTTTTTACTATTTTCGGGACTAAACAGACATTAATCTTAACCTGGTTAATTATAGAAATAATCTTTTTGTGGCCTGTTTTTAAAGCAGTGTAATGTCGGTTCAGATTAAAAGCCTGACTCATATCAGTAATCACAGACTTCTTGTACATTATTAGCTTCACGGAGCTAATAATATCTTAAGTGTGTGAGTGAGTGGGCGGGAAAAGGTGACTAAAGAGTTGATATTTCAGTTCTCAGCCAGCTCACTTGGGCTGATGTCATGTGGAGTGCATGCATAATGCAGTGGGTTTGACACAGAAGACGCTTCTTCTGGTTTGCAGATTTGAGTCATGCATTGTTGTTGTTGTTGTTGTTGTAAAAGTCCTCTGGCCAGTCAGGGAGGGTTAGACCACCCCGGTACCACCTCAGCTGTGTGTTGATTAGATATCTGACCCTTGCACGTTTCGTCTCGCTCTGCACCTGCTATCGTCTCCGAGCTTTGCACAACAGAGACCACAACAGGTGTGACCTCCCTAATATCCAGTCTCCCACCCCGAGCTTATCCATTTGTAACTCATTTACAACCACGAATCGCAGATAACGGCTTACAGGTCGACTTCTTGCACTTCCTCGCCCTGGGCACACACTCATGCCACCTATTGTTGTCAAACTTTACATTTACATGTAGCTCATCACCCTTTGCCCTCTCCCCTGCGGCCCAGTGCCCTCTGGGCTTTTCCCCCCCACCCGTCTGCTTTTAGACTCTGGGTTGCAGCTGCCCTCTAGTGTCTGCTGTCTGCTCACTACATCGTGAATGCTGTTACATAGGCCTATAGGTTCCATGGCATGGGGATTTACTGGAGATTAAAGTTAAAATTAACCATCTTAAAACAGCTACATCCCCTTTTTTCACACAAGCGCTTGCTTTTGTACAATCCACTTCAGCAGATTACGCTTAATGTCTGTCTAGACGGAGAAATTGACTCCATGCCGATGCCATCTAGAGCCAATTATTGAACCGCTACATGTGAAATGTGCTCTAATAAAACTCATTATTTTATTAAAATAGCCTCATGTTTCATAACTGTAGATTATATTTAGTTAAACCTAAGAAATAGTGAGGCACAGAAAAGTTTTTCACAGCCGCTTTGTGAACACTCTTTTAAATGTTTTCTTAAAGCACGAAGGCAAAAACAAAAGTCCCCAATTCTTGGTGGGAAAATGGAAAAGACAAACAGCTTTGTTTAAGGAAAAAGTGTGGCTTTGATTTATTTGTTACTCATCTTGGGGGACCCCCTCGGAGGTTGGTAACCGCATCGTGCATATATTTGTGGTTCCTTAGTTTCCAGTGTGATGACACAGATAACTCATGTGGGCTCCTTTATCGCCTTTCCTGGCACATGTTGAGTGTGTCACCGGAGTTTGTCTCACCAGAGGCGACGGGATTTTCCTCAAGGGTTTCCAGACGTCAGATTATAACGATATTAAAGTTCTTTATCTACGTATTGTCTTTGTTGTGTCAGTCATTGTAAGCATCAAACCCCGTCTGTCCTTTTCTGACCCCTTTTTGTGCCTTTTCTCAATTCTTGCAGCCTGTGTTTAGAGAAGACACCCTACGGTTGTGTCTGCAGCGCGGTTTGTTAGCGACAGGCCAACCGAGCGCTCAGTCAGCACTCTGAATGGCTTCACTCTGCTCTTTCCTGCCTTTTTTCTCCTCTGTTTTGTAGATGCAGCAGAGAAGAGACGGACTTTTGTTTTGCCTTGCGAGGAAGCTGCAGTGGGGAAAACAAAAAGGGTAGGGAGGCCACTGTGCGTTAATCGGTTGGCTCACTGTCATGAGCCGACTATGAGAGGGATTAAAACATATCGCCAGACTAATCTGTCCCTTACACCAGCGGGCAGTTTTCACTTTCCACAGATGTGTTTGTTGTCGGGAGAGCAGTGAGGGGCAGAGACGTCGCTCCTCTGAGAGCTTTGATTGGCTTTGATTTCCTGACATTTCCAGGAGTTTCGCGCTCCCAGCTTAAGATCTAAAAGAAACGGGGGGAAGAAAAAACCTCGAGTGCTGTTTACTGAGCATTCAAATCGTTACAAGCTAGATAAAAAAAAAAGGTATGCTGTTGTGATTTAGATTAAGCCCATATGCAGGTGATGTCTGCCTGCTCGGGCATGTTTCAGCTAACCAGTAGACCATGTGCTTTTGTTCGAGCTCCTCACGTGTGGCTCACATCAGATGAACTGTAACTCAATGCCTTTATTTTCATTTTTCTTTTGCCAGCCATCTCTCTTTTTTTTCTCACTTAACCTCCTGTTTTTGTAAGTGCCGCCATGGTTCATGAAAGGGTGACAGAGAGAAAGAGAGGGTGTGAGACAGCCAGAAACCTTTTGTTTCCAAATTAGGCACTCCTCCCGCCTCACTAAAACTAACTGTTATTGTGAAAAGTGCCATATGAAATCCCACCTCGGTGCTGCCGCTTTGAAATGGATGCAGATTTTAAATCCCCGTCTGGCTTTTTCTTTCTCTCGCATCTCCCCCTCCTGGTGATGAATCGGACCTCCCCCTGGTGATCCAGCAGGGCGGTTCCGGCTGGTGGTGCATTGAACCCGGCGCTCTGGTCTGAACCACAGAGAGAAGACAAACCCCCCTGCAGCCACAGCCTTCTGACTTTAAGTGGAACCATAATTACATAGCCTAGTGTATTTATACTCAGCAGTGACTCAGTGGGACATGTGGCATGTGCTTGTGTGTATGCATGTGCACAAGAAAACCAGCCTTTTGTATTCACATGTAACTGGTTTCTGTGTGTGTGTGTGTGCCTGTGTGTGTAAGTGAAAGTCTACTGACTCAATAAACTAACTGGGGATAAAGTGAGGTGTGGATCCACCTCAATGTAGTTTGTTATTTCTGCAGGAAAGATCATTAAAATAGCCACTATGTGACTCTTGGAAGTAGAAAAATAGAAAATGTGTGACGCCCATAAAAATGATGTTGATTATTATGATGACGTACGAATTAAGGATGCATATCAGTCACGCAGTGCAAGCGCCTTGCTGCTTTAATAGGCCTGTTGCTAACATGCACAAAATTGAACAAGATCAGATGTTTGCATGCTGTGTATGAATACTTGGAGCTTATTAATAAAAAAGCTTTTTAAAGCCTTTCCAATGTTTGCTGTAATGCAAAATTGAGAACATGAAGAGCATGGCCTGTGAGTGATATGTGGGTGACTTCAGGCCAATTATAACATTCTGGATTCTTGATCAAAGATCTCCCATAATGTAAATCAGAGTTTTATTGTAAGTAAATTACTCTTTACATCATTCAACGACTGATCCCACAGACTGCACATAAAACATGGTTGTATTGAACGTAGGACCACTGCAGGGATCTCGAAGTGATCACATCTGGATGAGAGCGTAGCTAGCTTGATTAGCAAAGCGATTAGCATCACACAGATACTTGTGAAAGAATGATGTGAAACGAAACTGCTTGAATTTCATTCACCAAAACTGGTGTGTAGACTGTTGTCCTGTCACTCAATGTTGCATAATTTTACACCATAATAAAATTTAAATTGGTAAGTAGAGATGTAGAGAAGGGGAACGTTAACTTCACAGTTAAGGAAGTATCTTTAGCCTTTCCAGATTTGCTTCATTTTTCAGCCTTGCATTTGCAGCCGCACATTGCACAATATCTTAACTTCCTGGAGTAAATGTAACATATCTTCCTAACGCACATGTATACATCCTTGTGTGTTTGCACAAGATTAACAAAAAAAAAGAAAAAGTGACCCACACGGAAGAGAAACCCAGGATATCATATTAAAGTGCTAGATGACACCGAAACGCTTTGAGTTCATATTTTATATTAACTTTGGTACTTTTATTGGACAGGCCACTATTATTCACTCTTCTTGGGGTATGTTTCTGCCTGTGAAAGTAACAGACTCGTTAATTTCTCACCTCCTCAGTGAGTATAAACTATCAAAGCCCGCAGTGTGTGTTCTTGTTGGCATAGTGCGACATATCCAGAGGGTACGGTGTTTTTTGCGGATGACGGCCTTCTCCAGTCGAGTTGGAACTTGCCCCGCTGTTCGGCAGGTGAAACCTGTCTAACCTCATCGGTAACGGATGCTCGGCAGGTTAACAGTGACGACAACCGGAGGGGAACGTTGGCTGTCTGTAACAACAACATGGTTACCTGTCTGCCGCTCTCGCACGTACCCTGGACGCCTGGCTGTTTGGTGAGAACTCACCCCTGACTGATTTAGTGGTTTTCAGGTGTCACTGTGTTGTATATGGGTGGGTTCTCTGGGAAGGAGTGTGTTTGCACGTGAGAGTGGGAGTATAGGCTTGACAAAGAGGTCATGTTCACATCCAGTAGTGACCGTGTTATTTTCAGAGCTTTTACAACCACAGCAGCGCCCGTTGCTCTCCTTCTCTGTCTTTGGCAGCTTTTTTCCATGTTCTCTCATTATCATTCTCCCTCCTCTGTGTTTTCCCCTCCTAACTATAAGAAAAAGGGAGTAGAAGACTAAGCATAGCAGCCGCAAATGTTTTTTTTCCTCTCTCTTTGTGCTGCAAATTGGCCTCTTTCTCTTTTCTCTCTTTTTTTTTCGTCTCCCCTTTGAGTGGAGGGGAGGCGGTGGAGGCAGGGCTGGCTTTTGTGGAGTTTAGCAGCGGGACCAAAGCTCTGTCACTGTGTTTGTGTCGCTCACACACACACATGTGCAGCACACGTGCAGCACAGGAAGGATCCAACGTGGATTTGACCTACCAGCAGCAACCCTACAGGAGATATCTTCACCTGGACTGTTAACAGCTGACCCGCTCTCGGTTTTTCCCAACGTATGGCTTCAAGAGTTCCTCTTTACAGTGCACAGGTGTTTGTTTACTGATGACAGTCAGACCGGTTCATGTGGAAGGAGTCAGTAACTGTCTGGATACAGTCCGAGTAACAAAAACAAGGACTAAAGAGAAAGCAAAAGAGGAGACGCAACAGAAAAGCAACAGATCGAGTAGCTGATGGTCGCTGTGATAAAGTAAACATTCGGGATTAAGATGAGAGAGAGATGAAGTTTGTCTGGCACTAGAGGTAGAGAGGGAGGGTGAAAGGAGAGAGTGGGGGCAGTGGGAGGGAGGAGAGACAGAAGATCCAGCCCTCTGGGACAGCAGTTGTGTGTTTTGGGGGGTGGACAGAGTGGCTTTGAATGCAGAACATCACTGGACACCGACAGGAGGGCTGCTGTCAGTTGGTCTGTGTGTGTGTGTCTGTAGTGAAACCAGACCTACCTCTGATCCCTGCACCACACACACTCCTCTATCTGCTGCCTTTTTCTTCCTCTGGTTCGAACCCCCCAATAGTGCGGATGAGGGTCTTGGAGAGCTGACCGATGGAGGTCAGGAGGCTGTGATGTGTAACTTGTTGGATTAAACTTTCCCGAGGCTCAGCAGCAGCAGCAGCAGCAATGGACTGGAGCCAGGAGGCGTGAAGTTAAATGACTGGAGAATCGGAAGACACTAAAAGCAGCCACCCTGTCTTGGCTCGATTGTAGATCTGTGTCTGGACATCGTCCAGGACTTTGTGTTGGTGCTTGAGTGTGTGCAGCCCATGTTGGTGGCGAGCGATGCGGATCTGACCAAACTCAGCGCTCCGATGCCCGCTGCTATGCTCCCGTGTCCTGCGCCAGCCGGGTCTGACTGGAGCTTCCAGAACCCGGTGGGGGTGGACTGCAGCTCCCCCGAACCTCGTTGCATTTGGCTGGCGGTTCTACGTGGAGCCACGACCTCGGAGCCACCCACTTCGCCACCTGCCATGCCTATTGGGCACAGCCAGAGCTCTCATCAGCCCAGGGTAAGAAGGGGTCACCGGTCTTCACCCATCTAACGTTAAGATGTGGTGACTGTGGCTAAAAGCATCAGTCAGTGGCTGCTGTTAAATGACAACAAATTAAATGCTTTAGCGAGGTAACTTGATGAGGATTTCCATCAGTGTATTGATCCCCATCACAGCTTCTAATAGCAAGATGTGAAATTCGTAGGAATTTCCTGTTTTATCTGTTTTTAAAAATAAGATTTAGCAGTTAAAACTGTACATTGCTTGTTTGAATAGTTTCTCATTAATTTTTCTGTTGTCAAATGAATTGACCAGATTGCTTATTTAACATACTTCCTGCTAAATCCTCTGCCACTTTACACTCCAAGACGTCGCAGATGTTTTTTGTCATGCTCGTGGTGACTTTTGTGGTTCTCCAGAATTAACACGGCAAACAATGATATCAGCAATACTCTCCAGAAACCGCTGTGTGCAATTAGTCATGCATGTCAGCAATGCTTCCCTGTAACTGTACTCATTGTTTGGAGCCGGTTAACCCCTCAGCTGTTGGTAGATTCTTTAAAGTTTCTGGAGAAATGCCTGTGTTGCCTTCAGGCTCTTTTTTTTTTTGGCAAGCACACTTTGTTTAGACTTCTTTGAGTGGATCAATATAATTAAGAAAGTGTAGTTTTTACCTACAGTCAAGGTGGCTTTTAGCTGCAGTTGGCCTGCAAAGACCTATACAGGCACATACACACCGGACTGTTGAATTTGTTGTGGACTTGTTAATTCTGAACAAAAATATACTTAGAATTATGAATTGAAGATCAGATAAGCTACATTTAGCGAATAAAAATATGGACAATTGTGACCGTGGGACTTCTCTGTGCACCTTTTTTCTCATTTTTCCCAGCTTACTCACGTTTTCCATCCATTGGATTAGGAATGGCTTGCATATTGACCCTTTTCTTCCTCTGGGGAGCTTCTAATTACTGGCTAAGCACAGTTTAAGGTGGCTTCTAAGTATCACTTTGATCGAGGTGTCATGCAGTTGTACAGCTGTGCATCCCCACCCCCCAAGTCCCAAATGCGCTCAGAATTCAGGCCATTACTTCCTCATTTAACCGTGATCATTTATGTGGAATATCGCATCTTTTTTCACAGCTTTTTTTTTTTTTTAATGGTTCTCATCATCCCCCTCCCCCCTGACTCATTGACACAGTTTTAAAAATGCCATAGTGAGGAATGTACGTGTGGGGGGAGGAAAAGGAGAGGCTGTACGGACACAGCTGGGACAAACAGACACTGTACACTGTTTAAATTTTAGGAGAGGGGGAGGAAGAGCAGTTGCACCTAGCCGTCTCTATCTGTTACTTTAAGTTGAAATATGCGCTTCTACTATCTCTCTGGCACATCATATGTCTGGTATCTTGGTCTGCTTTATTATCGTTGAGATTTATTGCATTTGAGGGATCACAGGATTGGCCCATTCAATTCTTTTTGCATTTTTTTTCTTTACATTCAGCTGCCGGCGCGACCGCAACACCCTCACGAGTTGTAAAGGTGAAAATCTGTCATGTAGAAGGGGTCCTCGGATGCCAGAGTGTGATAAAGCGCAGTGTTTTGTTGCACTTTCACCTCTTTGTTAAAGCAAAAAGTTGAGGCAGCGAGGATAAAAAGTCCCTGGTCAGATTTAAACCCACGACACAGACTAACTGCCATGTGCTGCTGCCCACTCAGCTATCAAGTCATGCTGTAAAAGTTATTCTAAAACCGCTCCTCCTGGAAATGATTCTAGGCCTTGGATTGAATTAAAATAGCTTAAATGAACTTCACTGCTACCAGTGATGCAGGTTTCAGTTGGACAAATAGGCATGTTTTGCTATTCAAGAGAAAAAAAACCCTGTTTAACAGCCATTGCATCATCACCTGTTGGCCTGGTTGAACTGTGCTGGACTGGTTTTTCAGCAAACATTCTGTATTCACACACGTTCGCAAGTATGGCCCCTTAATTATATCGTTATATAAATAACAGAATCCGCCGGCTTCCTTAAGAGAGTAAAGGTGGATATTCACGTGCACGTCATACATTTGTGAGACATAGGATGCTTGTGGAGGTGCAGAGGTGGGGGAGCGCTCTCTGTGTGTGGCCGGTGAGTCCAGGAATTATCAGGATGAGATGGTTTGGCTTTTTTTTTCACGCCGTCCCCTCTCCTGTTCCCTCTTGGCAGCTCGGCTCCGGGCTGCGGACGCAGACAGCTATGACCATCGGGATTAAAGGCTCGTCAGCATTTGTAACAGCCGCAAAGCTCCACTTTTCAAACAGGTTGCAGCTCTCAGCTGTTTAAAAGAGCATTATTGTTCTGTCCTGCTGGGGTTTTAGCAGGAGCCGGGCTCCCTGACAGTCACTGCATTCCTCTGAACTGCTTTACCTCTGGATGGAGCGGGGACAAGAGCGTGTGCCTGTGTGGACGTGCGCTACCCTACACGTACGCTGTTCCCGACGATTATGCCGTCAGCTTTACAATATTGTCATGTCCTAGAAAAGCCTCTTAAGACTCAAAAATCCTTTATTATGGGATTTCAGGGAAGATTACCACCCCCGCTGTTTATTTATAGCGTTTTTATTCTCTAATAAAGCTGATGGGGCTCTAAAATTTTGGCGCCGCAATTTAAACATCAAACATTTCCTCTGGATTTTATAGATGCAGCATGCTATGTTGTCCTTGAGCTGCTCCTTTCTTGTCTTATCAGTCCTGCATCTTAATTATATGGTTCTTAATTGAAATCAGGAGGAAAATGTCCTCGGGGAAGAGCCGGCTGCTGCTATGTGTTGTCAAAGCACACCACTTTACCCACTAAACATTCACTCAAAGGAGGAAGCTGTGGTGTGACATTACAAGCTTTTCTGCATATTCAGTTGTTTCCAATGAAGCATTTTTTTTACTCTTTTTTAATGACATCATCTACAGGTGATAACAGGATTCTTCAGTTCTCTGTGCTCGCTGAAGTTTATTTGCTAATCAGCCTCAGCAGGTAATACTTCTTTCGGCGAAAACAATGTGAAACAGTTTAAATTCCCACTTGCAGGGCAGGAAATACCAAATGTCTTCTTTTCTCAGCAAAACAGGAGCGAGGTTTCCCTCGTCTGTGCTTCCAGCCTGCGTAGGAAGTCAAGATTAGACTGCAAAACCGCAGAAACAATTTTCCAAGTTCCTTGTTGGTTAAGCTGAATGTCCTGTCCCGGAGAGGCCTGTCAGCAAGCTTAAACTGTTTTTTAATTTTATTTTGGTAGTGGTGGCAGAGGAAACTGGTCGAATCATGCTCAGAGGGCATGAGAGGGGGTTCGTCTTGTTTTAGGGGGAAAAGGTTGAGTCTAGATTCGGCAGAATGGCCGAGCAGAAACACAGCCCACACAGTCCAGAGCTGCAGAGTGGGAAACTGTCCTCCTGGCTCAGAGACCCAGGCAGACCCTGTGTGTTTTGGGTAATCACAGGGTTCAGTATTCTCAGCGCCGGGAGGGGCCATGTGGTCGAAACCGGCGTGCTGGAGCCTGTCCCTCGCTGGGGCCCGATACTCCTCCTCCTTCTGCATCTCCTTCTCTCCTCATCCTTCTCGTCTCATTCACTCTATCTGTGCTCCCGCCCCTCCTGTGCCAGTTGCTGTGTGTGTTTCAACTTGTCCAAAACCAAACCGCGCCCTCCAAGGAATTCACTCTGTCTCTTCCTCCTTTCACCCCGTTGCTCTTTCATTTCCTCTTTTTTTTTTCTTGGCCTTTTCTTTTTCTTTATCATTTTAATTTGACACTCCAAGCACTCCCCTGCCTTCCTCACGCACCTCTTTATGCGGCTCGCATAATAGGCCTCGCTGCATGCCTAAGAAAAGAAAATAGAAGGGTTATTTTACATTGTTTGGACTGCCAGACTAAAGATCCAGCTTTGAGAATCTATGGATATCACAGTCTGCGAAACGTGCACATCATATCTTCCAAAATAATCTTTTGTGATTGTTTGGAAAATAGCCAAGATTAACCAAAATTATATTTATACTTCTTAAAGTTTAAGAGTTTTAACCAGCAAACATTTTGATGTTTCTGAAAGTAGCCTATACGTGCAAACTTATTTTTTGGTTTCTTTTTTTTTCCCTTGATGGAATGTGAAATTAGAGGAAAAGAACATGTGCGGTAAATGTCGGCAGAGCCAGGTTTCCACTGCAAGAATAGAAGTGGAGAGAGAGGAAGAAGAGGTGGAAGGGAGGAGAGGTTGGAAGGAAGGAGAAAGAGGGGTGAAGAATGGAAGTGCCTCCATAACTCTCCGTGGTTATATTTGTAGGGTTATCCCGCCCCACAGTGCTGCCCCACTTCCTGCCTCAAGCCTGCCACTTCCTGTTGTTCTGTGGCCATGCGGAGATTTGCCAGGACAGGCCTGTGCGCGTTATTGTGCGTGCGTGTAAGCATGTTTATCGGGAGGACAGGAAGCGGAATGTGGGGTGTGCATCTAGATGATGCGGTCTAGAAATACTAACCCACTGACACGAAAACATGTATGCAAAATACACAATCACAGAATCTGAAGACGCGCAAAACAGTTTAGGATGTCGACTTTTAAGGGCACACTGACTCATATCTCAGTGTGGTTTGAGTAATCTGAATCTCAGAGCGTTCACTCATTTTTCATATCAAGTGACATGCACATCAAATCACACCTAAAATGACATCTGTGGCCTCTGTTTGTTGATTCATGGCTTGTACACTCATAAAATAAGTCCCTTTATTAGGGCTGTGCGATATGACCAACATCTCATATCCCGATATAAGACATCTATCGTCCCGATAACGATATAAATCACAAAAATGTAACATTTTCTGTAAATTCTTTGAATCTCGTGCAGCTCGACTTGCGGGAAGTGTTTCCAACTGCGCGTCGTGTAGCTGGAGTCGAGTGTTTTAACCGATGCATGAAACGATACATTTTTAGACATAAGTTGTAACGGCCGCCGTTTTCTTTGCGAGTATTTATTACACGGCGTGCTGCGGGGAAAAGCCTGTTCTAACGTTTGAGTCTAAGGTCTATTTTTTTAGCACCTGGCGGCTCTTTTTTTACTTCTCATCCGTAAATAATCTGCTCTTTTACGTGATTCAGTTTATTTTGAAAAGTCTCAACAGGATCTTGAGCTTTATTGTGAAAGGTTTATGTGGAACATAAACAAGCGGACCCACGAAGCGATGGTTTTACGTCGTTGTTGCTGACCACAACGCATAAAAACAGGCGCTTGTCCGTCTGTAGTGTGGTTATATTAAATATAAGAGAAAGAGAGAACTTTAAGAAATTAATATAGCCACTACAGTGACCATCAAAACGATGAAAAAATATTGCCGTAAACAGTTTATTTTGCGACATCACGAAACAAACGATAGCGTAAAATGAAACGATAGACGTTTTTATATCGTCATCCGATATATATCGTTATATCGAACAGCCCTACCCTTTATTGTATCTTTAGGGCTGTAATGGCATGTCACAAAGTGACCTTCGACAGGGGTGTTCATCCCATATTAAATCAATAAAACCTGTGGAAAAAACATCATAAGATAAGTAAAATGTCCAGTATACAGATGTTTTTGTTAGTCATTAAATTAGTTCAAATGTGCTGGGGAGTAAAAATTCTGTTGTTGCAGGGTTTTAAAGGCTTATAGCACAAATTAAAATGTATATTCAATTCAGTTTTATTTATATTGTGCCAAATCACAGCAGCAGTTGCCGCATGCTTTAGTAAATGTGCAAAACCCAGGTGAATGTGAAGGCGGTCAAGCAGGTGGTACTTGTTTGTATCCGTTGACAGTTTTGTACATTAATGTAACAGTTAGTAGGTGAGAGGTGGATCACATTTACTTTTAATAGACTCCTGTAGCATTTCTCACAGTGTATGACGTTAGCGTTTAACCAGTGTACGAACTTATTTGGGCAACCTTTACCTCTGTCATCATTCACTTCGTCTAATGTAATCTAATCTTCAAGTAAGATTAGATAAAATGTCATCATTTAATCTGGTGTCCTCCTGAGCTCATCGTTGATTTAACCGAAACAGTGCGTAGGCGTAAAAATGTGCGCAATGTGATTTAAGATCCCCGTGCAGCTCCTGGTTTGCTCATATCAGTGTGAGCCCTCATCTTTAGTTAATGAAAAACAAATCAATGTCTTTTTTTGTCTAAATGATCATTTACTAAGAAGAAAAATGATCCGACTGTTTATAATCTCTTTCTGAAACTATTAAAAATGTTACTTTTGTCTGCTGTGCATTGCATTTTTATGCTGTAGTATCCATCAGTAAGATGCTAAGAAGTTATTTTTACCATCAGTATGCAGAAGATTGCAGCTTTAAAGAAAATAAAGCACGGCACAGTGACTGAAAGACCGGGCTGACTTGGTCGGACTAGTCATTACAGTGTTTTAATTTATGTTTGGGAGAGTGTGAGAGTGCAGGGAGTTCAGTTTTACTAAGAAAAGTTTTGCAGTGACTTGATGTGTGCAGCAGACTTAAGCTGTGAGCTGGCACTCAGATTCCCTTCTTCCTCCTCTCCCTCGCTCCCACTCCTGCCTGTTTGGTCAGGTGATTGTGTTTGACTGACAGATGTGGGTCGATGGGGCAGCAGGCGGGTGATAGTTCTCACGTGTGTCTGTCAGCTGAGCTTGCCGGACTTATTTACTGGGCAGCAGGAATGAGAAATTTAGAGAGCTGTGCTGAAAATCTGCCTTTATTCTCCACTCTCAGAGTCCCTGGATCTTCTCTCCCTATAATAAGACCAAGGTCACTGTAGTCTGAACTGGGTGATACCCGCATTTCCCGCTTGGCCCCGTCTAGATATGGCCTCTTCCTGATAGTCCCCCCTGCCCTCCCCCAGGTGTGTTTATTGACTATTGTTCTGAGGCTGGGTGGCATGCAGAGGCTAGCAGACAGGACTTCACAAGGAAGCTGCTAATGAGCGGTCCGGCAGCGGCGGAGTTAATGTCACCGAGTACAGAGGCACCTTGTGCTTCTCCAGTGAGCCATAAATCTGGACAACTGCAGGTTTTTCTCGAGTGTTGGTGCGAATAATGGGAAAGAACTGATATTGCTGACATTTCTGATGCCCGTAAATCTTATTAGAACCATATATTCCAGCTTACTAAATGATAAAAATGCAGTCTTTTTGTATAAAATTGCTTTTCCTGCTTGAGGTAATGTTTTTAACCAGATCTCTTTGTGTTTACAGGCTAAGGGGCGGAGGGATGGTTTCTCCTCAGCCGGTGACAACCCTCGGCCGCCGATGGCGACCCGGCCGGGAAGGGAGGGGGTCGGCATGGGCTGGAAGGGTCCCCGGACGCTGGTTCTCCATAAGAACTCCCAGGGTTTCGGTTTCACATTACGCCACTTCATCGTTTATCCTCCAGAATCCGCTTTGCACACTAACCTCAAGGTGAGGGTCACAGATGTCTGCAGGTCCCTGAAACACTAGAAAATGCCTTAAATGTTAAAGGTGTTTAAAAGTGTTGAATTATGTTATAAAAATACCATTTGTGCTTCAGGGCTTAGTGTCACAAAGTGCTTTGTGTTTGTTTTTATAGTACACATGGTCTCCATTTCATCCTAGCTGGCATTTAAAGGGGTTTCGAAGGCCTTAGCTTTAACTCGCTGAACTCAGGAGAGAGCCAATTTGAGCTCAGAGATAAAGCCAATCATACTGTGGCTGCGGGTCAGCGAGGTTGAGTGGAGCAAACTGAACACAAAGACAAAGGGAGAAAACAAGCCTGGGTGATTCGAGACAGCAGACGACGAAGAAACCGAGCTGTTAGAGGAAGAGAGGCACAGATCTGGAGACAGAACAAGGACCGGGGCTTAGATTTTACTACTTTGAGGAATTTAAAAAAACACCTCCAATTTTACTCCTGTTTGTTTCACAGGCCTGTTTTTGTCCCTGGTGAATTCAGGCTTGTGCTGGTGTTGGGAAATGAGCCCGAGTGGTTATTTAGCTGTTTGAGGTGTGGGGGCAAACGTCTCCAGATGTGAAATTGAGGGATGTGGAGGCTGGGGTGGGGTGAGCCAGCTGAAACAAGGCCTCTATTATTTTTATACCACCCCACCATCTAGCAGCTGCTGATAGGAACACGAATTGAATGGGATCTGTTGTCTTATCCTGGTACCACTCACTGGCAGCCGGGCTGTACCATGCCAGCCCTGGACAATAGGCCCACTGCTGGCCTTTGGCCTCATTTCTGCCCTTGTCTCCTCTGCCTCAGAAGGGATCACATGTTGTTTTTTGGACAATTGGACTCACAGATCTTTCTGTTGTTATCTGAAGAGGCTTCATGGAAACCTCCCAAATTAACCTCTTAGTGTCCAATTAGTACAGATTCACAGGGTCTGTGACTCATTCATGCTCTCGATTTATAAGTCTACAGATCGTCTGGGTTGTGGTTCTAACAGGACCCTTCAGCAACCTTCTCTTGACACTTCCTCTTATCAGGATGTAACTTGATTTTTATTCACTTTGGAGAAAAAAACAATATTTTATTTAATGTGAAACGAAGTGAACTAAAAAAAAGAAGTAACTACAGTACCACAGATTTCTTTGTTACTTAATTTCTTTGCTTATTTACTCTGTGTAGAGTCAAAGTACTTGTTATTGAGTTACATCATACAGCAGTCATGCTATTGCCATACATACAAGCTGAAATAAACAAAAGTACTCATTCAGATAGGGAGGACATACACTGGATCTATTTTTAGATGCTAGCTCCTTTTATTATTTATTATATCCTGAAGCCCATAGTAGAAGATGTGAAAAACAGCCCTGCTTTTGTTACCTGGTCAAAATTCACTCATTCTGAGGAGACATTTGGGTGGTCTGTGGTCTTTAGCTACCAGCCTTGTGTTTCTCGGCACATTTTGCACATTGCTGTCACATTTCTTTCCTTACGAGCAATAAATTCCAAGCAATGCACACATTTGCCACCGTTGAACTGGGAACTGAGGAGACTGTTTTTTGAAGGGTTTATGTAACTGCATAACCATTTGATCAAGGAGAAGTTTCTTGGATCGAGATGTCAAAGGTCAGTCGCTTTCCTCGGACTTCCATGACCTGGATGACTGAGAACCTCCCCAGATAACTATGCGTCCAGTAACTTTGATTTTAATACTGAATTTTGGACAAAAAGTGTGTTACATTACATTAAAGTAACATGTTATTAGTGTGATGATACAGTGAAGAATTGCTGTTTTATTATCACTGAAAACTGGGATGTACCTTGTGAGCATCAGGGTGGATACGGATGCATTTTTGTGTGACACCTTGGTAGGTTTAGAGTCTTTTCAATCCAGTGCCAGTGTAACCGGTGGGATTCTGCGTTGTGTCTGATAAAAAAGGTAAAAGAAAGAAAGGCCTCCAAGTAAATAATTTGCCCACTCCAGCTGCTCTCCCACAGGGGAATTGTAGAAAAGGGCTGGCATTTATTTTTACATTAAACATAAAGTATGGATTTACACGTAACATATTTGACATAAGATAAAACAAAAACAACAACACAAAATCCGACATACCTGATAAAAAAGGTAAAAGAAAGAAAGGCCTCCAAGTAAATAATTTGCCCACTCCAGCTCCTACGACCAAATACAAACAGTGGGGAAGAGGGTTAGCTCAACCCACCACAACTTCCAAGCTAGCAAGAAGTATATATTCATGCTAGCATTTATGGCGCCTAAAACCCATTTATGATACATACATACTACACACTTGTAACATCTAACAAAAAACAGGCTCAATAATGACAATAATTGAACTAAAATCACAATCAGAAACATCCAGGTGGCTAAATATGCATTATATGAGCGTTTTACAGTGTTGGGAAAGAAATTATACCCACCTCTCCCACAGGGGAATTGTAGAAAAGGGGAGAGGCAAAAGGGGTACACTGTATTTATAGGGTTGCACCAAAGAAGAAGAAGAAAAGAATGAGGAGGGGCTCTAACTGATAATGAACATAACTACAGGCTTGGAGGTCCTAAAAGTCAGGTATAAAAGGAACGGTTTGGGGGTTTAGAACACATTTTGTGTAATTATAACAATGTGATTTATGACCCTGTTACACCAGAAATCCGCATAAATTAAGGGATGAGTAATTTTCCAGATGTATAGAATCCCTAGCGTAGACTTTTGTGTCCACCTCTTCCCATCTCCTTCCGGATGTGGTGAAATTAGGACTGGCCGGGTGGTGAGTGTCCCCAGCTATGAGTTCTATTCTGGGGTCGGCAGCTATCCTTTCTCTGCCTCTAAACCCTCCACCATTGTCTGCAGAGCCCGGAATGAGCCCACTCAGCGCAGGATAAAGCCCGGCAGCAGTCAGCCCACCGTGCCCCTGCCCACAAACTGTCCACTCAGCTTAGTGTGTGTGTGTCTGTGCGTGTGTGTGTGTGTGTGTGAAGGTGATCAGAGAACCTGCAGCTATCAGATCTCACCACCTCGTTTCTCACTGTCCCCGCCTTTATTTACTCACTGTGTGTGTGATGTCATGAGCACCTGCAGATTGTCAAACCAGATAGTCAGTGTCTGTGCTGGATCTGCAACATTAAGAGCTCATGAAAACAAACAGGTCGGTGTCAGGAGGTTTGGCATAAATTGTCAGTGAAGTCACCGGCACGTGAGGGAAAGCTGTAAACAGTTGATCTCATCCTTCCACATTTTGGTTTCTGTTCAGAAAAAGGTCACCTGGGGTTGAGACCTGTGGCCAAAGTTAGAAGCCGTATGCTGCTGAAGTGTCTGTGTTTAAACCAGGAGTATGAGGGCCTGTATGAGGCCTTTCTACTACATGATGTAAACCCCAAATCATCACTTGGTAGCATTCCTGCCTCGAAAAGTAGTGATAGCTTTTGTTTTTCCCCACAGTTTTGTCTAAAAGTTGTCTAAAAGCACTTTATTATTGGTTGCAAAATTTTCCATGTAGCACAGCCAGTTTCCGTCCTGCAAATCTTTGTATATGGTCAATTTTCTGACAGTGTCTGAAGTAGCAACTTTTCCCACATTTCCAAGAGTAAAAACTTTTTTTTAAAGCTCAGCGCTTGCGTTGCATCACATGTCGACCTTTCTGTGCATGTGGAAAAATTTACCCCTCGCTATCAGATCTCTCTCGTCTAGAACTTCTTAAACGCGGCCAAAGACTATCTCAACAAATGTGTTTGTAATTACTAGGACAACAATAAATGTCTCTTACAGGGATTTTACGCTTTAAATTTGCTCTAATATGTGTAATTCTGTCTTTCTGTTCGCAGGATGAGGAGAACGGTAACGGAAAGGGTGAGCTGCTTCTATTTTTTGCCTTCTCAGTCTTTTATTAGTGCTCCAGTTAAAGCTTACTACAGGGATAGGGATAATGATGATGTAATTGAGGCAAGACCCTACTGTAATTCACTCATGTCTCGCCTGCTCTGCAGCCTTTATGCGCCACCTACAGGACGCTATCCAGTACTACATCTAAAAATCCACCCGCAGTTAGACTTCTAGTTATCCAGCTTTTTCTAGTTTTCTTGACTTGAGATGCTGAAAAAAAGTGTGAATATTTATCAATAAATATCAATAAGAAATGTAATTTTACATAAATAAACATGCAGTAGTATAAGCTGAAAAAAAAATTTCCTTAGTTTTGGACCCCACAGTCTGACAACCTCTGAGTTAGATGCTCATGGACGTATTTACTCGTCTGAAAAAGTGCTACTTTCAGCTGCTACCTGGTTCACTCGGGGTTGGAACAGAAGGTAGCTCTGCATATGTGAATTGGAAGAGTTTAACAGGAGATGCTCTTCCTAACACAACCCACGAGGCATTTGCGCCTCCTCCCGGGATTCACCTGACGAGGGAGTTTTCACTCGTGGGGTGAACGTGTAAACGACTACACTGTGGAGCCACGTCGCTCGTGTCAAAAACAAACCCTTAACAAATATCTGATGGGCGCTGATAGAAAGTGTCAGCTGTAACTGTTCGTAGGTGTAGCGCAGCAGAAGGAGAACAGATTTGTTTGAGCCTGCAGCTTTACTCGGCGCTTCTGAAAGATTTGTGGGTGTAGCGCTTATCAAACAACCAGCCTGGCGTGGACTCGCAGGTGATATTCATGAAGTAATCGTAAAACAAATACATCAGAGAGTACATCTGTATATAAATGTCATGTCTGCTTAGATATGCATGTGAATTTACCCAAATGAGTTCATGCAAAAAATGTAAACTAATGGATTGTTGTACTGTGCACCTCCAATACAGAATGGCATTTTATTTATGTTATTTTACTATTATTTACTATTTGACTATTATTTACAATATTTGGATGATTAATAATATATATAATATTGTATAATGGTAAATGTTCATACCCACATGTGCATTTCTTTTTCTTTCCTCGTGCATTAACTGAATCTGTCTATGTCCTCTTTTCTTGTTGTCATTCAGGGTTTCAGAAAGGTCAGTTGGAGCCAATGGACACTATATTTGTGAAGAACGTGAGAGAAAAGGGTCCGGCCCATCAGGCAGGCCTGTGCACAGGTAAAAGGAACATGTTGTGCAGGAGCGAGGACGCCTCGATTTGCATTGGAAATCTGTTCTGCGCGCAGGTCACGTGACGCTGCATGAGCATGCAGAGAGAAGTCGACTAACAATAAAAACAAAGGAGACGAGAGTTATTACAGAACGAGAGCTCAGTGTGTGCGAGGTTTTCCTCTCGTGTATTTCTGTGACAGCAGAGCAAACCAGTACTCGGTGTTAAAGCACCAGCTTGATTTAACGCAAAGTGACGCATCCACGGAGTTGCACGCTGCCTCAAACGTATGCAAAAACACGCCCTGCGAGCACCGCGTATGTGTTTCAGCTTGCATAAAGTAACCGCAAATGCATATAAAATTTGAGCAGGTAGTTATCGGACGCCTTTCCTCAAGGCCTTGGTTCACAAAAGCTGAGCTGTACCAGACATACCTGTTCTTTATGCTTGAAAGCTATTTTAATTTTATTGATGTACTTTTTTGCCTTTAAGACAAATTGAACACCACATGAAGTGAAAAAGTGTGAGATTAAGTTCAAGCTGGCTTTTGATGCCACCCAATACAGGTGATTTGCTTAATGTGGTTTTGGTTTTACTGACTTTAGACAGCCCAGAGTCAATTATTCAAAAAGTTCACTACTTATTTTTCACTCCGGGTCATTATTATTTTGATGTCTTCATTCAGGGAATTTACCCCTTACCCAGTTTCTTTATCATTTCCTCTTGCTTTAAAGGTCAGAGTTCGCTGATTCATTGTTTTCAAATGTATCAGTGATATAATATGACAATCTGTCCATGCTGTGCAGGGGATCGTCTGGTGAAAGTGAATGGAGAAAGTATTCTAGGAAAGACGTACTCACAGGTGATCGCCCTCATTCAGAACAGGTAAGAATCCCTTCCTGTGAGCCCCTTCAGAGCCTTTTAGGTGTTGATTTATAGGAGTCATAGGAGAGTGACACAAAAAGTTGTGATATGTGCACTGACTCGTGTATATCTTCATGCTTGCCAGCTCACCATCTGGCTATAAGCCGAGCTAGGCAGCAACAGGAATAGCTTGTTTCACCCTGAGATATGAGAATAACCTCATGACAGATCAATGTGACGCATCCAAATCATATCTAATGATCCAAATGTAATGTAGGAGGGAGTGCGTGACTTCACCTTTACAAATATACTTGTTTAACTGGGCCACAGGTGTTTGTTTTTTTAAATAACATAATTTCATCAGTCTAAATGCTAAAAATTCACACAAGGGCAAAAAAACATTAACTAAAAAATCCCAACAACCAACTGTTCTGATTGGCTTTCTGCCTTTCACATAGTTTGTTAGTCTTTTGCTGCATATTATGAGTTTTAATGGAAGGTATGAAACATCAAGTGACATACATCAGTTCAGATTACCCGATGGAACTGATTCATTATCCTCCTGCTCAAATCAGTGCTGGTATTCGTTTAAGAATAGCTGGAGTTTGTTTAAGGTTTCTTTTGTATTTGATGTTATTGTATTTTTATTTTAGCTATAACAATCCACAGGTACAAATGTTGCCTCTGAGGTCTTATTCTCGCTCTTGTCTCTTTTTGTGGCACGTGTCCTGCAGTGAGAGCGTGTTGGAGCTCTCCATTATGCCAAAGGATGAAGATGTGCTTCAGTTGGTAAGTGTGAGTATGAGATTTTTCACACATATTTTACCCCACCCCACCTCAAATACACACACAAAATAAACCCACACATATTACATGCATTATTTTAGGACACTGCAGAAGTCTGCAGAGATGATTCACGGCGTCACTGTTGAAGAATTTCAAGATTTTGTTAGAATGGCTGCAGAGTGACTCACAAGCTCTCCGCTCTGTGTTTAGATTACAACACATGATCATTTAAAACCACTGGTATCTGTCAAAGTTTGTGCTTGCGGAAAAAAAAACCAACCCAAAAACTTGTCGCTCACACACCCATGTTCCGTAAAACACATTTTTATCGCTCCACAGGTTGCTCTTTCACAAGATCCAACATGCATCGTTAAATGCCCCTCCCATTAACCTGGAGCAACTCGTCGACACACACAAACACCAGATAAGCTGATTTAACTGGTCTTTCTCACAGACGCAGAAACATCACCGTTGCTCCCAGAAATGCCCCAAACTGCCCTCTCCTTCCAAGCGTCCTGCCGTGTCTTAATATTATAAACCCCCTCCTCTGTTGTCTCGCTCCTCCCCTCGCTGCTACGCCTGTATTTGCTGCATTCCTAGCATGACCTCACCAATCCCGCGCACCTCCCTCCACACTCCCACAGGGTGGAGTAAGATGAGGAGGAGGAGAGAGGGAGTTTGGAAAGATCTGAGAGAGGCAGAAACGAGTCGATAGAGCAGATAGAAAAGTCACAAATACAAAGGAAAAGAAAAGAAGTTAAAGTCTGGATGTTTTAGGACGAGGACGCGGTACAAAATGAAGAGCAGAATGTTTTAGCTGCAGAGCTGTCGCATCCGCGGTGTTAGTGAGCTCTTCTTTTTCTGCTTGTGTGGCTTCGGTCTTAACGCACAAGCTGTGGCAAGGCTCTGGATTCTGTTGGACAGCCTAAACGTTTCATTAGGTAAACCTTTAAAAGTGTCAAACTGTCTCTGATTTAAAATGTCTTTGTCATGCGAGTTTAAAAATAACTGGAAGTAGGTGTGTTTTTGGTTTAAATGTGGCAGCGTGGCCGATTCCTGAAATGATCGGGTAATTTAAAGCTAGTTGTTTATATTTGGATTCTCCTAAAGCAGCAAAGTGTGTGTGTGTTCTGTATTTGTTTAGATAACATTAGAGGATACTTTTGTATTTATAGCTAGCTGCAGTGCGGTGAGTGTTGTGGCTTTTTCTCGGGGGAATTCTTCCAGTTTGGTAGCTAGTTTGTGTTTGTGTGGAGAGCCGAGGCCTCGGGGACAAACTGTGGTAATAACGCAGAAGCTTCCCCTTTCAGGCTGTTGTTGTGTGTAAAGCAGAATGACACTGTGCTGTTGTCAAACTTGTTTACAGGAGGAGGCCATTTTTATTTAAACTTCTCATTCCACACATACATAGACGCGCACACAGACACACACCTACCTACCTACCTTTGTAATTTCCCATTTCTTCCTGTCACGTCTGTTCTCACGGTTCCTCCATCTTCCCTCCTTTCTCTAGGCGTACTCCCAGGATGCCTACCTGACGGGTAATGAACCGTACGCTGGGGGAGCTGAAAACCTTCCGCCGCCACCCCCCCTATGTTACCCACGCTCCAAGACGACGTCGGTTTCTGGAGCTCCCCTCTCATCCCCCATGGGCCAGAACCAGCTGGATAACTGGAGTCGCTGGCCAGGTTCTTCCAGCCCCTCATCACCCTTGGACAACCGATCTGCTGTGTGCAGCCCCGCCAGCTGGCAGGAGGGGCGGCCAGGCGAGCCCGGTGGTGTGGGTCACAGCAGTCCAGCCCACCGCACAGAGGAGATCCAGTACGGTATGACCAGCCAGCAGCCTCAGGGCCAGATTAGGGGACGCTCCTACTCTTCGTCTTCCTCCTCCGGAGGCCCTTTGTCCAGCCCGCTACAAGTTCACTACCCCAACCACCATGGTGCCAGCTCTTCACAGGCTCAGCCACGCAAGTCCAGCTCAGCCTGGACCAGTCCCCCTCAGCCACAGGTCAGCCACAGCCGCAGTGACCGCTGCCAGCAGGCCCTCTCTGACTGGTACTACAACCAGCAGCCGGATCGCTCAGTACGCAAGATGCAGACCCGCCATCGGAGCTACTCTCAAGACCGGCTCAGTGAATCAAGGAGGCAGCAGCAGCGTACAGGTGGCTGGCCACACAGCGCCTCCCAGGACACTCTGCTCTTACTTCAGCAGTCAGGACCCGGACCCCAAGGGGAGCCATACTGGACCTACGGAGAGCACACTGCCACTAACTATACTCGAACACGCTCGGAAAATTTGCTCGCCTTCTACGACCACCATGGTCGCTCGTCAGAGATGTTGGACCGAGGAGCAGCTGGACTGGTCTCGCCTCGGATTGACAGGCCCGCGTGGCTCCAGCAGGCCCCCCAGCCTCCCCCGAGGACTGACGCTTACCACAGGCAGGGCAACCATTTTAGCGCAGCGCAAGCTCCTCAAGTGTCCCGGCAGTCACAGCCAACCTCTAAACACCACCCGCAGACCCACACCCAGCCACAGCCGGCGCCCACTCAGAGCAGGCGGCTTCCTCCTGGACAGAGCGTGGACGACCAGCCGGTGGGCTACCGTAGCTACAGCCCATCTTTTTACCGCAAAACAGGCCGCATCCTGCAGCAGGCTCATTCGTTCAGGGACCCTTCATACTCTGGCCCCCACTTAAACTGGAACCCAGTACCTAAAACCAGCCCTCCAGAGGGGACGCCAGCACCTCCCACTGCCTCCACCACAACTCCAGTTGCCTCCGCCACGCCTGAATCCCAGGACAGAGGGTACAGGCCAACAAACCACGAGAGGGAACGAGGGGCAGTGGAAGGGCAGGCTGAATTGGTGGCACAGACCCAGGAAGTGGTGATGAGGCAGAAACCCCCCACCGGGCGGAGGAATGTCCAGGGTATGCGTCACCCTCACTACGCCCTGCCTTTGGATGGGCTAGAACCCTCTTTGTTTTCTCCTGATCCCAAAGACTCAGCCCCAGCTCCCGGTTCCACAGGAGATGTAGCCTCAGGCAAACCAAATGGAAACCTTGCTCCCCTCCCACTAGAGGATGACTCTCTGGCCTCCATCCCCTTCATAGGTGAGTAGGGAGCCTCCAAGCTTCCTCCCATGTCCCTTCTCCTCCTTCCCTAACACAAAAAACCCCACACTGACCTTGAGATTTCATTAGTCGTCCTCTAAAATGTAATCTACACTGAGTGTTTACTGAACGTTAGCGAAAGCTTAACCGAGAGGAAATGCAAAGCAGATGAAAATTAGAATTTGTGTGTTGTTTAATTTCCTCCTCGTCTGCATATTCAGACGCCAGAGTCTGCCCAGACGCAGTTTCCGATCCGTCTGTGAATGTTTGCGTTGGGTAATAGCGGTATTCCCACAGTCTTACGCACCATATTAGTCGTATGTGCGATGGAAGTTCACTAATCCTGCTGGCTGCCCTCCTGACTTTAAGGTCACCTCACTGTGCTGAGGAAATGAGGTGGAGGTCTGGACTTCCTGAATGTGGGTTGTTGTTTAGAGGGATAATTTTCAATTTCACATCTGTGGAGTTTGATTTTGTGTGTTGAGGCGTGACAGGAGCTCAACAGCTACTGACAGTGGTTTTAATCTAAACCAGTAATACTAATAACGATCTGTCATAGCACCGTCCGAGCAGGACATGCAGTCTTTTCTGTTTGTTTTCTACAGTTATGGCCTGCATATGTTGCCGTCAGTGGGAGTTGACTGCGATCGTGTTCGAGCTTGTTTCTTGCTCTGAAAAGGCTCAAACAGAAGGGGCCCTGTAGGCTTCTGATTAGATTCTATCACTTGACACGGACATTAGTCAAAGTCAAACCACAAGCAAATGAAGTCAGCCGGTGAGGCTGGACTTGCCTATATCGCCCACTCGCAGCCTGCGGAAAACTTGCACTAATGTTGAATAGATTCAAATCAGCTGACTGGGAAGCTTTGACCCATCTTGGAATGACTGGATATTTGAGCCAAGCTGCGCTCTGCCCCAGAGAGTCATTTAAAGAGAGAAACTACAGGAAACCAGGAAGGCATCTCTCGGCCTCTCTGTCAATCCGTCAGAGCACATTCTTGCCTCGTACTTTCACCTGAATTAAACGAAACCGAGCAGCCAGAGCAGCAGGTCAGGACATGTTTAATATCCATAAACTGAAACTAGGATAGACAAGAAGTAGTCGTTCTGTCTTTCTGTCTTTTTTCTTTCTGTTTCTTTCTTTCTTTCTTTCTTTCTTTCTCTATCTAACTGACGCAGATGCTGATATAATCGGAGGCTGTTTAGGGACATGCAATTTCACGGGCTGTTGTTTTTCTTCTTCTTTTCAAAGCAAGGGTGTCTGTGAGATAGCAGTTCAAAGGCAAACCGTGTCTGAATGCAGATACTGTATGTTTTTATCAAATCTCGTACACCATATTGAATTTCCCCTAAATTCAATGAAGTGTTTAATACTTTCTCTGTTTCTGGTAGCTCGTACGAAATGAAACGACAAATTATATCGAACGCTGCTGCAGGATTTTATTGTGCGCCCACTTGGAGTCTTTGTAAGCTATAAATTGCCAGGAGGTTTTTGTCATGGTCCTTGTGGGGGAACAGTGGGGGCTCCCGCCTTCAATGCAGCTATTGTACTGCTCTACTAGATGAAGGGTTTTATGTGGGGGGTTCATTCTATGACTGTCTTTACTAGCTGGACCCTGGACATGATGGACTTCGTGTACTGGCCCTCTGTGTTTTCTTACAGGCACCTGCTTTCAATTACTTTGTATTGAAAGCTCAAGCTCATTCTCTCATTTTTCTTGGTCTAAACTTCTCTACATTGAATTACAGTTGCTACAGGTTAGTTTGATAGTCAGTTAATTCTTTGAGATATTTCGTAAGCAGGAGTACAGGGGTATTAATCACCCCCAGCAGCTAGTAAAACATGCTGCAAAAACTCAGGCCTCAGACTATTTATATTCAACTCTTGGCTCTGTATGATGTCAGAGAGAAGGAATATCCCTACGAAACTCCACATGGAGTTCAAACCTTCTAGTTGTGAGGGACAGCCAGTCAAAGGAAAGCTGGCATCTTTGCCCTAAAGGGGGAGGAGCTAAAAGGGTTGGTTTCTGATAGTTCAGAGTCCATGAAATGAGGTCCAGTTTAGATGTAATAAAGATAAATAAGAATTATTTAGAACTGTATATCATGCAGAGGATAAAAACTAGAAATCAAGCACAATAGGTCCCTCTTAATAAAGTAAATATTCCAAAGAGGAATGAGTCTTTAAGCGTTTCTTCTATCTTCACCATTCGTCCAGGATAAATATGAGTCAGGAATTCCTCGTTTACTATACGTACTGTAGAGCAGCAGCACAGTGTACTTCAGTATGCTGCTCCCCTCTGCTGGTCTGTCTCTGTGTCGTGTTTCTGAGCTCACTCTGGCTGCCTGTTAATGACGGCCTTTGTTAAACCCACAGCCCGGCTATTTCTGGGCCGTGCTGTAAACAGGCAGATTCCTTATCCCAGACTGGGAATGTTTTCCGCCTTGTGTCGGCCTCTAAAATGCACAGGAGTGAAGAATAGAAAAGCGAGGGTGGGAAGAAGAGCGTGAAGAAAGGGAAGAGACGAAGGATGTTAGAGGACTGGACTGTAAGAAGAGAGATGGTTATTAAAATGGGGAAAATTCAATATGAAACCAGTGCAGGGTTTTTCTAAAATGACCATGTGGTGGTCAGTTGAGGTGTGGCGGAGTGAGGCTGTGCTGCCCTCTGCTGTTTCCTCCGAGAGCAAACCAGAGCCTCGACGCATTTCGGTCCTGAGAGTTTAAAACATCACGGCAAATCCAGCTTCTCCTCACTGTATGCAAATATCAGACCAGCCCCTAATCCTCACAGTCAGTCAGGAAGTGTGAGCGTGTTTGTGTATGAATGTTTCTGTGCGTTAGAGTTTCATATCCCTTTACTTCACCTGAAACTGCTGATGACTAGTAGCCTGTGTGATCCTAACCATTTTATGCCTTTGTCTTCTTAAATACTACGTTTCTCTATCAGCATAAAAAAAATCCCCAGAATTCTTATGTTGGAAAGGAAAGGAAAAGATCATTCATGCCCAGTAGTTTATTTTCTACCTTTTGGACAGTAACGGTTTCTCTTGCATGTATCAGATCATGCCTACGCTGGGGTAGATTTCACAAAGAACTGAAACCATGAGCCAGTAAACCTGTAACAAAACCCCCTCCTCTCGGTTAGCTACTGAACAGTTCTTCCTATGGCAGCAGAAGACGCAGGTATTGTATTTTCTGTAAGCTTTTTGCCTGTTCAGCCGTGTTCCTGTGTGACTTTTTCTTACTGTAGTTGGGTCGCAGCAATGCTTACTTTCCTGAGAGAGGACAGGAGCTTTTAGTGACTTCATCTGTGTGTTCTTAAGTGACCATATAAATGTATGTTTCTGACTTTCTTGTACTTCTCACGGGAATCTGGAAGTGCATCATGTTAAAGTGTTGTGGTAAATGTTTTAAGGTGGTAGTCAAATTTAAAGATAAAGTGAAAGAAACTGTGAAAAGCGTTTTCTTTTTAAGTTTCTCTGATGGTAATCCTCCAATTCCTCATCGTTCCTCTACCTTAAAACCTCCTCTCCTTACTTTCCCCTAACCCAACCCATTTTTTTCTTACCTTCTCGCCCTTTTTGCTAACACCTAACCCGTCTCCTTCTCTTTCCCCCTTTCCTTCCTTCCCTCCACCCGCCCACAGACGAGCCAACCAGCCCCGGCGCCGATTTGCGCGCCCGGCACGTGCCGGCTTCCTCCGTTGTCTCCAGCGGCATAAGTTCAACGCCCGCCGTGGTCAACAGCCCCGCATCCCCCACCTTCACCTTCCCCCTCACTAGGCTCTTCTCACACGACTGCAGTGAGTGCCCCCTCCTCCCTCCCTTCCTCGCCACTGCATGCAGCCAAAAATTAAGATTCTCTTTTTATTTCCGATGTGGATTTATAAAGCATGAGATTTGAAGAGAGTATAAAATTTTATAACTGCTGTAATTTCCATCTTATGAAGCATTTTGTCTCTTATTGTGTTTTAACTGCCTTATTTTCTTAACACAAATGGGGGGAAAAGCTGAAATCTTGAACTTGAGGACGCACTTAAGTTGTGGAAATTTACGTTTTATTTTATAGAGCTGAAAAAAAGTTTGTTTTTATGAGAAGTGAACTTTAAAATCTCACTTTAAAACGCCTTAAAAACCAAAATAGCTTGACAAGATGAAGTTTCAGCAGTTTGCATGTTGAATTTGTAGATTGGACTTGAACACATTGGTTTAGATCATTTTTTGGTCACAATTCTAAGCGTGCATGAAGCCCAATCTGTGTATTTTCAAATTAATTTAGCCCATTTTGGTGGTGTACAAACCAAGACTTGCATGATTGTGAAAAAGCTGCACAAAAAAATGAATATGGGTGTGTACACCTGTATGCCAGAGGTGAGCAAACGGTCCAAAGAAACCAGTCTAACCCCCACTCCTCTAGCTCATGTCCCTACTCACCATCTCCACCAAGTCGCTGATTCACTCGCCCTGCTAAACCCCCCCCCCCCCCCCCCCCCCCCACACACCTCCTCCACCACCTCCCACTTCCTCCCTCACTGCCCCAATCTCCTAATCCAACACCATCCACTCCGGTGATTGGCATTACATCAACATTCTTTCTGTTTTTTTTCCCTCTTTCTCTTTCTTTCTGCTCTCTTCTCTCTCTCTCTCGTTCTCTCCATCCATTCATTCATCCCTCACTGAGCAGGCAGTATTAAATCCAGTCGCCGTTCCTCCTATGTTCTAGCCATCTCCAGCGAGCGCTCCAAGTCATGTGACGAAGGACTCAACACGTTCAGAGAGGACGGACGATCCTTGTAAGTACTGCAGATCCCGGACATCTGATAGAAATTATATTTCACGTTATTGATATTAACGACTCTTTGTTGTGATGTTATATTCAAGTAGGAGGCTTCCAAAAAGAGTGAAGAGCTTCTTCACAGATGGGGTGAGTTCCTCACTTTTTATTACTGCACATAAACCGACACGATCTGTAAATACTTTGCATGTTATCATAAAATTCGAAGACGAAGCTAAAATGCAAACAAATGCAACTACAGTGGGGCAAAAAAGTATTTAGTCAGCCACCGATTGTGCAAGTTCCCCCACTTAAAATGATGACAGAGGTCAGTAATTTGCACCAGAGGTACACTTCAACTGTGAGAGACAGAATGTGAAAAAAAAATCCATGAATTCACATGGTAGGATTTGTAAAGAATTTATTCGTAAATCAGGGTGGAAAATAAGTATTTGGTCACCTCAAACAAGGAAAATCCCTGGCTCTCACAGACCTGTAACGTCTTCTGTAAGAAGCTTTTCTGTCCCCCACTCGTTACCTTTATGAATGGCACCTGTTTGACCTCATCATCTGTATAAAAGACACCTGTCCACAGCCTCAACCAGTCAGACTCCAAACGCCGCCATGGCCAAGACCAAAGAGCTTTCGAAGGACACCAGGAAAAGAATTGTAGACCTGCACCAGACTGGGAAGAGTGAATCTACAATAGGCAAGCAGCTTGGTGTGAAAAAATCAACTGTGGGAGCAATCATCAGAAAATGGAAGACATACAAGACCACTGATAATCTCCCTCGATCTGGGGCTCCACGCAAGATCTCATCCCGTGGGGTCAAAATGATCATGAGAACGGTGAGCAAAGATCCCAGAACCACACGGGGGGACCTGGTGAATGACCTGCAGAGAGCTGGGACCAAAGTAACAAAGGTCACCATCAGTAACACACTACAACGGCAGGGAATCAAATCCCGCAGTGCCAGACGTGTTCCGCTGCTGAAGCCAGTGCATGTCCAGGCCCGTCTGAAGTTTGCCAGAGAGCACATGGATGATACAGCAGAGGATTGGGAGAATGTCATGTGGTCAGATGAAACCAAAGTAGAACTTTTTGGTATAAACTCAACTCGTCGTGTTTGGAGGAAGAAGAATACTGAGTTGCAGCCCAAGAACACCATACCTACTGTGAAGCACGGGGGTGGAAACATCATGCTATGGGGCTGTTTTTCTGCCAAGGGGACAGGACGACTGATCCGTGTTAAGGACAGAATGAATGGGACCAAGTATCGTGAGATTTTGAGCCAAAACCTCCTTCCATCAGTGAGAACTTTGAAGATGAAACGAGGCTGGGTCTTCCAACATGACAATGATCCAAAACACACCGGGCAACAAAGGAGTGGCTCCGTAAGAAGCATTTGAAAGTCCTGGAGTGGCCTAGCCAGTCTCCAGACCTCAACCCCATAGAAAATCTGTGGCGGGAGTTGAAAGTCCGTGTTGCTCGGCGACAGCCCCAAAACATCACTGCTCTTGAGAAGATCTGCATGGAGGAATGGGCCAAAATACCAGCTACTGTGTGTGCAAACCTGGTAAAGACCTATAGTAAACGTTTGACCTCTGTTATTGCCAACAAAGGTTATGTTACAAAGTATTGAGTTGTATTTTTGTTATTGACCAAATACTTATTTTCCACCCTGATTTACAAATAAATTCTTTACAAATCCTACCATGTGAATTCATGGATTTTTTTTTCACATTCTGTCTCTCACAGTTGAAGTGTACCTCTGGTGCAAATTACTGACCTCTGTCATCATTTTAAGTGGGGGAACTTGCACAATCGGTGGCTGACTAAATACTTTTTTGCCCCACTGTAAATCATCATCAACCCACATTGAATTTAACTAAGGCAATGAATTAATTATGGCAAACCAACATTAATATTTTTAAATGCGGTCATACAAAAAAATGGATGGATGGTTGCACAAACGTCTAAAACAAGTTATTATAATCATTATAATTCTCATTATCAAATTCAGGCTGAGGTTTCGAAGGAGTTTCAAACGACTTCTTCCTGCCACCGCCGAGCTACAGAGACACAAATCATATTAAACTTTTGTCATTAAAACCAGTGAGGTGTTTTTTCTGTGACACGCTGCCATAAAAGAGTCGTAAAGTCTGAAATGAAGTGTTGGGACACGTGGCTTAAGTTTGCCAACGTTAAATATAATTTAACTACAGCTACCGTGAGCTGGTTACACTGGAACACTATGAGTGTGTCTTCTGTTATTACAGCTTTTTAAATCAGCTTTTTATTTGTGCAAGGAAAGGATTGTGTTATGTTTTAATAAAGCTTTTATCAGGTAATATTTGGCCATATGCAAAGACACATAAAGGTGTGATAGCTGATGGTTCAACTGGTGGTTCGTCCGTTGCAAAATCCTGCAGTATGGAAACTACTGCAATCTTCTGCCATGAAAAGCCAGGTCAGCATGAAGAGTGCAGTTTTCTTTGAAACTGTTGCATGGTATTTTTAAAAGCAATTTTAAATTTAAACAATAATTAGCAACACAAAATAATATGCATTGATGTATTTTTGCACGTTATAAAAGAAGCTTGAGAGTTAAAAAATAAACAGAAGGTGAAAACTAGCTGAAACCATTTTGTGAACTTTGAAAACTAACTTTAAAAGAAAAAGTAAGATGCTTACTTTTGATTTCTGTTAAAAAAAATGTTATACAACCAAAATAAAAAAGACTAAAACTAACACTGAAACCAATAGAATCTAAACTAAAACTAAAGATTTTCAGCTAATAAAAACTAACTTGAAATGAGAAAATCCGCTCTAAACACTAGCTAACTGAAAACAGAAAGTCAACAAATTTCCTGAAAACTTTTCCGGTTGTGTTTCAGTCTCTGGACAACATCGGGACAGCGGAGGAGGTTCGGTCGAAACGTCACTCCACCTCGGAGCTGGGAAACATCACTTACAGCGATGTACGGCGAGAAGGATGGCTGCACTACAAGCAGATCCACACCGAGAAGGGCAAGGTGGGCAAATCGAGCTTGATTACAAGTGAAAGCTGGAAAGCATAGCAAAGGAGTCGCATCACATCTCCTCTTTCCTTCACAGAAGGTAGGCAGCGCCATGCGTCCGTGGAAGCGCGTCTTTTCGGTTCTTCGCTCCCAATCGCTGTTCCTCTACAAGGATAAGCGGGAGGCGGTGCTTCGCGGAGCCACGATTGGAGGTTCGGCCGAGGATGAGCAGCCGATCAGCATCCGGGGCTGCCTGGTGGACATCGCGTACAGCGAGACCAAACGAAAGCACGCCCTCCGGCTGACCACCCAGGACTTCTGTGAGTACTTGCTGCAAGCGGAGGACCGGGAGGACATGCTGAATTGGATAAAGCTCATCGGGGAGAACAGCAAGATAGACAACGAGGTCAGAGAACACACTTTTACCGGGCGGATTTTCAATAACTGTATGCATTTAACATGTTCTCAGTGAAAACCTCAGACTCATAATGCAGGCGTGTTTATGTCTCGCAGGAGCTCGGCTTTTCCAGGCAGGCCCTCATTAATAAGAAGCTTAATGACTACAGAAAACAAAGGTGAGTCACCCGATCATGAATATTGCTGTCCTTTCTCCTCATCCTGCCTGGATTTTCCCCTCCCACACACCAGAAAAATGCAGGTTAACTTAAATTGAAGTCAATTTTACTCTAACCTGTCCTGGATTTTTGCCACCGGACGAGCAGATACAGCTAAATGTAAATGAACCACAACAGTAATACCTACGCCGTCTCTCTGTCTCCCCCTACAGTCCAGCTGTCAACAAGCCAGATTCCTCTCCCAAGTTGTCCCGTATGAAGCCTCCCTTCCTGCTCAATAAGACGGAGAACGCTGCCGGAGCGCCACGCTCGCCCAAACCAGAAGGCAAAGGTCAGTGTCGGGGAGACTCGAAGCCATCCACGCTGGCATTCGGCATTTGCTGAATACTGGGCTCTAACTTTGCTATCGACTTTGTCTTCAAACTGATCTTGGGATCAAAACTATAAAGAATTAATTGGACCAATTTTGAGTGTATTTGGAACTCCTCAAAGTTGTGAATAGCTCATCATTTAGTTGTCATATTCACTCTTGTTGTGGAGGCACCTTTAGTCAACTGCTTTGTTGTTTCTTCTCTTTTTTGTCCATATTATTTCAATATTTAATTATACCATGCTAACACAAAGCAACTATACATAAGACTGACCTAAAAAGTGCAACTCTTGCCCAAAGTAAGTACTAATCTTTTCAAATGTTTAGAGATTTATTTATTTTTTTATCCCATTCTATTAAAGCAGTCTGCTGGTTTTCAAAACCTTTTTTATTTTTGTTTTAATGGGCGACAGCCTTTAGATAAGAAGGTGTTTAGTCAAACATGGAAGTTGCTAAGTTTCTGTTCAACCTGCCTACAGATGAGAGCAGCCCTCCAAAGTCTCCATGGGGAATTAACATCATGAAGAAGGCAAAGAAAGCTGGGCCCAAAGCTTTCGGTGTGAGGCTGGAGGAATGTCAACCTGGTACAAATAACAAGGTTAGCCACACGGACCTCTGTCACCACCTGAATGCGGTAAAACTGTTTTCCTTATTTTCTGTGATCACACGTTTCCGTGTCTCCTTCTGCAGTTCGTTCCAATGATTGTGGAGATCTGCTGTGGCCTCGTGGAAGAGATGGGTCTGGAATACACCGGCATTTACCGAGTCCCGGGGAATAACGCCATGGTGTCGCTGCTCCAGGAGCAGCTCAACAAGGGCGTGGACATCAACCCTGCAGAGGAGGTGCAGGAATATAAATATACATTCAGTCGTGTAAAAAAAAAAAAAAAAAAAAAAAGTGCAGCCTCTTTCATTTCTGAGATTTTACATATCAGCACATAAAAAAATCATCTGGTGCTTCGTAGGTCTTAAAATAGCCTGTAAACGCAACCTCAGATGAACCTCAGTGCTGTAATTTATTTAGCAAAAAATAAGCCAAACTCCAGAAGCAGTAAGTACACACTTATTGCTTCACAGGAATTAAGATGGCAAGTGGCAGCCAGGTGCTGCTAATTGAATGCACTTGATAAACTGATCATTAGCAAGTTTGAGCGCCTCATTTCCAAACAATTCGAAGCCTGTTATTGTCCAAGAGGTAGAAATGGAAAACCTTCAAGAACAGCTGCCAGTCTTTCCAAAGATTGTTTGAAAAGATTCCAGGAAATTCCTCGACAACAATGTGAGAGGCTTCTAAAGTCATGCAGAAAACCACAACTTAAAGTTATTGCTCCTGAATGTGTTTCTACAAGCCTGCTGAATCATTGGGATCTACTTTTTTTTTTTTTACATGATCATTTTTTTTACAAGAATACTGTCGATCCTCAAAGAGAGGGAAAAAAGCAACAATTAACTGGCGCTTTTAGTACAAAAGGCGATTGGTAACGATATCTGAGTCGTCTCTGTGTGCTCTGTCGTCTGCAGAAGTGGCAGGACCTCAATGTCGTCAGTAGTTTACTCAAATCCTTCTTCAGGAAACTCCCAGAGCCACTCTTCACCAACGGTGAGACCAACAGGTTCCAACATGCCATCGCAAAACATCGCTACGCAGCCTAATCACACGGCTTCATCTGACTTTTTATATCTTCTCATATCTTAACAGACAAGTACAACGACTTCATCGATGCCAATCGGATGGAAAATGCATCCGACAGACTGAAGACCATGAAGAAGTTGGTACGTGTTTACCCGCTTGGGTTAAGTGCGCGCAGAAGTCGGGCAGGTTAAACAGGTTTACGGTTTTGACGTTTCATTTTGTTTTCCTTTCATTCGTATAGATCCGCGACCTCCCAGATCATTATTACCACACTCTCAAGTTCCTGGTTGGTCACCTGAAGACTGTAGCTGACAACTCGGATAAAAACAAGGTGGGATAAAGGGAATTTGTAAACGCGGACGAAATGTATCACCGTTAAATGACAATTTCCTTCAGTTAAATGCAGATAAAACAGAAACTTTGATTATTGCACCTGATCACATGCTCTCAGAAATTAGGCAGCATATCAGTTTTTTAGACCCTTTATTTCAGTTGAGTCTCAGAAACTTAGGTGTTATATTTGACAGTTCAATGTCTCTTGAGAAACACTATAAACAACTTGTCCGGAACTGTTTTTATCATCTAAGAAACATTTCTAAACTCAGACTACTGGTGTCAAAGGCAGAACTTGAGATGATTATTCATGCTTTTATTTCTTCTCGTTTGGATTATTGTAACGGTCTTTTTACGTGTCTCAACAAATCAGCTCTGGATCGCCTTCAGTCTGTACAGAATGCAGCGGCAAGGCTTTTAACTGGTACAAATAAGAGGTCACACATTACTCCAGTTTTGGCTTCTCTTCATTGGTTGCCTGTAAATTTTAGGGTTCATTTTAAAATTTTAGTTGTAACTTTTAGAGCTCTGCACGGTGAAGCTCCCCAGTATATCTCTGACCTGTTGAAACCTCATGCTTCATCCCGAGCACTTAGGTCTTCAGGTCAGAGGCTACTGGTGGTCCCACGTACCAGGTTTAAAACACGTGGGGATCGGGCTTTTCAGGCACTGGCACCTAGGCTGTGGAACTCTCTGCCGTTGTCTTTACGCTGTCTAGACTCTACTGACTCCTTTAAAAAGCAGCTGAAGACATTTTTATACAAACGGGCTTTTAATTAATTTTAACTTGTATGTCTGATCTTATTGTAAAGCACTTTGTGATTTTTATCTGTGAAATGTGCTATATAAATAAATTTTACTTACTACTTACTTACTTACTTACCGTTAAGTATTTGGTATTAATGTCATCAATATGTTCCTGGCGTCTCTAGATGGAGCCTCGTAACTTGGCTCTCGTGTTTGGGCCGACGCTGGTTCGGACGTCTGAGGACAACATGAAAGACATGGTCACTCACATGCCCGACCGCTACAAGATCGTAGAAACGCTCATACAACACGTGAGAGATGCAAACGCGCACGTACAGTATAATTCATCCTTATTAGTATCCAAGTCATGCTCAGCATTTCTTTCTCCGGCTTTCTTGCAGTGCACCTGGTTTTTCACTGACGAGCTAGACAAGGATGAGAAGGTATGCTTTCAAAGGCAGTGATAGATGCTGCAACTGACCAAAAAAAGTGCAGAATGTTTGGCACAAAGTTGCAAACGTCACTGCAAATAACTGGAAAGCAGCTCTGCGAAAGAATCTCTATTGCTCTAGAAAATGACAGGAAAAAAAGAAAATCCACTGTTGCGGGAATTTGAAACATTGTATCCAACATTTTAAGAAAAATGACTGGTTGATTGAAGAGTCACATCATTCATTATTTCTTTTTATTTGGTCATTTAATATTTTTTCATGATGTAATGGAGCTCTCTGACAAACCCAACAAGTCACTCTGCTGTTCGGTGGCGACATTTAATTTTTAATCTTTGTGAAATTGGAAAATTGTCGAGACATGCTTTCAAAAGCAAATCATTCAAGACTTATTGACCTTTCTAGGAATTTTCTTCCAGTTTCAATAACTAATATTTCCCTAATGATAATTGTCTCATAAGTATGCAGCAGCTGCTACACTTGATCTCCAGAAATGGAGCTGAATTAATGATAGCTGCATTTGAGCTCTTGGCCTAGGGATTGAGATGCTAGCCACGTCCCCAATTTCAGTCTGTCTCACTCTGTTCTTCATTTGCTGTCATGTACTGCCCATAATAAAGATATAAAAGGCCTCTAAAACTACGGCGGATACTTGACAGTTTATGGATGCAATGCTCCGAGTTTTTAAAGTAAATCTACCCCGTCCCTGCAGACACCAGTGGACACGGAGGACGTGCAGCCCGCCCCCAACATCGACCACCTGCTCTCCAACATCGGCAGGACCGCTCTGCTCGGCGAAGCCTCGGGTGAGCGCGCCGTTTACAGCTCCGCCTTTCTTTGACGAGCCGCACCAGTAGCACTGAGTTAGAATTAGTAAACGCGAAACGAATGCTGCTGCTTTTCATTTAAAGCTGGAAGTAGGTAATTCCTCACTTGTGTGTTGAATGTTGTGCGGCCAGGTTTGTCTAAAACAAGACAACAGTAATACATTTATAAATATTAAAAGAAACCAATGATCACCGAAGTTCCACTGAGAGGTTTTTACAATTAATCTGAAGGAATATATTTCTAGGACTAACAGATTCTGTTTGCTTAAAGGCAGTTGATAGAATTCCTGGCCTGATTCAGAATTCTCCTTGGAAGTTTGTCCCAGTTTAAAGTATGATTTCCCTACTTTCCAACAGAACTGGAAAGCAGCTTAAGGAATGAACATCCGTTAGCAGTTTGAGTGTTTCTGTGTTTGATAGTGTGCCTTTACTTCTCTTCTTTCTGCTGACCTCTTTTTTTCCCCCTCCATGTTGCTCACCTTTCACTTTCTCTGTACATTTCTGCATTTCCTTCTCTCAGCTGAGCCTGTGGAGCAGCCACTGCGGTAGGATGGCACTGTTTGTGTGTGTGTGAGTGTGTGCGCAACCAAATCAGTGCACCATACTGTGAAAGTAATAATAACGGGTGTGAGAGAGTGTGTGTGTGTGTGTGTGTGTGTGTGTTAGCGGTGGTGATGGTTTGTGTCTCCATGGTCTCCATTACCCTCCTGAAAGTCAGCATCTCCCTCTCAGCGTCAGACTGAAGTCTCTGTAAAAACATGTCACTTCAATGTCGGCCCCAGTCTGACTAATGAATTAATGGATGACTGGATGCTCTCTGAGTGTTAAAGCTGCTTTATCTGACACCGGAGTGTAAACTGTGCTCTGTCACTGAGAGACAACTCCTTCACTGGTGGCCTGTGCCTTGCCGAGCACTGCGCTGCACTCATCCTACAGGCAATTTCGGTCTGTGTGGCCCCATCGTAAAAATCCTAACCCCACTTCTGCCTCTAAAAGGACTCTGCATGGTGCTGTTTCATTGTTTCATTATCCCTTCAAAAGAAAATATTTTGTGTAAAAGCTTCAAGATGGCAGCTGGAAGCTCCCTCCTTGTAGCCAAAGTGAGTGCAGACGTAACAGGAAGTCTGTTTAGCTAATTACTTGGGGTGGACTCACAGAGACGTGTCCTCTCATGTATTATCGGCACAGTGTGAACTAGGAATGTCTAATGTGGCACTGGCATATATGGTAACAAGCAAAGCATCTCAAATTATTATCTTTTAAAAAAATATATGCAAAATAAGGTTATTAGGAAAATTACATTCACAGTTTGTTCCGTACTTGCTTGTCAAACTGTAAAGTTGCTATGTAGGGCAACATATAACTGTATTTGAGTCAGGACTACTGTAGTCTGTTCTGAGGTTTCCTAACAGCCAGCCTGCATACAAGCAGGAAGAGCAGCAGACCTGGCTTCAGTTGCAAAGGATGTGGTACTCATGTAGTCAAACACATTGCAAAAAGAACAGCTGGGGTGGAGATGGGTTGCAAAGCGGCTTAAATTATGCGCCTTATATGAGATTTGCCTAGAAATGTATCAGCTGATGTAAGCTTGTACTGAGATTGGTTAATCTGCCGGGGCTGCACTTGAGCTTCACTTTGCCTTACCCCTGAGATCTAAGTTATCATCAGTGATGATCCTAGCCTTCACTTTAACCCCGTGCTACTAGAATGTCTTTTCAATCAAGGCCAAAGAAAACTCCAAATTTTTTCCAAAAGTACTTTTTGCTTGTCTCCAAACATAGGGTTAGGGTTCAAAGCTCGGACTGGGATCATCACCAGTGATGGTATGGAGAGAATACTCAAGTATCCCACCCAACAAATTCATATTTAACATGTGTAATATCCTAATAACGTATACCAAATCTATACTAATCAACAGAATTATACAGATGAAAACAAAAAAAATGTTCAAGAAGAAACAGAAATCCTGCGATCCTCACATTAGAAAAGTTCAGATGAAAACGATTCAAAAGGGTCGTCTGTTAATATTTAATTGTTTCTGTCTATAAAGTCCGCTCATAGCTGTCGCCATAGTTAACTTAAGAGGCCAGATTGTTGTTGGTTTTATGGGTGATTTACAAAAGTTGTTTTCTAAATCCAGGCGCAGTCGATTCATTTCTTACTTTGCTCTCTAATTGTAAATAGTGACAGTAGTTTCTTTATATGCTAAAGCCAGTTTGGGCTGGCATAATGTAGTGGGTAAGTGATGTTAGTGTAGCAGTAAGAAAGGCTGTGTTACATTTTGAATGTCATCACCAGCTTTCTAGTAAACGAGAAAACGTCTCTAAGCTGAGCAGAAAATACACTGACGTGATCATTACTGCTGACTCCCTGAGAAACAGCTCCATCCAGAAAACCTTACCAACCCTCGCCGGTTTCTCACGAGATTTGGGTGTTCCCTTTACTACGATACACGAAAGACAAATCCAGGGCTTCATTCCTGCATTCATTTGTGAGGAATGTGTTTCTTTTCGTACTGCTTCTTTCACTGACCGATGCCATCCGTGTTTTTCGTGATGTCATCAGTGTGTGCCGTGATTTTTCTAATGAGGTTTCTCCTCCAACACCAAACCCTGCTTCCCCCCCCCCAATCATTGTTTTCCCTGAACACAACTCCAGTGTGTGATTCGGTGTCTTTGTTCTCGTTATGGTCCGAGGCCACAGAGGAAAACAAGTTCCTTTAGAAATCCATCACAGGAATTGGAGATACAACTGCAGCTGCACTGCTCACTGCAGAATAAACCATTGTATAGAGATGCAATTGTGATTTTTTTTTTCATTTAAGGTTAAGGAGCAGAACATCATATGCATAAATTTAATCCAATCAAAACTGTTCCATCTGCATCTGCCAGGTCATTGTCGACCCCTTTATAGGGGCTTAGTTAACTTACACTCTTTTAACAAAATGTTCCTCTACAAGAAAAAAGAGTCTAATGCTGTCAAAATGTATTAGACCTTATAGGAAATCTAACATCTTCTTGTTTATGAAAATGTTTCCTATTTGCTATGTGACCAAACAAAATTAACCCTGACCCCAGACAGGTTGCCATGACCTCTGCGTTAGTCCCTGAAGCATCCATCACCATAAAAACAGCACAGAATGAACCACTGCCTGCAACATGTGAAGTACTGATTAAAACTTTTTGCAGTTTTCTGACAATAAACACAATTTTATCCAAAAATTAGCCGCACGTCAAGAAGCAATGTCCCAGGCGGTGTTGTCCACTTTGCACCTGATGGAAAACAACCTGCTTCATAGCAAAATCAGCATTAAAGTCTGTAGGAACATACAGGGAGCAGTGCAGGAGCAGTTATTTTATTTATTGTTGTTTTTTTTCCTTTTATAAAAAAGTGATGATCACAGCAACTCCCTCTGTGTCCTCCGCCATGACTGTTCTGGCCTTTTGTTTACTTTGTCCGTTCTGACCCACAAATGTCTCCATTTCCTTTTTCCCAGATTCAACCAACAGTGATTCAGCGAAATCAAAGGTAACCTCTCCTCACATGAAGCAAGCCTGATTGTCCAACCTCCTGCACGCACAGATTCAGCAGTAACATTTCCTGCTTTTTCAGGGGTCGTGGGGGTCAAAGAAGGACCTCACAGCCAAGGAATTCCTGGCTCTGTCCATCATGTCAGCGGTTACTGGCCGCAAACGCAGGAAGCGCCATAACGCCCGCCGCGTGGGCAGCAGCACCGACGACGACTCTGAGCATGAGCCGATCAAAGCTGGACATTTAGGGGCAGGAGAGGAAGAGGAGGTGGAGTCGCCAGTAGGAGACACTGCTCCTCGAGCAGAGGGAGAGGAGGATGATGACGAAGAGGAAGAAGAGGACGAGGAGGAGGAGGATGAGGAAGTTGTAGAGGGCGGAGTGAAAGAGGAGGGACAAGAGGAGCCGGCCGTGAAACCCAATCGGTTGTCCTGTAAAGTGGAAGAGGAGGCGGGAGGAAGGCAGGCAGCCATGTTAAACGAGGAGGAGGAGGTGCAGGCGGAGGTGAAGGGGCCTCAGTGGCGAGCTCCAGAGGATGCTCGCTCTATAGTTTCAGGTTACTCCACCCTCTCTACTTTAGGGCGGAGCTTGGGATCTGAGGGGAGGGGGGACGATGCTGACGATGAACACAGCGAGCTGGTGAGCGAGACGGATAACGAGAGCGGCTTCGCCTCGCGCTCTCTTACACAGGAGAGACCCGACAAACACCCGACGCCACCTGTAAACACGCAGCTGCTGGCGCCGCCGCGGAGCTTTCTCTACACACACTACAAAAGCCCCGCTCTGTCAACCAGTAACATTCTCACCCCACCCGCTTCCCTCACACAGACACCAGACTCCGCGGAGAGGAGCGACGGAGGGGCCCGCTCCACCACACCTTCTACCTCCTCCTTCTCGTCCTCCTCCACCACTCACAGACTGCACTCGCGGCCTTCCTTTAACTCCCACAAGCTGATCCAGTGCGACACTCTGGCCAGGAGGAAGCTGAAGTCTGAGAAAAACAAGACTCGCTCCCCGGACCTGATGGAGTCTCCCGAGGGCACGGCTCCATCCGAGGGCTCCGGCTCAGGAACGGAAGGTGCACCCACAGCAAAGAGGGATACCTCCAGAACCAACACTTCCTCAGGCAGCAGCCAGGAGAGTCTGCGCCCAGCCCGACCCAAGCCTGCCGCGCTGCCCAGCGAGGCCGCTTCCTTCACTCCGACCGGCCCGGGCGGGAAGTCGCTGGCCGATCAGGTCCGCGCCCGACTGCTAGGCTCAGCTGACAACCTGCACCGCGTCGGACTGCGGAAACCACCGTCACCTGAGACGCGCAGGAAGAAGCGGGCTTGGCGCAGACACACTGTGGTGGCTTCCCCGACTGAGATGTCCGATAAGAGACCCCAGCTGATTGTCAGCGAGTTCCCCTTGTCTCCTATCAATCAAAACCAGGTCAAAACACAAGGGCTGCCTCGGGATGCAGAAGGTCTTGACCAAGGACCCGCTACACGTCAAGCACCCACCTCCAATTTCCACCAGTACCTTTGAACCCTGACCCCAACCACCGCTCCAAGAAAAGAGGCCAAAGCTGCTGATTCTCAGTTTGTGCGTAGGGATGGGGGAGTGGATGTCCAGCTGAGCTGCTGACGGCCTGCAGGTCAGTAAACTGGCAGCAGTGCAAACGGGGATGTGGTTGGTGGACAGGTGAAAAACGGCCCACCTTTTTTGTTATTGTTGTTGTTGTTGTTGTTTTTTTACTTTTCATTGAGCTCCGTTTGCATGGCAGGGTGCGTTCCAGTGTTGCCAAAGCTTTCTTTTTCTTTTTCCTTTAAGTGTGCTCTTATAGAAACGATAGGACAGAGACACAAACAGACGTCATCACGGTCGACGTAAGAGCCAAGAATTCTGATTCGAGTAACAACTGAGCATCCCTCTTGTCTTCTCTTCCTTCCTGTCTGGATCACAGATCACGTAAATTAAAAGTTTAATCGACTAGACGAGGATGCTGAAATGCAGCTTCTACATTTATTAAAAAAAATAAAAAATCATATAAAACCATTTCAGGAGGGCAAACAACTGATTCGTCATATCAGTCTTCCTTACGTTTCCCCTCTGACCATTCACACTGTAAAACTCCACCAAACTTCAGCTCCCAAACACATGAAATGCAGTTGTCTCCCTCTACTTGTTAATAATGTTTATGTGTGTTTGCCCAAAAATATTCGTGACCATGTCTAAACGTGCAGGTGTTTGTGTTAAACGATTTTTGTAACATTTGTACAAAGCCTTGTTAAGTTAACCCTGTAAATATAAATATTATGTTATAATATTTGTTTGTACTTTTTTTTTTAGGTCTTTTTTTTTAAGGTTTACAAAAGTGCAAATAAGTGCACAGTCGTTTTTTTGTTTGGTTTTGTTTTCAAGATGTTACTTGAAATGTTTCCCTTAATATATTATTTGTTTTTTGTTTTATATTCAATATATATATATATATATATTAAATATATATATTTTGTATTAAAGTAAAATTTATTGCAATTTCACCTCTTGGGTGTACCTGTTTAAAGGAGACGAGATAAACAAGACTAAACGTATTCCTTATTTCCTCATAGATGGCCTTTCTGATTCACAGCACTGTGCAGGAAACCTTTATCTCACGAGATAAGTCTTATAATAAAGATTATCTCGTGGCTAGTCACACAAAATGTACAAAACACTCTGTAGTAACAACATGTAGCAAGTTCTGAATTTTAATCAGGTAATTATTATGTGATATCGGACAGTTTGCAGACAGCTGATCATGCCGCCAGGGCTTCAAGTGTGGGATTACTGAGCATTGCCTCAACAGATCAGCTCATATTCACTGAACACAGGAGCTCAAAAGAAGATGCCTGACAGTGTTTAACAGACTGGTTTAGGATTTTTTTTTTTTTCTTTTTTTTTGGTGTTTTCAGCACACAAGGTCAGGTTCTAATAAATCTTCCCTGAGTGGGGAAATGGTACGTTGGAGGAAATGAAAAAAGAAGAACAAGAGTCTGTTGTTTCTGTCTCGTCTTGACCGCAGAACCAATTTGCAGTAGCGAAAAAAACACGACCCGAGCGAGAGGTGCAAATTCAGAAGTCACAAAAGGCTCGCTTGTTTCCTTGCGACCAAATAATAACCCAGTGAAAGAGAAGAAGAATGATAATAATAAATAGGTTCTAGTCTCGTCTTACCTCAAGGTTTTTTCTACAAGTGCCTGATTTCTGGAATGTGTTTTTGTTCTGCAGTGCCATGCTCTGTTCTTATCCTTCCATTTCCTTTTGTTATTTCTGGGTCTCCTCCCCTCCTCTGCTGTGGTTGACGGTATAATTGAGGCACTGACCCAAAGATGTGTACATTAAATACAAGCAGTCTAACAGAGAGGCTGTGCAAAACAAAATAAAGAAAGAAAAGTAAAGCACACTTCAAGCCAAGGACACTTCTATGCACTCCCTTTGCCTTTAACAGAGGAGGGGAAAAGCATAGTATTCTCTCAGCTGTTTCTTTTGTTTTTTTTTTAACAAACTGAGGTCACCTCTCTATGCCTAATAATCCACAGTGTGTGAATAAGGTACACCTAACACACCCCACCCTACAACTGCATTAGGTCATGCCAGACAGCATCCAGTTTCCTAAAGATGAACAAAAACCTCATCAAAGGGAAACGTCGACAGTCTGAAATGTGATTTTACCTTTTGTGTCGTTGTTGTATTTTAAAAGCGTTTCTTTTTTTTGTACATACTATCTTAATATGTAACATATTGTATTGTGTACATTTGGAATTGCTTTCGAGTATGACTAATATGAAAATGACTGGACTAAAAGAAAAAAACAAATTAAAAAAAAAAACATGGTTGTCCGCCTGAACTCATTTCCCTCGTGGCTGTGTGCTTAAAAGCAGGTTATATGATGTAAATAAACAGAACTATGTTTAAAAAAATGTGTTTGCGTTTGTGACTTATGTGTGTGCGCAAAACACATTTTTTACAGTGGAGATGTGCCTCACATTTTGCAGCGCGTGCATCGTAAAATAGGAGCTGACTGGCTCCCCCTAGAGGCTCGAAGAGGAATAAGACAAAGGGAAACGGAATCTGGAGTGTTGAGGGTCTTTATTTTAATTTATGGGAATGTTTAAATATTTATGGATTCTGTGAGTAGCAGCTGTAATAATGGGATTCTATTAAAACGGATGACCCCACCAAAGTAAAGACACACTTTTCATCACATTCTTAGGCTTTGCAAATGAGCAGCACTTCTCACATGATCAGTAACCAACCTTGTCTGCATGGCTGTCCACAGGCTCTTCAGGAACAAGTCTCACCACTCGCCAGACATTTTGGAACCCCCTTTAGGCATTTATTTGCAAGCTATTTCTAAATTAACTTAATAAAAATTTAAGTTACACCTCTACCACCATCTACCCTGCTACATAAGTATCCCATCTATTGCAAAACAAATCTCTGAGTGCCATGTCTCTTTGTATCAGGCCTGCCTAAACTTGTGAAGTTACTAATTTTAAGTGGGGGCGGGGTGTAAATATACATTATGTGATTGGTAGCTGTAATGATGAGAAAATTCATTATCAAGTCAGAATAAAGACACAATTTTCTGCAGATCCTTGACTTGCAAAAATAATAACCACAGTGTGTCTGTATTACAACCTAGAAAATTCAGTAAAATAAACAATAAAATCCCACTTGCATGTCTTCCTGTATACCTCCGAGTGGACTAAGCTTTCATAAAGAGCATCTCATCCATATCCCATCCCCCCCTTCTCATATGGTCTTCCATTCAGAGGCCACTGATGCCTTGTGTCTGGCCCATATCGGAATCCTCGCAAGAAATCTGACCAAAGCCGCGGACAGCAGCTCTTAGCTGCAGCTTCCTGTGTTTGAGGACAGGCTGAACAACACATGGCAGTCTGATTCAGAACTTCAATTTTTATATTATTTTATTGGAACTAAAAGGATAACACACAACTGTTAAAATGTTCACGCTGAAGTCTTTTTTTTTTTTTTTTGCAAAAAAAGTATCTGAAAGGATGGCCCAATTAGCTGAAAGTTCTTCTTGTTCAGTTTCTGGAGGGGGGAGAAAAATAATCCGACATACAATATTTGCTCTTAAAATTAAAAACAGAACAGTTTATGTCAATGGATACCTACAAAGTTGAGCAGAGGAACAAACGGAAATTTCTTTTCAAATACCTCTTTATAAAAAAAAAAAAAAAAAAGAAAAAAAAAAAAAAAGAAATCAAATTTGAAATATTTACAATTCTCCTTGAAAACAATAACCGAATGGGACAATAACAGCTCAAATAGAAAGGGAAACGTCAAATATTTACTTATTTTGTCCAGGTGACAAACTGCTTACAGAAAAACTTATGATAAATTCTTTTAAAAATGCAGTAGTCCCATGTTTTACCTTATCCAAAGGATTTTAATTTGTAGCGACCTGGCCCCTGTCCTTGCTGGGCTGGCTCTTCAGGAGCAGCTCCATGTTTTGGGCTTTCAGTCTCTCCAGTTCCTTCTCCATCTCTTTGACCCGGACCGAGCAGTTCTGACCCCCGGGCTCCACGGCGCGTCTCAGCCGGTTGTTCTCCTCCTCCAACCGGGACATGCACTTCTCCAGCTCCAGGTACTCCTTGACCAGCTCCTGCTTGGTCATATTCTGCAGGCTCTCGACGTGATACATCTCGTAGGTCTCGGAAAAGTCTCTTTGGAGGAACTCTCCACCCGCGTTCCCGGGCCTCCCGATGCCATCGCTGCCCCCGCCGCTGCCGTCATCATAGTCCTGGTCCTCGTTTTCCAAGACCTCATCCTCGCTGCCAGTGTCCTCCATGCAAACCCCGACCCCAGAAGGCCGCCTGACCCCCATCTGGGTGTTGAGGTCGGGTTCCTCTCGGTCGTGCTCGTCCATCAGGAACTGAGTTGTGTTGTAAGGGGCAACCGGGAGCCCTTTGGCGAACATTTCCTCTCTTATGCGCGAAGCTCTGGCAGTCTCCTTCTCTTCTAGGGCTTTCTTTTCCTCCCAGGAAAGTTTGTTATACGGCTTCCAGTGGCGCTTCTTCTTGGAGGTCCTGCGCCTGTGCCTTTTCTTGCCTAGACGCGCATCTAAGCCCGTATCAGAGTCGATGTGCAAACTATCCACTTGTACCTGCAGCCGTCTGTCTTGGCCGTTTTTTCCCTGTGTGGAGTGGTGATCTCCTGTCGCTCCTTGGATGCTGCGTTTCTGATGAGGCTGAGTTGAAATCGGGCACTTCTGGACCTCGTTTCCGGCTGCTAACCCAGGGCACACCTCCCTCTGCCCGCCTTTCATTTGCCGTAACTTGTCTGTGTTGATATCCTCGCAGTTCTCCGCCCGCTGCTCTTGCTTATGCTCGCTCTGTCGCCCCCTGTCGCCGTTTTGTGGTCCATCATGGTTTCTAGCTGGGAGATGCTCCAACGCGTCTCCACTGCTCCCACCTGAAGGGCTGGCTGAAGTTTTCAGGTGATGGGTCGTCTCCTCTGGCTCAGTCATCCTGGTGTTCCGCTCCTATGGCTCCACTTTAGCACATTTTAGATGATATTCATGCTCCCGTGACTGAGTTTAAAAGTTCGTTAAAAAGACGTTAATTTGAACAAAAAAATTCTACAATCTCGCGTAATCACTAAAGAAACTTTTGAGATTGTTTGCGTTTGTAAACAAACGCGCGCAAAGTAAAAGTAAACTTCCGAACAGTAAACACTTGTTACTCCTCCAAGGGTTTGTCAGAGCAACTGTCGCTAACTACCATTAACTGTTTCGATGCTGTCAGAGTTATCGTTCACCCGGAGACTGCGTTCCGCCGTCACAACAGTGTCCAGTGTGCCGCTCAAGAAGAGGGAGCTCGTGTTTATATACCAGCTCCGCCTCTACCCGTGCGCATGCTACTGCTTTCAACTCCTGATGGATTGTGGGGTATGACGTTTTCGTTTCGGCGAAGCCTTGGCGGAGACCTTCGCACGAAACTACATAGCCCACAAATCTACCATAACTGGCGAGCTTCTTGACCAATCAATTAAGAGGATCTCGAGTCCGCTAAAGCCTACCCTACTCTTTGTTGATTGGACCAGAGAATAATTTTGCTGTTGCTAAGCTCAAGGTATTTTCTGATTGGGCAGATCAATAGTCAATCACAGGACCGTAATCCACGCAAAGAAAGCAGTCCCGGGCATTTTACGGACGCTACTATTTACAAATGAAGGGGTTGTGTTTTCAATTGAAGAACTAAAAGTTAATCTGTTTACATTTGAAATAAGTGATTTGCAAGCTGGGGCAAATATGCGTGGTTTAAACACACAATAATAGGCTGTGTTTTTATTTACTCATCCAGCCAGCATAGGAAAAAAATACCCATACAATTAAACCCCCCTGTATTTTAAGCTACAACAAGAAACTGTCTTGCGGAATCTAGTCCGTCTTCGACGTTCATTTGAGAAACTAAGTAAATACATCTTATTCAAAACATAATTTTTTGTACATGTAAGCTGCCATAAAAATGCGTTGCTCAGGCGCCATTTGAGAGATTGAATGTTTCCGTGTCAAAAGTGTCTTCTGTGCGGAGTGATATGTTGTGGGGCAGATGGCCAGGGGAACTCTGGAATCAGCGTAAACAAACGACATTTATTGTGAAGCTGCCGTGGAGAGCGCTGTTCCGAACCCCTCGTTGTTAAAGGGTGGGTCAGGCGATCTCACACTTGCTCAGTAATCCTATTAGCAGTTGACGAAGTGGTGTAGATCAGCGTTTGAGTTTTTCCGCGCAGCCAACTTTCTGATACGCAGTGTTAGTTTTACACTGTTGTCTCGTGTTAACGGCTAAGGAGACGCTAGCTAGCTAACGTTAGCCAAACGTTAGCCAACGGGCGCTACGTGTCGTGGCTCCCAAACTAAACACTACACGACTCCACATACATACGAAGCCATACGTACTACAACAAAAATAAACTTAATGTTTAACTCATTGGTCACAGAAAAACGCTCCTAGTCGGTGTGAGTATGACGAAAAACGCCATACTGCACTAAAGCTAGGTAAGCTAACGTAAGTTAGCGTACGCTACCTTGTAGCCATAATATAAAAAAGTATTAAACCATGAGTGCTAGACCGTTTTTAAATAAAATTGTTTGGCTTGTGTCAGTTTGTCGATTCAACTGCAGCAAAGTAAAGCAACTACAATGCGCTGTGCTACTGGTAATGATAGCCATCTGCTAACTAGGCCAACGTGTTCATATGGGGCCCGCGTAATTCCTGGGCTGTTTTATTCCGATGTGATTTTCTCGTTTCACTAAAGCGATTAGTGTACACATTTCAAGTACTGCTACAGTTAGTCGAACTGTACAAGTCAGAGTACCGAAAATATACACAAACAGACTGAAAACATTCGTTTTTTGAAACAGTCCTTCACATGAGACGTTTGAGCAACTGTCTTGCTTTCAGGAAGTAGACCGCGCCTGATCTTTCCAGTTTCCCTTTAGTTAACTGGTGTTAGCAAGCTCTAGATGGGTGTAACTCGCCAAACCAATAATCTTCCACACTATTCACAACTTTTCTGTATTGTCGGCTTGTGTGAAATAAACAAATGGAAATAAAATGCTGTGGGGAAAAAGGTTGAAACCTTTATGTGGAATATGTTAATGTGGTTAATTTGTTTTGTTTGTTTTCTGATGCACATTATTTACATGTGCATACTACATGCATACATATTTGACGTCACAATGGTTAAAGAGTTAGTCATTATTCTGTGTTAATCCTTAACTGTGCATGCTTCACTGTGTCATCCACAAATTGTGTCCAGTTTTCACAAAGCAGTTTGCTTCCATTAGTGGAAGAAGTGGGTTATTCAGTCTGTGGCCTTATGGTGGGTGACTGGTCTCTCCTAACACTGCCAGTGAAGACTGGCTACAAACAACACAGGCCCACTGTTTCTACTAATAGAAGCAGGCAGAGTTTCAGCTTTGGCAAATAAGCAAGGCAAACTGGGAAATCCTTTGAGAGGGGAGGTGATCTGTTCTAGTTAATATGAAACCTAATGACCATGGAGATTGAGAAACAGTACCAGGGCTTCCCATATTCTCAAATCAAGGAGCGGTGCGCAGCTACAGCACCAGAGCTGCTCCTGCATAGATCACAGCTTGTGAGGATTAGCAGGCATGACTTAATCTCTCACCCTGTCCAACATAGTAGTTGCTGCAATTGAGCGGAGATGAAAGATATATGTAATATACTATTATACGCTGGTGCACAGGCCTGAAGAGGAGGTGCAGGAGGAGTTTGTGCAGACAGCAGGTCCAGATGGGTGTTTTAGTAAGGGAAACAGTCAATCCACCAGCTTCATTAAATGACCAGGTTAAAGAAACATCACCTTAGGCTCCATCCACCCAGCCTACCAAACCTGTATGTGTGTGTTTGCTTTGCACATGGCTGTGACTCAGCTCTGTCACTCTCTGCTCTCTGTTATAACTCCATTAGTAAGACTTAATTAAGTTTCCAGGCGGTGCTCTGGTACTGTGAGCACCATCTAATAACCAAAAAATTAAAAAAAAATACTGCAGTGCAGGTTCTCGCTTTCATAACCAACCCTTTAAATCTGTGCAGACAGCATGAACATACTGGCCACAGATGATGAATGTGACATTACGGAACTGATTGTTGTTGTTGAGAGCTAAGCAGTTACTTTTAATAACCAACAGGGGACGCCAGCTCCTCAGTCACTGGCATTTGAATGGGGAGTAGTTTTACTAAAGTAGAAGCACTTCTTTCTGCTCTTGATCTCCATTTAAAGGAAGGTGTTTACATATTTGAAAGTTTGCCTGAACAATCAGGGTCATAAGTTTGCTTTACCTCCCCTGAAAGAAAAGATTTTAGCTGTTTAAATGTTTGCTGAGCCTAGACAAAGGGCAACCTGCTCTTTGCCTGTGGACGTTAATCACGCCACTATATTCATGTAAGTATGCAAGCTTTTGTAAAATTTATATATGAAAAGGTAGGTGAAACAGCACAGTTTTTCTTTTTGGAATACAGCATGGCATTGGCGCAAAATAAACTCGAAATAAACATTTCAAACCAGTCTATATTTGGATTTATTTATTTATAAAAAAAAAAAACCCCTAAAAGGTCCCATAAAAAGTTGTTGTTGTTGTTGTTGTTTTTTTGAAGAACAGATTTAACCAAAAAGGCTTCGATACGCAACTGTTGAGACTCTGTGCGCACATATTGCGCTTTAAACCATTTTAACAAGTGTGTATACAAATTAATGTATGGAGGGGGACTTGGCCATACCTGATTTTCGTTGGGGCAGGAAGAAGAAGAGGAGGAGGAGGAGTAAGGTGTTGGCTCCAGAAGCGTGCGACTCGTTTGGAGTCCTGCGCACAAACATGAGTAGCAAATCTGGGGAGGGGACTCCTGCGGTCGGTTCTCTCTCTCTCTCGCTCGCTCACTTTCTGCGGGCTGGGGGTCTGTCTGGGGCAGTTTAAGGACACCTGCGCCCTCAGCTTCCTCACACCCCTAAAGTTACAAGCTTAAGTTTATTTCGCTGGAGTTTATGTAGCGACCATGTTAAGCGTAGGCACCGGCAAGACCAGTCCCAGGGAGCACAGGAGGAAAGTGAATGAGAAGACGACGGACCTCATCAGGAGGCTCGGTAAGGACACCTCCAAATCTGACCTGCTCCTAGGAGTTCACCGTCAGCTCCAGGCTGAAGTGTTTTGTTTTTTTTTTTCGCTCATTGTTGGTACGAACTTAACTGAAGCTTCAGTGATTTTTAGTCACATTGTTTGTTATGTTGCCTTTTTCTAAGACAGCAGTTATAATCGGTAGCTATTTATGCCTTCAATTCATAACATAGTTTCTCTTAGAAGGCGGTGTAATTCGAGAACTCTTTGCATCTTCCCGAAAAGATGATTCATTTCACCTACTTTCCTTGATAATTGCTCACTCCTTAGTTACAGATTGTTTGGTTTAATTTGTTTCATTCATTTACTTCCCCCAGTTTACAAAACATACATTAACCAAACACGCATAACAGGTTTGCTTTTTTAAATGATGATGTTCTTAGAAAGTGTGAGTAATGACCGAGGTTACAGATAATGGCATCAAACAGAAGCGAAATTCTGAGTATTTGTGGGTGTAGTTACAACGGTCATGTGTTTATGAAGAGCAGAGTTGCTCACTGGACTACTGCTCCGATTCAGGCTCCTCGCAATTCCCATCTCAGCCTACTCCCCTCACAGTTCAGTCCCGATATGTCACTGCCCCTTCCCAAACTCGCCCCAAAATAGACACTTGCTGAGCAGCCATAGCGCACCTGTCAGAATCTCTGGGAAGACGCTGGATTTCTGGAAGGCTGAACCAGTGTTAACGACGTATATTTGCAGGCATACAAAATTAGCTCACAGACAGAAATGTTGGATGAAATCTTTGCTTTTTATTTTATTTCTTTTTTTTCTTTTCAGTTTTATATGTATAAAGGGGACGTATTATGTTTTTTTCCCCCAACCCCATATTTTTAATTGACTCACTTTTGCATGACTCACTTATAAATATTTATCTTGAGGTGCTGCTATATCTATATCAGGGATTTCCACTCTCATTGATGCACAGTGACACATAGCCAAGAGTAGAGATCGGTCTGAAACTGAGCATTCAGAACAGCATGAAGCCTGAAACTTTGGCAGTGTTTCACATGAGCATCCAACATTGTAACAGCATAAGCATGAGGAATGCACTCATGACTACCTAATTAGGCACATCCAGTGTTGGGGAGTAACGGAATACATGTACCGCCGTTACGTATTTAAAATACAAAATATGAGTAACTGTATTCCGTTACAGTTACCGTTTAAAAAGGTGGTATTTAGAATACAGTTACTTTGTTAAAATAAATGGATTACACTGCGGTACTTCCCTGTTTCATATTGTGGCGGGTCAGGCCTGTTTGGGTTTTGTTTGACAGCTACGTTCTGTTGTTCCAGGTGGCAGCGTTATGGTTGCCATGGTTACAGGGTGCCGCTCTCTCTCTGCGTGTTTCCTGGGTGAGAGAGGCCTTTTTGTTGTTGTTGTGCTAAGCTAATAGGCAGAATGCTACCGGTATAGCTCTAAAGAATGTAGCATCATAGGCAGTGTAGTCCGTGCTGCAGGGAGAATGGACTGCCGTACACGTTATGTGTCTGTGAGCGAGGGAGGGAGAAAAAGGAAAAGTACGAGCTGTCATCTAGCAAAAACGGGAGCTGGAAGCATGTAAATATAATAATAACCACTGCAGCCAAGAAGAGTGCCTGACGAGCCCAGTTGTAAGTAAGCTATTAAGACTCGACTGTACACCGTGTTCGTGTTTTCCTCCAAAAACAATAAGTTCCGTTGGAGCCTCTTTCAACGCCTCTCTCTGTCTCTCGCTAGCCAAGTTGACCCAGACAACAAAGTAAAGCCAGTTTTCGGCTATGAGCCCGACACAGAACCCACCGTATTAGCCAGAGGTCCCTTTACTACGGTTCGGAGCCGCGGACCTTCAGTAACAGTAATAAATCACAGCAATAGTACATTCATGTAGTTGTAAACAGCATGATAATGCCAAAGTAATCCAAAGTATTCAGAATACGTTACTCTCATTGAGTAACGTAACGGAATACGTTACAGAATACATTTTGGGGCATGTATTCTGTATTCTGTAATGGAATACATTTTAAAAGTAACCTTCCCAACACTGGGCACATCTGTTCAACTGCTTATTAAGACAAATAGGTAATCAGCCAATCACCTGGCAGGAACACAGTGCATTTAGGCATGTAGACACCTGCTGATGGTCAAACGGAGCACTGGAATGAGGAAGAAAGGTAATTGAAGTGACTTTGAATATGGCATGGTTGGTGGCCTGAGTATTTTTGGTCAGTCTTTTAAATCATAATTTTAACACAATTACTGAGGAAGTAAATCCAACTCTTTTTTTTTTTATATATCTTAACAAAATAGAGTATTAAGTGTTTTATTGGTCAACTGAAACAGGAAGTCCAGTTAGCTGACAAAGAACAGCACAAAGTAATCGAAACAGGAACATATGAGGGAGGCACTAACAAGCTGACACAGTACAGCACAACAATGAGCTAAGAAAACCATAAGGGATTAAATATGCATGTGGGGTAATCAGGGGTATGGAAAACACCCGTTAACACAGCTGAACCTAACTGAAGAAAACGAGACAAAAGATGCAAAATTAAATACAACACACGAGAAACTAACTAAATAAAACGAGGAATAACTAAACAGAAGCTCTCTAATGCAGAGACGGGGACTAGACAAGATACAGGAAACGCACCAGGAGAGGAAAATGTGAAACTTGGGGGATTACTCATAAACAGACTCCGGATCATGACGTTAAACTCCAGGAAGATAATTATAACAACACAGATTGGGGCATAATGATTGTTTTCTCTGCAGTGGTGTAGTGGTTACTAGCTTGATTCTTGCCAGAGATGCATGTTTTTTGGGGTTGGCGTCTGTTTAAGAACTCTGTCAAATCAAACATATGGCGTTATCTGCTGTGGCAGCCCCTAGTGGTAAGGGGGTGGCTGGAAATAACATCTTTATCTATCCTAAAGTCGCTATAGGCCAAAATTGAGATTGAAAGCAAAGACCTTAATAAGTAAAAACAATATGCAGAAACAATCTGTTATAAATTCAGCTCTTCTTGCATGTTTAGTGAAACCAGAAATGCAGAATTTTAATGTTTTTGCAACAGTGTGTAAACATGGATCCATACTTCTGCAGCAACACCATGTTTAAACTCTGACACTATGCACAGACTTGTTTAAGCATTACTGAAGTCTGAAACTGTATCTGCGCCTGAAAACGCAACACTGGCATTGCTATATTTGACTAATAGACTCACCACCACCACTTGTTGTCATAAATTAGTCAGGTGACTGTCCACCCACCATGTTTTAACCTCTTTCACATCAAAGCGAAAACACTGAATAGTTTCGCAATCTGCTGGTGGGACTGACCTAAGTTCAAAAGTTTTGTGTCATGTGGTGTCACAGGACTGATCCGCCTTCCTCGTTCAAACATTTCTCACTCACGGTGAGCCAAAGTGACGAATGTGGCCTGAGAGGCAGAGATTTGTTAGTTTTGAGATAATCCATGTTTGAATCAGACTAGCGCACACATGGATAAATATATTCATTGCCACAGACGTCCCCACGGGGGTTTTGGGGGATTTGATTTCAGGGAGAGAGTCTGCGGCTGTTGGCAGCACTGTTAACGGTGGTACACAGCAATTAGTTTCTTGTGTGAGCAAACAGCCTGCATAAGCCAAGGATTTACAAAACAACATCCATGATGAGTTTCGGTCGGTTTAGACCGAAGAGAAGGGACAATTTCACACGTTGCACCTACAAGATGAATGTAAACACGATCGTGAGCTGAGGTGATGTTTTCGGAGGCCGCTACAGGGAATATGTGGTATCTGTTTGGTATCTGAGTAAACTCGGCTGTAAATCTGAGAGCTTTACATATGCTTTATGTCTGCAATTGCGGTCAACAACATTCCCGGCCAAACAGGTCACAATCAACAAGGTTATCATCTGTTATTAGGTTTGAATGGTCAGGTGTTTAGAAGGATTTAACCTCAGTGGGATCTAACTGAGCCCCAACATACAATAAATAGCATCAGTTGTGTAACAACAGACACTTATTCCAATTGTGATTAACCTTTTTTTCCCTAAATAATCACAACTCAGCTGTTTTTGTGTGTGCAGGCTCACATTGTAGCAAAGAAAAGTATTGCCAGTTCATTAGACAAAAGGTAAAACATATACTGACATGTTCAAGCTAACGTCAGCTCTATTCAACTCCATTCAAATTTCAATTTTTTTTTTCAAGTTGTGCACTGTCCAGAAGAAAATAGGAATCCCCTTTCCCTTCTACCAAACCATACCGCTCTCACAGTCTGGCTTTCTCCTGCCTTTGGTGAAGTCTGCCAACCTGGTTTGACTTTAATGTGGCTTAAAAATCCCGATCATAGCCTTGTTAATATGCATTGCAACCTTAAATTGTGCTTTGACGGCATATTTAACCACACATTGGCAAATAAAATGACAGTTTTTTACAAAAGCTCATTTATTTCTCAACATTTATTTTAATATTTTACTGGAATCCAGATATTGTTCAGAGCGAGTCTAGTCGCACACAGTGAGTCATGCTTACTGTGTGGTCATAACTTGCTTATTAATGAGCAAATAAATGATGTTTCATTCATTATAAGAGACAAAGAGAACGTTTGACTAAAAGCTGCTTGTTTTCGACTGAATACAAAGAGGCTGCTCTGCTTTCATGTTCAGCTCTGCTGTCCAGAAACCATTGGCAACGATTCTGCATTTCCAAATAACACTCACTTTTTTCTACTCAGTCCTTTTTTGGGGGGTTAGGGGGGGGGTTCACATCAGGAAATTCCACAGAGAGTCCCGATTCCAAAGAAGGAAAATACGGTTTCCAACTGATCATTTTTCTTCTTTTGAGCTGGAATCTCATCATTTTGCCTAAACACTTTTGATTTTGGAGATGCAGACTGGATGGCGCTGTTTGCCTCCTAGAGGGGACAGCTGTGCGACAGAGCTGAGAAACTTTAATTGGTCCGTATTAAATCTACAGCACCTTTACATGTCTATCTTTATGCGAGAATCCATGCTAGCTGACTCTTGTGACTGCTGCTATGCTGACAGAAACGTGAACCGTGTCCCAGGAGGAGCTGGTATGTGGGCCTGAGTGAAGAGGACTCACGCAAGCACAGTGCACTGACCAGCTGATATAGTTATCTGGATTTTAATCCTCCTTTCAGTGTTAAAGCTACACTGCTGCTCACAGTGTCAAAGCACCCTCGGAGGAATCTCCATTGCTGAGTTAATTAAAATGTTAATTGTTTTCCGTTATTTGCTTTCTCCACTTGCAAGTGGCACAGTTGTAGAGATAGATAATGTCAGTCTGTTGGGTTGAGACGAAAAGATCTCTTCTAACTATTCATTGTATTGTCATGAAACTTCATTTACTTTCATGTTCCCCTGAGAAGGAATCTTATTGGCTTTGGTGTCCCTTCCTCTTTCCTGCATGAACGTTTGGTTAATTGACATTAAATATGCAATGCACCCCTCTGTTACCACCATAGGAGATGAACTGTGTTTTTCAGTCCTAGCTTTTACTGCTTTGACTGAGGAACTGTTTTACATGAGGCAACACTTTTTAAAGCAATGCTCATTAGTAGCATCCCTCTTAAGTAGGCTTTTAAAAACTCAGTGTACAGTACAGCGTCTGGGTTAACTGTCCCAGACACCATTATTTCAGCAAATTATAAATACCTGTCTAGCCATAATTTTGGGATCATACTTTTTCAAAACTACACAACATCTTCTTAACTAACCTTGTATTTTGGATCGTGTCATCCCAGACATTCTCTTGGCTGCAGTTTCGGCAGTTTTATGTCTTCTTCCTGCCGCATTATCACAGTCGCCTTTGTCAACTGGAGAAATTGCAGATGTTGCTCCTCACTGAATGATCCTTGAGTACTTTTATTGAAAACCCTTTATTTCTAAGAGAGTGCCACTGTGCCAGTATTATCTTAAGAATGCCTGTTTGAAGTGGTACAAATATTTGTTGAGCCAATCATGTGGCAGCAATTGCATTATAGTCATGTATACACGGTTAAGATAACCCCCCGAAGGTCAAACTGAGCATCAGAATGGGAAAGAAAGGTAATTGAAGAGATTTTGAGTGTGGCACAGTTGTTGGTTTCAGACAGGATGATCTCTGAGTATTTTAGAAACTGATGATCTACTGTGATGTTCTGCACAGTAATTCCTAGTGTTTCCAGAGAAGAGTAAAATATTTCCAAAGAGCAAGACCAACTGCATGACATTATCACGTCAAAATAGACCAAAATCTCTGAGTAACGTTTCCAGAAACTTGTTGAATTGATGTTATAACTAGCATATAGGCTGTCACAGGCCCGGCCTGGTATTAACAAGGTGTACCTTGTTAAAAGTCGGCTCATTTGTATGTGTTAATTAGCCAAACTTTACTAACTACCAAAATATAACCGGTGTTTAGTTTTCATCTTTATGCACAAACTCTAGCAGTGCTTTAAAGTTTGGTGATTTGGAACTACTTCAGCCAGAATAAGTTAAGCGTTAGCTTCTGTAGCTGTCAGCTAGCTGACTTGTTTACATGTGCCTGCTGACAACACCCACTCTCAGTAAGCGCCTCTTTTTGATGGATATCTGGACTCTATCTTGATTTAAAGATAAGGTTTAACAGTTGTACTTTTTTAAAACCCTTTTAAATTGTCAGTGTTGCCTCAGCTGCATTTTTTTTTTTTACTCCAAGTGTACTATTACATTAGGCTTATCAAGCAAATTAGCATACTTTTTCTTACAACTTCATCATTAAAATCACAGCTTTAATTAATGACTAAATATCTGTTGGTAATAGCTCATTAGCAAAAGGTAGCAAATCAAAATGGCAAACTAAGACAGTAAACATGGTAAATATCAGTAAACATTGACATTTGTGAGCATGTTTTGTACAATAACATTAGAACTGGGGCAAAAAAACTTCTATGCTACAGACTTTTCAGCCTCTTTTAAAATAGTACACCAACATGCTAAACCGAAAAACATTTCAGAGTACTTTTACACTTATGAAGAGGCTTTTCAGAAGCACACCAAACTGTACCAAATTTCTTAAATCTGTGGATATGGCCACACTTGAGGACTTGCAGCTACTCACACTTTGCATTGTGGGCAGATAATAAAATTATACAGGTAGTAAAACAAGAATGTGGCTGTAGCGGGAGAGGGAATAATAAAAAGTGAAGCAGGAGGTTGAGAGAGCGCTAGTTAAGGCTGTTTGGGTAGCTTAGCGTGGTCACTGACCTGCAGTTAATCAGGTCCTTGTGCTGTGCTTGTGGGAATGCCTTGCATGTGGTAACAGCTTGGGAAAACAGGCTTGTTATGGACAGCCTGGCAGGGGGAGTTCTTTGTTTTCAACCCTGATGGGGAGAAATCCATGGTTTCACCCAGTGCGCTTTTCACTCAGGGATAGGGAGGGAGTGGAGGGCAGTTTCTGTTTGCTATAACTTTGGGGGTCCATTACTTACTCCAGAACTTGGCACTGACACGATGAGGACTGTGATTTAAGAGCTAAAGAAACAAATGAAGCCCTTTCTTTAGACGTGAACAGAAAAGACTAAAGCCTGAAGAATAATTTGAGTAGTGAGTGAGAGCTGGTTTTGTTTCCTTCAGCAGTACTAAAAGGGAAGGTTCCATAAGAGAGCCCGTTTGTTCTTGCAAAAGATTAAACATGCCATGGCTGAATGCTGTTTAACACTTGTGTTAGTTGCGTTACTGATTATTCAGTAGGCTATTTGCAGCAACCAAGTTCTTAACATAACTTTTTAAACCAGTTGTTTGAAGCATTTATATATTCAGATACATTTACTTTATTAAGAACCGTTAAAGTGAAAGTTAAAACATTTTCAAACCCTCCCAATGAGAACTGTCACAACTTAACCTTTTAACCTCACATTTACTGAAATGATTAACTAAATGAGGAAGCAGCAAAGTCACAAACATGCATAATTTAAAGGAAACACTCCTTACTACTATAAATACATTTTTAAAAAACCTGTTGAAATACACAGTGGAAAAGTATTTGACCTCGTCCTGATCATCAAGCAAAATGTAAAATTAGACAAAGATAACCTGAGTAAATACAAAATGTTGTTTTTAAATGATGATTAAAATAAATCTATCCAAACCTACTTGGCCCTAAGCATAGCTGGACTGGCCATCGGGCATTTGCTGGAGTTATTCTGTCTTTACGCTGTCAGCTGCCTCTTCTTCGCTCATTCGTTCCCCTCCCTCTCCTGTTTCTACTTCAATGAACACAATCATGAAACTGATCAATGATCAGCTGATCAGCTTTTCTCTCTTGTTTGTTTATCGCCCACTTTGCACCAGAAAGAGGAAACCAGCGGATGTCGCGTTAAACAACAGCTGCACGTTTAAGCTTGATCAGCTGTTAGAATTTATTTAATATTAATTTCAAGTATCAGCTGATATTTGCTGGAGCCACAGCTGTTAAGCTGCTGGTCATGATATCAGTTTGGATATGTGGTGAGAGGGGAAACGTGAAGATGAAACCAGGAGATGTCCTTACTGAATCATCAGAGCTGAACAGGTGACAGGGACAACTCTGGGGACATCTCAGGCCCTCCATGGTATGGAGGCCTATCACCCCCCACCACTCCCCCTGCCGGTGGCAGACGCCCTCAGACATCGGTGCGTTGGTGGCTCTTTGTGTCCGGGGGTGGGCGTCCAGGTACACACCGGCTCACTCCTTGGTGGCTGCTTATCGGGGCCTGGAGCCTGGGGCTCGCTCGGGCCACTTCGGGGGTGGGGTGCCCTCGGCCTCTCGGCCTGGGGCTCGGTCACTCTGGTGCAGCTGGCTGCCGGCGGAGCTCACGGGCACGTCACTGCAACCCCCCCTGGCTTCTGCTACGCGGCGCTGAGTGACCCCTCATCTGGGACTCTCCTCAGCTCTTTCTGGGACAGTGGCGCAGCTGCCCCTCTGTTGGTCTTCCTTGGTCTCTTGTGTTCTGGGGGCCTCTGTATGTCTGGAGTTTTGATCTCCTCCATACCTGCTGCATGCCCTGGAGGACGGGGCTGTGGCCCCCCACACACTCTAGCAGATCATTACATGAAGGAACTTTTTAAAAACAAACGTGTCCATGCTCACAGGTGTACACACGGGTGCTCACACAAACAAACTACACCCTTTTTGGCTCCTACCTCAAAGCACACTGTGTGCTGTCGATCTTACGTGCTGCACAATAATGTTTAATATTTAGTATTTACTGTTATATTCCCATAGATCATTGTGATGTTGTTTATTGTATTGCTCTCGTTTTCTTCTGCTTGTTTTCTTTTTTCTTTCTCAACAGGTGATTGATATATGTATTTTTTTTTTGGCTGCTTATTTAGTTGGTCTTTGTTTTTTTGCCCTTTACCCCCGTCCCTCTTCTCTGCTGTTTTCCCCCCTCTTCCTTTCTCTTTTTTCTTTTCCTCATTCAAGTCTGTCCCGTATCTAGCAAGTGAAAATAAAAATAAAAAAATAAAATAAACAATAAAAGGTGAATCAAATAGACTATTACGGCAAGGCTGGGATGGTAAATTTGGTAAAGTAAATCCGTTGGGCATCTTTCTTCACCTTTAGACAATAATTCTGATGGCAAAAGAGCCAAACGGGACAGGCAAAAAAAAAAAAGAAAAAAAAAGAGCTGAACAGGTGATGGACAAACGGGTTCATCTTTTAGGTGACATGAATGAGTTAAAGGGAAGTTATGAACTGTTTCTGAGAGACAAATAACACCAGGATCCTTTTTTTATGTAGCTGACAGCTGGTAACTGTGCAGGGGCGGATCTAGCAAAGTTTTGCCAGGGGGGCCAGGTAGGGCATTAACGGGGAAAAGGGGGCACAAAGAAATACGTTCTTATTCTCATTTAAAATGTCTCGCTTTTATTAAATAATTATGTGAAGATTACAACCAAAGTTTTTATCTGACGTAAAATGTATAGAAATCATACATATACCAACAAGACAGTGTACATCCCTTTCACAACAGCGTCTGTTTTCATTCAAAGGCTTTATGGCTTTTCCTGTAATACCTGGGGGGCCGGTCTCTAGTCAAAATGCCCGGGCCAATTTTTTGTCCCAGTCCAGCCCTGGCCCTAAGTGAAAAAGCAACTGTTCCCGAAATCTAATAACTGGTTGTGCTACTTTGACAGGAACAACTGCAATCGAGCATTTGCAATAACTGACTGAGTCTTTCACATCACTGTGGAGGAACTTTGGCCACCAGATTCAGGCCATGAACTGATGGCTGGATTTAATCTTTCAGGATTTTCTGGTAGAGAGCAGAGTCCAGGGGTCCATCAGTTTTAACAAAGCAGCCTCAGCCCATTATACTACCATGATGTTCTTTTTATGAAATGCTGTTAGTTTTATGGCAGGACTCATACCTTCCCAAAATGTTGTCTTGTCTGTACACAGAATATTATTTCCTGTCTTGGGGACCATCAAGATGTTTTCTGCCAAATGTGAGACAAGCCTGTATGGTTTTCACCTTGGAACTATCCCATGGATACTATTTTTGCCCAGTCTTGTAGATCATGGTGTGATAGGTTATTTTTTGAGATTTTCTTTTTTTTAGACTACTTTACTTTGTCAGACAGGTTCTATGTAAATGATTCTGTGATTCACTGGGTCTGGTTGTAGTTAGGCCTGTGTCATGTGTTGCTGTGTGGCATCCAGAGGTGTGGACCCAATATGCGGGACTCAGATGGAGAACTGAACCTGACAGCAGCTTTATTGCTGAATATGCAGGAAACAAGGATACAAGGAACTTAAACTGAACACACCAGGGAACACAGGTGAACTAAATCAGGCTAACGAGCAAAACTTAACACAACACACATAGGACGAGAGGCAGGAAACAAGCTCCAGACACACAAACCTGATCCAGGGAAGAAAGTAAACAAATGGAGACAAGACTGAGGGGATACGGCACTAAAACGACTGGACACGGAGAAACCAGACAGACAAGGGGACACGGCTGGAGAAACAGACAGGGACCATGTGAAATAAAAAAACAGGTCAGTCAAGGAAGGACACGAGACCATAAGCTGATGAAATAAACAGGAAACAGAAATGCAGACTAGACACAGACAAAAGTAAACAAATACAGAGACGGAGACTGAACACAAACAGACAGAGAAACAACCAAGGAAACAAGACTAAGACAGAGTGGACAAAAAAGGGAACTGACTCAACCAAAACGGGGACTAAAAACTATAATTATAAGCACTGGGTGGAAAAATACTAAACACCAAAGCACTAGGCAAATAAAAAGTTATCATTATAAGTAATAATCACATTTAAATCCAGAAGCAAATCAAAAACTCACAAAACTCAAAACACACAGATTCTAACAGTCTACGTGTAGCTCTTGAAATAATTGAATTCACCTTTTCAAAACAAAGTGAATCACAGTTCATTCATGATTTAATGAGAGGGGCAGACTACTTCATCACATAGGGTCAATAATACCGCGGAAGCACTAGCTGGTAGTCGGGCCGTACGCGTGTCTTAGTGCAGTTGAACATAATCCACAAAGTCCGCTTGTAGTCGGAAAAACAAACAGGCAAACATTTATTTCCACAGTGATCCACAAATACAGTGATCCGTTTGAATGCTCATGTACACTGCAAACACGGTAAGAAACTGTTTTTCTCCACAGCTAGTTAAAGCCCCCGTGCTCCACACAGTCCGTTGCAAACGCTCCCCTGTGCACAGTTACCATGTCTTAAAGGAACAGTACGTAAAAATTAAATAAGGCAAAAAAAAAAAAAAAATACAATTTAACTGTAAATCTTACACTAAACAAAATATAAAGTAAAAACTGAAATTCCCCATTATCTTACACTTATCCTTATCTAAAATGATTCAAATTATTAACAAATATACACTCTGTGCAACTAAGAGATGATTATACCTTTATCCTATACAGGGTCAGGTTGGTTAGGATAGCTTTTCCCCCTTAATAAATCAAATCATCATTTAAAAACTGCATTTTGTATTTACAGGGGTTTTGTTTGTCTAATATTAACAATTCATTGATCTTAAATTTAAGTGTGACAAATGTGCATTTAAAAAAAAAAAAAAATACAGAAAGATAGAAAATGAAAGATGAAGTTGGCAGTTTTCACACTCTGAGCCCTCTGTGGGTCTCTCATATTTGAACCTTCTGAATGAGAGTGGAAAAACTGCTGTGTTTTGTGCTTTGTAAACAGACACTGCTTCAGCCTGAGCTGTGGATTTATTTTCATTCCCAGTTACTTCTGCCATTAATGAATAATTTAGTCTTAGATAAGTCTTAAAGTCTGTTATGTTACAATAAAGGGCCTTTAAACTTTGCAATGCGTTTTTTCTTCATTGATTATATGGCCTGATCCTTTCAGTTCCACAGCCAAGTAGTGATATATGCTTACTATCTAAGGCACCACTGAAATTGTGAATCTTGCATCTCCAGTGATGTTAATAGCGAGGTAACACTAATACGAGCAATACAGCTGGACAAACATTTTCACAAGCTTTCCATACTCCAGCTGTTGAAGCAGCTTTCATTCCTGCTGCCTTTTGGCCTGCTCCTGCCCCCGGAGAGAAGTAAATCTACAAACTATCATGACTGAATTGCATCTCATTGATCAGCTTTCTTTTAAACTTACAGCGGTTTATTCACCCTAAAGAAAACAGATAAATACTGCTAAATGATAAAGTCATGGTTTTTTAGATGATCCATGAACGCTTGACTCACACGCCAAAAGCACCGGTCATTTTTTCCAAGGTTTGTATATATAACACAGCCCAAGGTTTTGGATATACGAAAAGATGCGTTGAGCATATTTTTCCAAGTATTTGTTCAAGGTCAGTTTTCAACTAAATAAGGTGGCTGAATGAAAGGCAGGCATTTTTTAAAACCAGCAAACACTCTCAAGCTCTCAAAAATCTGAAAGGATAAACAGAAAAGGACTGAATAAAGCAGATAAACACGAAAGCAACTATAAAGTCACATTTTTAAAAAATTAGTTGATGACATCTAAGTACTGAGACACATAAAAAACACAATATTTTACAATATTTCTGAAATTATTTGAAGATGGAGTGATATTTTAGTCATGCTAGCATCTAAGGCCCCAATCACAGAGGCCTACAGATCAGTCTGTGACCATCTAATAGGGGAAAATGCAACCAGTTGGCAAGCAGCTGGTGGGAGTTGCTAGTGTTAAATTGATTACAATGCTATACAAAAAACCTCGTTTTGATTGCTTTCACTAGCAGTTTGCTGTGGTTACGGCAGTTTGGGTGTAAGATGGCAGCTTGTCTGTAAACACAAACTGCTTGCCAAGTGCTTGTGAAACTGTAAATGTGTCGCAAATTGGAAACGGACACCATTCACCTTGAAAGTCAAAGCTACACCTGTTGCAATGTATTGGCTTCGGCACTGACGTGGAACTTTTACTCTGGAGGTGAACGTTCTACATTTCTGGTTTCCACCACACTTTTTCAAATTTCACTACCATTTACAGAGTAAATAGTGAGTGTCTGCAGACAAGTCAGCATCTTTCATGCAAACCACAGGTAACCACAATTATCTGCTAGCAACCAAAGCAATCACAACAAAGTTTTGGATAGAGCACCCTCTATCAAAAACCTGATTTCAGTGAATCAGGAAATACATTTTTTTTCCTTAACAACCAAAGGTTTCCAAAAGGTCGCCAAACACTCTCTAGTGTGACTGATGACTGATGGGTAAGCTAGCTAGGCATGCTAAAGCTGCAGAAATGGCACATACTACAGTTCTGAAAATGTAAACAGTGGATTAGGTTGAGTTAAGTCTCCGATGTCTTTGTGTGGGTTTTTTAAAAAGGCATATCATGTGTTATCCTCTTAATTTTCATTTACTCTAATATGAGGCTCAGTGGATTGCATGGATGTGATGAACATTTAGTCTCCCTAGTTATAAAGGGGGGGGGGGGGGAGTTCTTGAGGAAATGGTGTGCGGACAGATTTGTTTGCTTTCATTGTCAGTGCTGCTGGCTTACTGATTTGCTTTGCAGGAAGAAATTAGCAAATAATAAAACAGGCGATTCAAAAAGAACAGGCAGGATATCACTGTGTTTACAGGTCCAAAGGCTGATTGCTGTATGTAGCTGAAGTAAAAAGATGAGAACTGTCTTGTTTTTTTAAAATGTTATTTTAGTATTGTTTTAAAACTCTTTTATGCAATATCAAAATTAGCGACTTTTGATCAGTTTCCACCATCACAGTGTCTTAAAGCATGTTCAATCATCAGGTAAGTAAATCCCAAAAGGTTGATTCTGTTCACCTGGTCGTTGCATTTTCAGTGTGAGAAATGTTTCGTCACTCATCCAGGTGACTGCTTCAGTTTCAGCTGACTGAAGGTTTCCCCAACCTTATGAACAGTACACGGCACAATGACTGAATGACTGAAACTGACAATTTGCATATTAATGATCAAGGAGCTGACCTCACAGCCCATTGTTCAGTCAGAGGGCTAGTTTCAGTTATTGTGCAAATGTACTGTTTAAAAGGTTATAAGTTAAAAGTAATTAGAAATATCACATAGCAGACTAGCCACATGTGATTTAATTTTTTACACCTATTAGTAATGCTGATGAATCTATGGTTCATATGCAGTCAGTTTTAAAATGAGGTTCAAATGTGTTTTGCAGCTCCACACAGAACTTGTTGGGCAAAAGTTACTCAATAATTGTTCTTTTGATAGTAACGGTTGTTGACCCCAGGATATGTCTCTACACTCCTTACATGGAATGACACATAATTTTGTAGACCCTTTATGGCTTATTGTACATTTGTACTTTAGAGGTGATCCCTTTTGCTTCATCTAGGTCAGACTTTTGATCAAAACCGATGAGATTCACATCAAACACGGGCAATGATGTCTTGAGCTTTTCACTGAAGTTAATGCATGCAGCATGCTAACAGTACGTACTCAGAACCCATAGTTCACTTCATAAATCCACTACAGACTCGCATGCATAATTTGTGACTCTCCATAGGGTAGTTTTGTCTTAATTCAAACTGCTAATTGTGTACTTATTGGAAATGATAACAACACACTAGCTGCTGCATTTAGCAAACATTTAACACTTGTCAATCTACTGACCAAACTCGTTAGATATTCAGTGTCGAAGGTTAAGTTTGTGTGCATAAACTTTAAACAGCAGCACTTCAAGCCCTTATAGAAATCTTCTTCTGTCAGTCTTGATGCATAAACATAGTAAACATTATATTGTTTGCGTGGGTTCTCTGCAGGTACTCTGGCTTCCTCCCACAGTCCAAAGGCATGCAGTTAGTGGAGTTCAGTTAATTGGTAACTCTAAAGTTGTGAATGTGAGTGCGAATGGTTGTCTGTCTTTATGTGTTAGCCCTGCGACAGACTAACGACCTGTCCAGGTGGTACCCTGCCTCTTGCCCTAAAGCAGAATGGATGGATCAATCTGTAAGCACTGTCATTTTGTGCTAAGCATTTCAGTTAAAGCATTGCACTGTCATTTGTCTAAAATTTCATAAAAGTATGTCCCGTGAACAGTGTTGGGGAGTAACGGAATACATGTACCGCCGTTACGTATTTAAAATACAAAATATGAGTAACTGTATTCCGTTACAGTTACCGTTTTAAAAGGTGGTATTTAGAATACAGTTACTTTGTTGAAATAAACGGATTACACGGCGGTACTTCCCTGTTTCATATTGTGGCGGGTCAGGCCTGTTTGGGTTTTGTTTGACAGCTACGTTCTGTTGTTCCAGGTGGCAGCGTTACGGTTGCCATGGTTACAGGGTGACGCTCTCTCTCTGCGTGTTTTCTGGGTGAGAGAGGCCTTTTTGTTGTTGTTGTGCTAAGCTAATAGGCAGAATGCTACCGGTATAGCTCTAAAGAATGTAGCATCATAGGCAGTCCGTGCTGCAGGGAGAATGGACTGCCATACACGTTATGTGTCTGTGAGCGAGGGAGGGAGAAAAAGGAAAAGTACGAGCTGTCATGGAGCAAAAACAGGAGCTGGAAGCATGTAAATATAATAACCACTGCAGCCAAGAAGAGTGCCTGACGAGCCCAGTTGTAAGTAAGCTATTAAGACTCGACTGTACACCGTGTTCGTGTTTTCCTCCAAAAACAATAAGTTCCGTTGGAGCAGCCTTTCAATGTCTCTCTCTGTCTCTCGCTAGCAAAGTTGACCCAGACAACAAAGTAAAGCTATTTTTCGGCTATGAGCCCAACACAGAACCCACCGTATTAGCCAGAGGTCCTTTACTACTGTTCGGAGCCGCGGACCTTCAGTAACAGTAATAAATCACAGCAGTAGTACATTCATGTAGTTGTAAACAGCATGATAATATATTAAGTAATCCAAAGTATTCAGAATACGTTACTCTCATTGAGTAACGTAACGGAATACGTTACAGAATACATTTTGGGGCATGTATTCTGTAATGGAATACATTTTAAAAGTAACCTTTCCAACACTGCCCGTGAAGCTTGAATCACTAAATAACTGTCAGGGAAAAAAAATCATACTGGAGTGTTTATTGAACCTTCTGACAAAAAAGAAAGAAATGAAATATCAGTTTGTATATGTGACTTTTAATTTCAGTATCAGTTTTACTGCATCTGGCTTTTGTGCAATATATTGCCCAAAAATGTAATGTGCAATTAATTTAGGTTTTGTTGATGATGATTTAGAGGTCTCAAACACTGACATAAACTCCTGTATCAAATATAATATGTTTGGCATTAGAGTTAAGGAACTTGGGAAAACAGATGTGCCCTTATGAACCTGATTAAACTGATCAAACAATAGGCATGTATGTGAAGACAAGCTGAACTTAAGTTGCTGATGATGCATTTGCACAGTGTCAACCAGAGTCATGCATGCATTAACAGCTCTGTTTTGTGAATGTGTGTATTCTCCAGGGCTTCATGAAAATGAGGACATACGCGTGATGATGGCAGGTTCCAGCATGCTGAAAGTTCGGTCTACAAGTTGGCAAAGGAACCGAAGCATGCGGCTGCTGGAGGACGGACTCACCGTGTGGTGCGAGTCCAAGAGCTCCCGCAAAGGCAAAGCCCAGAAGACATGTAAGTTTGTCTGAAATCCAGCTTTATGGTCAGAGTACTCTGTAAGGAGAGCTCAGTGTGGGGCGGGGTGGGGGGCTTGCTTGAGCAGACATCATGACCTAATGAAGAGGAGAAGTGAGCTAGTTATGAATAGGAGTTGAGGAGGAAAAGGAGCTTTGATTGTGAGCATGAGTGAACTAATACGATAAATAGAAAGGAAACTTAAGTAATGGAAGAGTATACGTGAGAACAGCGCAAACTGAATTATATTTATTTAAAGCAAGGAGTCCAATAGAAACTGAGATGTGATTCAGTGCGCTCATTCAGCCTGCACATTGTTTGGGGTTGTTGAGCTGCTTTATCTTGGCTCTGTCTTCTGCCCTCTCCCCTACTTTGCCCATTTAAAGACAGTTCTAGTTTCTCTGGTAACTGAGGAGGGTAATCATGTAATATGTAGTGGTTATGACTTACCAATTCAAGCTTCCTAATATACATTTAATAGTCTTACTGACACTTAGACCTCCGACAGAAATGGTCATGAGCTCTTCGATGGGATCAGTTTATAATTTACCAGCGCATAAAACTGTATTTAGCTTCTGAGACTGGAAAGTAAAGCCAGTGCAGAAATTTCTTAAATGTGCATTTATTCCTTTAGTTTCAGAAAGCATTAAGATTATTTGAAAGTCCTCAATAGAACATTATGGTATCAGTAGCCTTATTTAAGTATTATTTAACAGAAAAAGCATGGTATGCTTCAGGGTGTGACTAACTTGTGATAGGCCCTTTAAATATCACTCCAGTGATTGTTTGACATGTGGAAGGAGAGTGTAGCTGCTCTCTAGAAAGTCAACACAGAGGAAACATGCCTGTAGGTTACCCTGGTTGAGAGTGGTAGGTCGAGATTCCCCCGTGTTTGAATGTTTCACCTTAAAAAACAAACGTCACGCTAATGATCAATGTCCAAGTCTAATTGAATTGGGTGTTTTCTGTTATAGCGGGTAAACAAAACTGATATTACATAGGATCCTATAGACTCAACTCCCACTTATGCAAGTTTGGGCCTGTTATCACTCTTTGCACAAACTCCTTAAGGTTATGTACACAAGGTGAAAAACAAGATAAGTTATAGTTGGAGGTTTGCAAGTTGCTTAAGGGTAAAGTTTAACTGCAAAAGCAGATGAGATTGTTTTGGGGTTTTTTGCTGTTAATATTTATTTTCAATTCTTTTAGAGATCGGATCTCCTTGAGTACCTAAAGCATCTTTTGCAAAGCACAATTTTCAGTAATAAAATAGTGGGGGAAGAAGTTAGTAGACTTTATACTTAATTTCACAGCTCATCCATTATATTATGTAATGTTATTATAATGCTTTGCTTTTCAGCCCACTGTTTTAAACAACTAGTCATGTAGTAGCTATATTAGGATGTTGTGCCAAAGCACACAGGGGGAAAGATAGTAATGTCTTTTATCTAGTTATTCAGGGAATCAATTCATGGATGTCAGCACAGTATGTAGGACACAAATCTTGTTCAGAGCACAACTCTTCTGTCACGGCATCAGAGGGTTGGACTGATGGCCTAAATTCCCGAAGCACAATTCCTGGAAGAGTTAATGAAAGTAAAAGAGCAAAAGAGACTTCGCAGCAGCATCTGTTCAGTCTCCCATTCCAGTTAGGTCTTTGTAGCTAATTCTTTCTGTTGAAATGAAAATTTACTTCAAGGTGGAAAGCTTTGAGCACGTAATATGAGATCAGCTTTGTTTTCTCCCTTGTTGCCTGACCTTCGGCTCTCCCACCTCTGTGCTGTTTGTGCTCTCCACCCTTATGTTAGAATGCAGTTTAATCCTAACCCTTCCCGTCTCACAGCGTGTGTGGTTGGGCAGGTTTGTGGGTCAATGGGTGTGAAGGCCGTTTTGATTGTGCCAGCCATGCCGCAAATAGACACATAGCGGCCGAGCTGCAGCATGTAACACTCCATAGACTGATGACATCAAGCAGCGTGAGAACAGAGTGACCACTTAAGACACTGGCAGGCTGCTGAGGACCAAATCTCTGTACGGGATAAAGGTCTGGCTCTCTTCCCTCTTTCTAGTCTCCCAGGTCTGATTTGATCTAATATCTGAAGTTCAGGGTTGCGTGTGATCCTGGCGTAATATACACCACCTAAAACTTCACACTACACATAGGCACACACCCACATGTATATGTTACTTTTACCATGGCTCCGAGATGACCACAAAGGAAGAATGCGGAGTAATTTCGAAGAGGTGGATTGAGAGGCTTTTATGACCTCTAGCAAGAGAATGAGGTTATTGTCAGAGAATACTTATTGCCCAGCAGGCATCTCAGTGCAGAAGCAGAAGAGCCCCTGTGCTGAATAAAGTTCTAGTGTTAGAATAAACTAGGAGACACTGTGCGTTAGTGTCAGCCTGTTTCCTCCCCTTGTTTATAGTTGTAAATCTGAGGTTTTTTCCCGGGCCAAAAATGAAGACTTGCAGTGCAGTGCACTTATGCTCTTTAAGGATGTTGAATTGTTGAGATTCAAAATGCAAAAATGCATATGCATATGTTTTGGGGGGAAAAAAGTAAATAAAAAAAATAACGTAAATCCTATATTTCCTTACTAAAGTACAAAGAGCATATAAAATGTTAAAACTTGCAATGCTTATGAATTTTTACGTTTTGAAGCCAACCCCTTGTGAATATGGGAGTTTCTTCTTCTTCTTCTTCTTCTTCTTCTTCTTCTTCTACTTCTTCTTCTTCTTCTTTGGAATGCCAAAAGTTTTTAATGACTCACTGGTCTGAACTGTGGACAGACTGGATTCACAACCGGCTTTACAGAGTGATGTCGTGCAGAATGCAGAACATGTTTGTTACTGTCATGCTAAAATAAAGAAAACCTCGTTGCTGGTTATTTATATTCTTTTTAGGCGTGGTCCTTTGGGTGCAGATATGTTTTGGGGCTGTCTTAATATTATGATGATGCAATGTATCGTACATCCAGCTGCTCCTTTATTTCCCACACCCCTCCCATTTATCCCAGGTTGGAGCTGGCAATAGGACGCTACTTTTGACCCCTGGTGGTTGGGTTTTGTGTTTCCTCCTGATTGTGAACATGTAGGGCAAATGTGCTATTTGCTGCGCTACGGAAAATGTATTTACGGTAAATGAGAAATCCCTTAATTATTTTTTACTTTTAGATTAAGGAAATAGCCCATTTGAACTTTCCTGAATATAATAATTTTCTCTGTAATTCTTAGTCAGGCAGGTGGAGAGCCGCTGCAGGTGGCATCCACACAACCTTTTGAAAAATAATAATAAATAAATAAAACTTTGAATAAATAGGTTTTAATTTTATAGGGAGGGGGGGGGGCACAAGACAAGATTTCATTTAAATACTTTTACTGAAAACATTCATATATATTTTACACTATGTTTTATCTGATACTGAATGGCCTCTAGCAGCACAGTTACATTTCTTTTTTCATGTCTCATACTTTAAATGAAGCCTGATTCTTAAGCTGTCAGTACAGGAACCTCACACTGAAGGTCTAAGTCATTACTCTCATGTCATTTTTTTTTTGTTTGTTTTAAAATTAGTCCGCTGGCGAACATGTGTGGATCACAGTATGTTTCACAGTCTCATTACTGTGTCACTCGCATTCTCTAAAAACGCCTCACACTTGACCTTTAGCTGCTTCTTGTGCAACCGTGGTCTCCTGCTGAAGCAGTTTACTCATCGATATTATCGCTCCTGTCCCAGTTGCAGTGACGGAGGTGGAGTGTGTGTGTGAAGGCTACCAGTCGGAGGCACTGAGGCGGCTGTCTGGAACCCTACCAGAGAACCAGTGCTTCACAGTGGTCTTCAAAGGAGCCAGGAAGAGCCTGGACCTGAAGTGCCCCACTGCAGAGGAAGCTCAGCACTGGGTGCGAGGTCTCCGCATGTTAAAGGAGCGAGTGGCCAGAATGAGTCAGAAGGAAAAACTGGACCAATATCCTGCCCAATTTCCAATATGCTAGAATAAATATAGCGTAGCTGAGGCAGCATTGCTATGGTGACTGACTTTGCTGTCACATGTACCGTCCTACGTACACAGCATAACTAAGGTGAGAGGTAATTGCTCGACAAAAAAGCCCTGTCTAAATATAGGCCTGCTATCACTCTTAATTATAATCTCTCATAGCCAGAGGAAAATAGCAGTTTATGTTCAGGTAGAGTATAAGATCTTCCCCGCTGCTCTGTTTGTTTCTCATTTTGTTTTCATTGTGAAATAAAACTCATGTCAAGTAAAGCAAATGCTTTTCACTTTATGTGGCTGTGCAAGGACACCATAAACTGTCCACAGGTTAAAAATTGACATTGAATTGTAAAAGGCTTTTGCTTTAATGGTCCAACACAATGTGAAAAGCACTAAATGCATAAAGATGAGTCAGTTGCTGATAGTTATCGTGTCAAAAGGCTATAGTATTATCAGTCTGGAAAAACACTAAGAGACAATTTCAGTATCTGTTTTGGAAGATAATGCTTTACTTGACTCAGTTTCAAATCAAATTCATGTACCGAATATGCATTTTGTCCTTTAATTCTTGCTAGAAAGGGTGAGTATGAAAAGGAAAAATACAGACCCTTTCAATAACAGCAGGATAGAATAAAAAAGAGATCAAATATACGAAAAAGGAGGTTTAGCAAAAATAATCTCCCTTGGGAAAAGAGCAGGTATTAAGTGGATTTATAACAAATAAAACCCAGTAACATCCCACATAAAAGTACCGTCTTAACAGTTTGACTCTATGCTTTAGTCTTGCTTGATTTCTTAACTCCCTACACTTGGATTCGAGGGTACCTCAAGCGAGCAGATCAGAACAACGACGGCAAGATGAGCTACGATGAGGTCAAACGGCTGCTGCTGATGATCAACATTGACGTGAGCGAGCAATATGCCCGCTGCTTATTCAAGGTCAGAGTCATGTGATGTTTTAGTACCTGTATGCTCATTAAACTGCAGCACTGAGTGCAAAGAAGTGAGGGAAGTACAGAGCTGTAGAGTTGTTGCTATCTGGTTAAGGAGGTATCATTTTACTCGGACACCCTGGAGTCCAAAGTCTGTGTTCAATTACCAACCCCAGCAGCAAGCCAACCACCGGCCTCACTCCACATCTTTACCCCCTCCCTCTTATCTTCCCCACAACAAATCAGGAGCCATTTATTTCTTTTTTGTGCAGGGATTACTACCTGCTATGTCCCTCACTTCACTATTATAGCAGAATTGTTAGTGTTATTCTTCTTCTCTGTGCAGCTTACAGTGCAGAGAAGCATGTTTTCAATGTAGGTGCGCACAGCTGCGTTGACTTATTATAGAGGTGCTTTTCCCACAGGGAGTTTGATGCACTCCCAAAATAAAAGCGAACAGCCTTTGATATTGTCTATTTTCTTCTCTGTGTGTTCACTTTCTTGGCTCTTTTTAACACACACCTTTTCTGTGCATCTCAGCGGTGTGACCAATCTGGCGATGGCCGCCTGGATCATACAGAAATTGAAGAGTTCTGCAGGGAGCTGCTGCGACGGCCTGAGCTAGATGCCGTGTTTAGACACTATTCAAGTAAAGGTAGTGTGCTCTCCACTGCTGAGCTGCGTGATTTCCTGGGAGACCAAGGGGAGGACGCGTCGCTGGATCATGCTCGAAGTCTTATACTCACCTATGAGCTCAATGACCGGGGTAAGTTGTAAAAGCACTCATTAAAGGACTGAAAGGAGGAACCCAAAATATTTATATATAAATACATTCTGAATGGGACATTTGATGCCGTCTCCATACAAAAGAAATAGCGATTTAGCCTATCACCATAAAATCTGAGGCACAATCCTGCTGCTGTGCAAAAAAAGCAATCCACCAGTGAGAGGTCTTTGTTTTAAGAAAGAAAAGTTGTGCTTTGTTTCGCTTTTCTTATCACTGAGTATTATAATTCAGCCATAATGACAGTGCTGATTATACTGTATGTGCACTCACTAACCATTTTATTAGGTATGCCTTCTTAGTACCTGTTTCGGCCTCCTTCTATGTAGCATTGATTCAAGAATGTTCAGGAAACAATCCTCATTTTTGGTCATGATGACATGACATTGAGTACAGTGAACTCATTGTCATGCTCAAGAAACAGTCTGACATGATCTGAGATTTGTGACATAAAGGGGCATAAAGGGATAAAAGTATTGTGTTTGAGAGAAACATATTACAGAAAAAAAGCTATTTATTTATTTTAATCTTCAGTCCCTCGTAATGGACATGGGGTCATGTTTGATTACAGAATGAATGATATTGGTTCCATTTTTGGTGGATTTCTGGAAAAAGAAGAAGGAAACAAATCTGAGCATTAAAACATAATTTTAACATGTAACCTATCAACATCACGCTTATTAAATATTCTGTACACCTAATACTCACCTCAACTGGGGTTTTTAGGTCTCATCACCCAAAGCATTAATCGTGATCAGGAATGGTATGACAAAGAGGCTCCTTGCACGAGTTCCTTAGATTGCATTATATATATCTATTAAAATATAGATTTAGTGTGCATATAACTCTACACTCTAAAAAAGCCTTGTAAACCTTGTATGTTTATAAGAGGTCTACATGAAACGGTACATTTGGAGCCTAGGTTATCTGAGTTGTGCCTGTTTGTAATTTGTTTATCTGTCTCTGGTTTGTGCACACCAACATTGTTTTTTTTTTTTCTAAAACCTGGTTATCTATTTTCAGAGGCCCACCTGTTTGGTGGTTGTGGCCAGTGTTGTCCTGTTTACATGTCTCTGGATAAAAACCAACTTCAGCTTAATTTTGGTGTCATTTAAACTGAATTGAACTGATTGTTAAATACAGGAAAAGTAAAGCTGAATGCATTTCTACCATATTATATATCATTAATGATGTAAATCAACAGGATAAAAGAAGAAATCACACTTTAAGCAACTCTAGGGTCTGATTCCCTTTCCACAATTTTGAGCTTTCTTCCTCCCTCTGTCTTCTGCTATCTAAATGATGGACATGAAAACGTGAGGTGGTAAGTTCTGCTGTCCACTGTAAAGGACACTGAATAAAAGTTTTGTTTATGAAAAGAGTAAAATTACTAAACATATCAGAGTTGATACTCTTAAACTGAGGAAACCTTTTAATTTTCTTTTAGCAGTAATGTCATAACATCTGTTTAAAAAAATCACTTAAACTGCCCTGTGGTCATAAAATATGGAAGTTACAGTTCCCGTCATTTAAAGAAGAAAGTCCAGGTGTTCTGTTTGCACTATTCCTCCAAATGTGGCATTAATAAAAATATATCCTCTTCACAGTACAGTAGGACTCATATAGATTGCATAAATGGCGCTTGGTGTAGAGGTCTTAAGACTCATGCCCTTCAAGGAGGACAAAAATTAATTGCTGGGTCTAAGGAGGACAAAAAAAATAAATAATTAAAAGAAAATAAAGTAAAATAACTAAGCAAGTACAACAGTAGCACAAGCTGAGATAAATCACTGAACTACTTGAGTTCTGCTCCAGTTATTAAGTGGTTTGGTTTTTTTATAATTAAATAACATAAACTGTTTGTAATGCCAAACTAAGTAAGGCTGATCCAGTCAATCCATCTATTTCTTTAACTGTTTAACCATTTAAGGGGGGTGGAGCCTATCCCAGCTGTCATTTGGGAAAAGGCAGACTACACCCTGGATTGGTCAGTACAACTAATTCCCTTGACAGTAATTACTGTAAACAAGAAATATTAACCACAGGTAGTTATGAGTCAACTGTATGACAGAATTTAGTTTCAAATTAAGACAAGAAATTATTCCTTAGATTGGATATATATATATTTAATAGAATATAACTTTTTATAAACCTCTTATGTTCATGAGAGGTCTCAATAAAAAAAAATAGTACATTTGCAGCCTAGGTTATCTGAGTTGTGTCGGTTTGTGATTTGTTTATATGTCTCTGGTTTGTGCACACCAACATTGTTTTTTTCTAAAACTTAGTTATCTATTTTCAGAGGCCCACCTGTTGTCCTGTTTTAATGTTGCATGCTAAAAACCAACTGCAACCTAATTTTGGTGTCATTTAAACTGAATTGAATTCAACCGATTGTTAAAGACAGGAAAAGTCAAGTTTAATGCACTTATAGCATAATATATATTATTAATTATGTAAATCAACAGCATAAAAGAAGAAATAATACTTCTGGCAACTCTAGGTCTGATTCCCTTTCCACAGTTTTGAGCTTTCTTCCTCATGCTGCCCTCTGCTTCCTAAATGATACACATAGGCTGATATGTTATGCCATTTCATGTCTTCCATGTATCCCTGCTTTCTTTTATCTTGTTTAAAGCCCTTCATTATCCTGTTAAATCCACTTAAAGATTACAAATTGATGGAAATAAAATACCATTTATTGCAGCTCAGAAGAACTTGCTCATGACACAAAATGGTTTCACCATGTACATGCTGTCTCTGGAGAATGATGTCTTCAACCCTAACCATGCCAGAGTTTACCAGGACATGACCCACCCCCTGGCCCATTACTTCATCTCCTCGTCACACAACACTTACCTTACCAAGGACCAAGTCACCGGTGCGAGCAGCACTGAGCCGTACATGAGGTATTGTGACAGAGAAGAATGCAACATTGGCCCTCAGTCAGTCTAGTGAGATATGTGCCCGAGGTTTCAAATGAATAAATCTGTCACTGTCAGGGCTCTAATTCAGGGCTGCCGCTGTGTGGAGCTAGACTGCTGGGATGGAGATAAAGGTGAACCTATCATCTACCACGGGCACACACTCACCTCCAAAGTGCCCTTTAAGGAAGTCATTGAAACCATCGGTCAGTATGCCTTCAAGGTAAGACATTTTGTAGCTTTCACTCATGGAAATATGCAGTTATGCGTTGTGCTTACAGCTGTGCCAACCCACTGCACTTCTTTTGGTTATACACCTGACTCTGAGGCAATCCTGTGGTATTTTGTATAGTATTATAGTCTTGGGCTTTGCATTGCTATAATGTGATCTAATTGCATTTTAATGGCTTAGCCTGTGTTTCTCCCTGCAGACATCCCCATACCCTCTAATCCTGTCCTTGGAGAATCACTGTTCTGTGGAGCAGCAGGCTGTCATGGACAAACACCTCCGTAGTATCCTGGGCAAAAAACTGCTCCCCAAGCCTCTCAGTGACCAGCCACTGAGAGACCTGCCTTCTCCCGAAGTACAACAACCACACGCACAGAAGCACAGCTGGACCCATTTGCTTTTCTAATAAAGTAATTTATTCCAATGGCATTCCTTGCAGGAGCTTAAGGGGCGTATTTTGGTAAAAGGAAAGAAACACACTCCTCACCTGGGTGAGCTGTCGAAGAACAGCAGCTGCACCAGTTTCTCTTCGAGCTCTGAAGACGAACTAGCCAGCAGCATTAAGAGCACACCCATGAAGGATCCTGCAATGGTCAGTTCAAGAAAGGCTCGTTATTGAGTCGTGGAAGCTGTTAACACAAACACTTTAGTTAATTGACCAATTTTTTTCCTTGCATTGCCTTTTCCAGGTCCGTTCGAAACTGTGCCCCGAGCTATCCGACCTGGTGGTTTACTGCAAGAGTGTCCCCTTCCGTGGGTTTGGAAATGTGTCTGAAAAACCGCCAAATGAAATGTCTTCTTTCTCTGAAAACGATGCCCTCAAGCACATCAAAGAGTCTGGTACAATAGTGGAGATAATTGCATCTTGACATCAGATAGAGAAATTCAAAAAGTTTGCCAGCATCGTGTCTTTTGTGCAGCTGGTTCTACAGAAAATATCATTAGCCCTCAACGTATCATGGCTTGTGGTTTTCTGTCTTTTCATTTACAGGGAAGCTTTTTGTAAGACACAACAGCAGGCAGCTGAGCCGGATCTACCCTTGTGGCCAGCGCCTTCAATCATCCAACTATGATCCTCAGGAAATGTGGAACTGTGGATGCCAGCTGGGTTGGTACTCCACACTGAAAGCTACGCTGCTGTTCAGATGGAATCAAAAAAAATGTTTTTTTAAAAACCCAGAGACGTGTTTTATTTCTGTAAACTTACTGTCATGTCACATGTAACCTGCTGACATCTCTGATTCCGTTAATTTAATCCCGTGTCCCTCCACTTTCCTCTTTCTGCCGTTAAGTGGCTCTAAACTTCCAGACGGCTGGGGAGCAAATGGACCTGAACCAGGGCCGCTTCCTCGCAAATGGTCGCTGTGGATACATCCTCAAACCCAGCTTCCTTTGCAGTCCCACATCCAACTTTAACCCAGAAAACACGGGAGGAGGCCCCGGTCATACCCCAACTCAGCTGACTATACGAGTGAGTAACTGTTACTAAGGCTCACATTTACAGGGGGAAAGGAACATTTTAGATAGATAGATAGATACACAAAAATCCAAAGAATTTAAATTCATCATGAATATTTTTTTTAAAGCATATAGATTTTAATAACCACAATATATGTGATGACGTTTTTCCAAAGTTTCGTTCAGATGTGCCTACCTGTTAAGGAGGAGATAGACGTTATAGTAAGATTTCTGTACCGCTGTTCTAAACTTAACACAAAAAGTAAGGAAATTAGTGTTTGGTTGACTATTTCTTTGTGGTAACAATACTTCTTGGTAATAAATCTTATATACCACTGGAAGGATACCACATTTGTAAGGAGAATGCATTTGTGGGTTGAGCAGTAGTGTTGAGAATGTGGGTTGCACTCATGAAAAACTTGCCAAATCTTCTCTGCCAACGCCAAACAGCTTATTCTGTTAATAACTCTTGTTTGGTGTCATTTGTTGGATTGGATAATTGAATTCTGAAGAAACAAGACATATTGGTAGTTTAACAGCAGTAAATGCTGGTTGAAAAATGTCATCCCATCCCACAGCAGTGTGCGACCAAGCTGGTCACCAACATGAGGAGTTATAGACAAATAAAGAGACTTTCCAACGTTATAGGATTTATTGCTAAGAAGTATTGTTAGAAGAAAATAGGAAGTTTCCTTCCTTTTTGTGGCAAGTTTATTTTTCATAGTGTCCTTTAGTTCTTGTTATTACTGTCCATACTTCAATTTTTTTCATAGAGGAGATGCCATCCTCTGTTGTTCCTCTGGAAGAGTTCCCTTATGTCTAAACTAGAGTCTAAACATAGAGCTATTGTGTGCTATCCAGATTGTCGGATTTTGCAAAAACCTTGCCTCCAATAGACTTTTTTATACATTTCTAATGATAATTTCATGCACACAATGATGAATTATGTTTTGCTTTTTCAGATAATATCTGCACAACAGCTGCCAAAAATCAACACAGAGAAGGCGAGCTCCATTGTGGACCCACTAGTGTGGGTGGAAATTCATGGGGTGGCTATTGATAAAGCAAAACAAAAAACCCACCGCATTGACAACAATGGTAATATTTATTTTTTTGTTTTTTTATCCACAACAATAAAATTTTAAAAATACATTTTCATATGTTTTTTTTTTTTGCAGAGTGATAATATCTTTGTTATCTATGTATATTTAAATTAAATGCAGGCATTTCTGTAAATCAGTGTTACTTTTATAATGCAGTGACAGGAGACAAGAGATGATGTCAGAAAGCTTCTTTATTCAAATCTTGGAATATATACTTGTGTAGGAGTCTTTTCAATCCAATGCCATGATTAGTTTGTTTGAAAGGTTTAATGCACCAGATGGTGTATTTACAGCTCTTGTGCGCCCTCTGCAGGTTTCAACCCTCGCTGGGACTGTACTCTGAGCTTCCAGCTGCAGGTCCCTGAGCTGGCCCTGGTGCGGTTTGTAGTGGAGGACCACGATCATGCTGCCAAAAATGACTTTGTGGGGCAGTTCACTTTACCTTTTACAAGCTTTCGCATAGGTGCTTATTAAGATTTAGTCTACAAGTCAGTCGTCTACCAGTTCTTCACTCTCGGATGTTCTTTTTAATATGTGTCATACTCTTTTGTTTTTTTTGTTTCTTCTTCCCACCCAGGTTATCGACATATTCACTTACTGAAGGCAGATGGTTCTAGCCTTTCTCCTGCTACACTCTTTATCCATGTCAAAGTGACTCGCAGAGGTGTTCCTGTCAAAACTATGGCTGAGCGTATTGCCGCTGCCAAAGGCAAAGCGTGACACACATCTGAACAAGACAATCAGATATCTGGACAATGAAGGACCTTGGAAGGAGGAGCTCCGAGTGTAAACAGACAGAGACAGAATGCTGCCGTTGTCTTACAGTTCAGACCCCAAGTGGTCCAGTTTGCACAAAACCACTTCCCAGTGCTTGAAGAAAGGTGTCTGTCAGAGATGGACACATGCCCTCTGGTGACTGTAATTCATAACAAAAAAAAATGCAGAAAAGGGGACTGTTAGAGAGAATGAAGATCATTTATTTTATGTCATCGTTTTATTTTTTAACATGTTTTTTTTAACTTGAAGAATAATGATCGCTTAAGTAAAATAGCACTTCTTAAATTGATGCTATAACAGAATTGCAATGAGATGTAAACCAAGTGTAACTAACTGTGTTTGACAATATACATAAACATCAGTGTTTTAGATGTTATTATTGGCACCATTAACTGTAATACAGATTTAATTTTGTGTTAGTGAGTGCCCCAGGGCGCCATGGCCCATGCTGCCCAGGTACAAGTACTTGATACTCCAGATATCTGGGCACATTTTTAAATTCTGTCTGGAAGACAAATTCTAACATATTCTCACATCTTCCAGCAGAACATGACAGGCTTAACTTGCAAAGATAAGCTTTTTTCTTAAATGTGTTGTATTTTATCTTAGCATCATTTCACATATGTTCAAATGTGCTTTTTTAAAATCATATTTGACTTTTAACGATACAGTATTTCCATATAAGCTTCTTTCATTTTGTCAACTCTTGTCTTCGTATTCAGATCTAGAAAAAAATGCTGTTAAAAACTAATTGCATCAATCTAATACAACCACTAATTACTCCAGGCTACAGTGAATCTTTTAATACTCTTATAAGGAGGTTCACTGATAATAAAATAGTCCAGCGATGAAAAGTAATTACTGTAATTACAGTTTTAATGGTCACGCTGGTTTTTGAGAAGAATGTAATATGTATTTAATAGTGGGTGAAGTAAAACTTTGCTCTCTTAATGTTTAATATAGACGCTGTGGGATGCGTTTGAGTGGTTATGTTTGCAAGAAAAATGTTTTTATAAAGCACTTCTAACAATTTTTTTCACATGCTGTCAAAAAAAGTGTCTGTTTTAGTTTCAAAAGTCCACAGTGTTGTGTGTGGACACCTGATACTTTAATAAATGCATAACCAGAAGGTTCTAATCTGTGAATTTTTGTCTGACTTTTCTGTGGTACTCAAAAGCTGTCAGCCTAAAACATGATAAATCTTTACATTCCAACATTAGAACTATCAATGGATATGTCCCTGCCTGATTAGGCCAAAATAAAGACAAAAAAAAAAATGAAAACTCTTAGCAATATTTATGACATTTCACATTACACAGCATGGCAGCAGTTTCTCCAACAACTGGACTTCTTTTGTTTCCGAGCATCTCCATGAATTATGAGTTAATCCACCCACTGAATATTTTGTGGTAAACTTAATTAAATACAAACACACACACAGTGGGTTGTGAATGTCAGTCAGCAACACCACAATGACAGAAAAATGAGGAGGTCAGTATTAGTAGTTTTCCCCCTTCAAGAAATATGTTGCTAAAAAGTCTAAAGTTAACGCTAAAATCATCACAGACATGTTTTTAACATCAGCAGAAATGGTTCAAAAACACACCTCAAATAAATTATAGTCCCTGTTGATATTTAGGTCAAAATGTTGCATTGCTAACAAAAAGTAATCACACACGGCTCTCTGAAATAATCATTAGCAAATATAATCATGTTATCGTCTCATATGACTGCCACGATTTCTTATACTGTGTATGTTGCAACTCTGTGGGTACTATGTCCAAGTGTTGTTGCCGTAGCTGTAGCTCCATTGCTGTAGTAATTATTGTTAAACACCGTGTCACTACTTTTAATGTATTCATGCAAAACGTCAATAGAAGAATATCCTGTTAGCTTACTTTATGCAAAAACTGGGTTCTTTAATGCTCCTATCAGCGTTTATTTATTATGAAAATAAATAAGATGTGGGCCTAAAATGTTTTGGCTGCTTTGGAGGCGCTAATCAATACGCAGACTAGGTAAAAGAACAGCTAATGTACATTTTTACCTAACTGTTAGTGCCTTTTAACTGACTTTCAAATACGAAATATCAACGCCACAATGCTTAATCTGCTCAGTTGGTCTCATTAAATAATCCACCTAAATCTGAGCATGACTTTGCCTTCTTACTCACCCTGCTGTAATATTAACTTATTAGGCCTCAGATTATCTTGCAAGATTCACCATCTTACACGTGTTTCCACTCAAGTGATTTCATTTGCCTTTGGGTTGTATGGGCGCCACATGGCTGTTTGTCTTTAGAGGGAAAAATATATTAAATACACAAAAAATCTATTTTTGCTGGGGCTGTGAGAACTTAAAAAGGGACGCTTTAAAACGACAAACCGTACCCGCTCCATTACGAGCCTTCTGTTTATCGTAAATATTTGGAAATGATCGGGTAAAAAAACACGGCCATGGCTACGCCTCCGCTGCACGTTTCAGCCAATAGCGTCGGGACTCTTTTAAAGGTGTCAAGGGGCACGCGGTGGAGTCTCACTTCCTGGTTGAAGATGGCGGATGAGAATGAGACAGCACCGATGCCGGAGAAAGAAGATGTAGAGGATCACGCACACTGCAGCGACTGTGAAAATGAAGAGCACCACTTTGACGATGGGTAAGGAGGCAGGCTTACTCGGTCGGTGGCGTAAAATACGTCACGGCTCTGGAGATTTTAACAAAATTAACTTAAACTAAACCTCGGTGAGCAGTCGGGATAGACGGCCATCCTTCGACGTTGTCCAGCCCATTTTCTTTCATCCTATTGGTTAGTAGCAACGTTCGCTTGCTTGTTCTTTCATCCGATTGGCTGAGAAGGATGTCTTTTCCAAATATAGGCTGGACTTACTGTTTTCCTAAGTATATGGTTAGAAAGGAGAAAGCAAAGTGCGTTTAGAAGCCAATTTTACACCAAGACGCATGTTTCTGTTACTCATAAAACTTGGAGAAAAAAATAAACTTTTAATTAAATTGATAGTTTCCGGTGTTCTTCGCATGCCGTTGCTGTGTTGACGGTAAAGGATGCAAATCACGTTTACGCCAGCTGACATGTAGCGTATTAGCTTGCATGCTAGCGTACCTGGCATTGTCTGTGTGTGTGGATTCGGTGCAAGATCAAAAGTGAAACAAGCACAAACGTGCATGCAAAAAGCACTCAGCTTAAACATAATATACCTGGGTCCCGGTGTTGTGAAGTGAGGGCTTTGAATTCCCTCTTTAGCCACAGAATTGTTAACGATCTTAAAGCAGCCTAGCTCGGTTGCTCTTACTCAGTACAAGCTTTGATAGAAACCCTGTTTTTTTTCTTATTGTATTTTTTTTTTTTTAAAGAGAGAAGTGGTGTCACATATGAAACGGCATGTCCGCAAAGCAGCTGACCTTTGTTTTTAGTAGAACAAGTGGAATAAGAATGCGTCTCTGCAAGGTAGTTTTTGCAAACATCTGATCACTAACTGGAGGAAATCTGACCACACAGCCACGCGTTTCCGTTTTTAGAGACACAAAGAAGCGAATAAAGATAAAAACTGAGAAAAGAATAAACCTAATGTTGCAGAATTCTACCTCAAACCCACGTTGCTGTATGGCTAAAGTAGGGTGACCATATTTTGATTTCCAAAAAAGAGGACACTTGGCTCAGTCATGAAGAACTTGCTTAAAGAAACGTATTTAAAAGATGCCTTCTCTGTGCAGTTAATGGATTGTGAATTGTAAACTATGTCATATAGGCTTTTACAAGTCAACAAGTGCAAAAAAACCTTAAAACCCCCTGAATTAAATAATGGTACAGAAATAATGCCTCATCTGCATAAGGAAAAATTACCAGTACTGGGTCGGTACGAGTGAAATTTCTTTTGCAGTTCGTCTGAAAAGATGCACTTGCGCTTTGGGATCTTTTAAACAGTTTCTGTACGCTGTCAGTCCCGTCTGTGAGCACAGAACAACCCACAAAGCAGCAGTTTGGGGATGATGTCACACACATGGGTCCTCTGTTGGAATATAGGAAAACCCGGCCTTTTTTATCAATCTCGAAAATCGCCCCGGACAGAACGTGAAAAGTGGACATGTCCGGGGAAAAGAGGTCGGTTGGTCACCCTAGCTAAAGTGAAACACATTCCCCTGCAGGTCTTTGAACCTTCCTGCACTCAGAAACAATTGTTTGGCCCCTTAACTGCTCTACCCTGTTGAAATGGAAAGTGGGAGAACAAACCATTGAATGTTTTGTTGTCCATTGTTCCAGTCACTTGCTGGGCACATACAGTACATAAACACACACGCACAGATACTCTTCTTCTAGATGTCATCTGATTCACCATCTGTGCTGGTGTTTTAAATACAGGCCGCGTACTGGCCTGTATTTCTCCCCTCTTGGACACTAATGAGATTATCCTGTGTAAGTATGTTGCCAGAAGATGAAGTAGCTGGCTGGAGATATGTGGCTTTTCTGGTTGGAGCAGATCAGAAGAGAGGGTTATTCTGAAAATCTGCACTCACTTCTAAACATCCCGCAAACAACTTGGGATTTTCTGTATGTTTTAGCTGAAGGACTGGTTTTATTGTCTTTAGCTGCCCTAGAGCTACACCTCTTGTTGTTGTTAGTTTAAACACACAGCTACTCCTCGGCTAACAAGGCTTTGCATCAGCAATGAAATGTAAATTGTGTTGGAAGTGTCGGTGGTTTAATAAGCTTGGCTGTTGTTTAAAAGCAGATTGCAGAAAATAAATTTCCACCATGATTTTCTTTTCTTCTGAGATCAGTCTTAAAAAGGATGCCATCTATTTCTGTCCTGTTCCAGTGAGAGGGGTCTTGGGGACGACACTGGCGCCAAGAAGAAGAAAAGGAAGCAAAAAAAGAAGAAGAAATCTGGTGCCACAGAAGCAGCTCAGGACCCCCTTGCCAAGGCATGAATTTATGCATTTCTGTCTTAATGGGTTATAAACTTAAACTAAAAGGAAAGGAGAAACAGTCCAGTTAAGGTGTAAACTACTAAAATCACAGTTTAGATACAGAATGGTTAGAGACTGTTTAGATAGGATCGACTTCTGTTTGTTGTCTTGTTTGATGTATATTTGTGTTTACTTCCCAAACAGGTGAATTCGTTGCCAGCTGATAAGCTACAGGAGATCCAAAAGGCCATTGAACTGTTCTCTGTTGGCCAAGGTCCAGCCAAAACCATGGAGGAGGCCACTCGGAGGAGTTACCAGTTCTGGGACACACAGCCTGTGCCCAAACTAGGTATGGATACAGATGGCGTAGTTCTGTATTTCATGCCAATATGTAGCTTATAGGTCAAATCTTTAGGGATTGATAAAAGAATGTTTTTGTTGTTGTTGTTGTTTTCGGGGTTTTTCTGCATGTGGACAAAAGTGGGCTTACACAGATGGTCAGTTAACACAGAGTGAACAGAAGGGAAAAAAGGCTTGTGCTTATGACTCAAGTATGCAAAAGCTCAGTACAACAGCATTATTTTGCAATCTGTTGGTGGAAAGGAATTGATGATTATGCATGGTTATGAGGAAGCTGCACATCTATTTCTCCCATTTCAATATACTGCAGATGTGCTCTTTTTGTTTGCAATCTGGTGAATCGGGAGGCCATTTGAGTACACTCACCTCATTTCATGTTCAAGTATCCAGTTTGAGATTACTTGACCTTTATTATATGACATTGTAGCCTACTGGAAACAGCCATCAGAAGATGGGTACACTATGGTCATAAAGGGAATCACATTGTCAGCAACAGTACTCAGGTAGGCTGTGGTGTTTAAATGTTGTTTTATTCTGAGGGGCCCAATGTGACCAAGGAAGCTTCCCCACACTATTGCTTCACTGCCAGTGTCCTGAGCTGTTGGCAACATAAATCTATGCCAAACTCTGACCCTACCATCCGAATGTCACAGCAGAAATTAGGACTCATCAAACCAGGCAGTATTTTTCCTGTCTTCTGTTCTACAGTTTTGGTAAGCTGAATTTTAGTCACAGTCTCCTGTTTGTAGCTGACAGGAGTGGCACCTACTGTAGTCTGCTTGAAGGTTTGACTGTTGTGCGTTTAGAAATGCTCTGCTGCATAGTTTTGTTGTAACAAGTAGTTAATTGAGGTCCTGGTGCTTTTCTATCAGCTCAAAGGAGTCTGGCTCTATGCTCCTTTGACATCATCAAAGCGTTTTCTCCCAAATAACTCACTGGATAAGTCCTGGAGATGGTTGTGGGGATAATCAGTAGTAGATCAGCAGTTTCTGAAATATTCAGACCAATCCATCCAGCACCAACAACCATGCTACAGTCATAGTCACCTAAATTGCCTTTCCTCCCCATTTTGATGCTTGGTTTGAAATTCAGCAGGACATCTTATCAGTGTCTACCTGCCTACATGCAGAGAGTTGCTGTCAGGTAAAGGGCTGATGAGAGATTTGCATAAATGTTGTGGATGTGTACCTAATGAGGTGGCCAGTGGATATGTGCCATTGCTTTCTGGTCTTCTAAGAGTGACGGTCTAAAAGAGTGTATATGTGTAATTTGCAGGTTTTTGTGCTTTGTCAGACTTCTGTTTACTTTTCCTTCAGGGGAGACGGTGACATCACACGGCTCCATTGAACCTGACAAAGACAACATTCGAGAAGAGCCCTACAGCCTCCCGCAGGGCTTCAGCTGGGACACCCTCGACCTGGGGAACCCCGCTGTGGTAAGAAAGCATATAAACACAAACACTCACAGCAAGCACGCACAGGAGGAATTCGTCTTTCAGTAACAAAGTCCTGGACTCGTGGTGCTTTGCACTACATTTTGTTAAGAAACTAGTGTATTTTTTAATTCCAATTTTTTTTTAATTCCAAGTTTGTCCTCTCAGTAATTATGTGACTGTTTATGCTGAAGTGCTTGTTGTTTGGTCAGAGTGTAGTAGCAGTCCAATTAGAAACTTTGTCCTTTTGTCAAATGCTCATTGTAGAAATGTGGTTTTGTTTTTTAATTTGGTGCTCTTGACTTTTTAAGATGACTCTGTCTCTTATTCTTTTCTTCTCTCTACAACCAGCTCAAGGAGCTTTACACCCTTCTCAACGAGAACTATGTTGAAGATGATGATAACATGTTCCGATTTGACTATTCTCCTGAGTTCCTGCTCTGGTAATTTCTTATATTTAAATATTGTTCAAATATTAATACAAGTGCACAGAAATGTGTGGCATTTTTGACTGACCATGTCCTCCTCAGGGCCCTGCGACCTCCTGGCTGGTTGCCTCAGTGGCACTGTGGAGTGAGGGTTAACTCCAACCAGAAGCTGGTTGGCTTTATCAGTGCCATTCCTGCCACCATCCACATCTATGACATGTAAGTAAACAGAATGGGCCTATACTAATACTGGCCTATGACTAGTATTTCTAATAGATTATATTCAGTGTGTTATTCAAATAAATAAATGTCTCATGATTGTTTTTTTTCTGCTTTAGAGAGAAGAAAATGGTTGAGATTAATTTCCTCTGCGTCCACAAGAAGCTTCGCTCCAAACGAGTCGCTCCAGTTCTGATCAGAGAGATCACCAGACGGGTCAACCTGCAGGGAATCTTTCAGGCAGTGTATACTGCTGGAGTGGTACTACCCAAACCTGTGGGCACATGCAGGTGGGTGTGACAGGGATATTTTCTAACCCCAAGCCCTAGGGTTAGATTTAATTCACTGCATCAATTGGTACTTAATGACGTTTCCTTCGTGCAGGTACTGGCATCGCTCTTTGAACCCTCGAAAACTAATTGAAGTGAAGTTTTCCCATCTGAGCAGGAACATGACTATGCAGCGGACCATGAAGTTGTACCGCTTGCCAGAGGTTGTTGGCGATTAACACTTAAATTTTCAGTCACTTTAGAAATCACCTCTTTCTTCCAGCATGTCTTTTAATGTATTCGTCCTTGTCATCTCTCTTTCAGGCCCCAAAGACTTCTGGTCTGCGGCCAATGACCAAGAAGGACGTGCCCGTGGTGCATCGCCTCCTCCGTGAATATCTGAGCCAGTTCAACCTGGTGCCAGTCATGAATCCGGAAGAGGTGGAACACTGGTTGCTGCCCCAAGAGAATATTATTGACACTTACGTGGTGGAGGTAAAGAATCCAGAAAAAATCTTTGAGGGAAAAAAAACCCCTTTAAAATTCTCTCCAAGTAACTAAGGGATACTTTGTTGTCATTACAGAATGATGGCAAAGTGACAGACTTCCTGAGTTTCTACACTCTTCCCTCTACCATTATGAATCATCCTGTGCACCGCAGTCTAAAAGCAGCATACTCCTTCTACAATGTGCACACCACCACCCCCCTGCTCGACCTGATGTCCGATGCCCTCATCTTGGCCAAATCGGTGCATGTTCAATCTTTAAAAACATGTTCTCTGAAATGTTTACTTGCAAAAACCTAATAATTTTTCCTGTTTCTTTACTCAGAAAGGGTTTGATGTCTTTAATGCACTGGATCTAATGGAAAACAAGACTTTCTTGGAAAAGCTTAAGTTTGGCATCGGGGATGGGAATCTACAGTATTACCTGTACAATTGGAAGTGTCCCAGCATGGGGCCGGAAAAGGTGCGTTTCTGAAATAACTTGTTTCTTTTAAAAGATTTCATTTTGGGCTTTTTGCCTTTTTAGTGACCGGTTTGCAGTGAAGAGTAGACAGGAAATGGGGGATGGAGTGCAGGAGAAGATAAGTGCTGCAGGTTGGCAAATGTGGGCTGCTGCATTCCTGTCATATGGGCACCTGCTGTAGCGCATATATGAAACTATCTTAAGGGAGTTTTAATGTTTCAGGTGAATTTACTAAAAGATATAATTGTCTGCAATAATTTTGGGTATAAATTGTTCTTGTATCATTGTGTGCTGCTCACATAAGTATTTGCTTTTTATGGTTGTTCATGCAAGAGACTGTTTAACCAGTTTTGTTTGTGGCATCATTTATTTTATTTTTTTAAAGGCTAATTGTTCATGTCTTTGTCATGCATCTAGCTTTTCTGTTACATTTTCATCCTTTTTGCCAGTCTCATGCAGTACTACTACAGATGCCTTACATGTGCCATAGTGACTCCTGCACAAACCCAAGCTACATTTGTGACTGTTTTGGTAACGGCTCCGTTGCTTCTTTTCCAGGTGGGATTGGTTTTGCAGTGACATCCCTTCTAATGCAGAAAGCAAGTGGCACCATCAGGTGAGGAGGTGGCATAATCGCACTGGCCACCTGACAGATGAACTGATGACCTCCTACTTTAAGAATGGAAACCCACCGCCCATTTTTACTTTTTGACCTTTTGAACTTTGACCTGCACTACCGCTGCCAGGCAGGGAGGCAGGGGGGAGTCTTCAGCTCTTCCCTCCTCCCTCGATCACATGGACCTTAAGCCATTGTAGTTACCATCCCAAACAACTGTACATCTGAAAGCTGTCTTGATTGTACCATACACACACTCACAAGAACAGTTTGCACAGGTTACTGGATACCAAACGCTCATTGTTGGCGACAAAGCATACCGTATGTGTAAATAATGTCAAACATAACTGCGAATTACACCCTAACGCATACAGACTAGAGCCTACTGTTTGTTGGAAGTGCTTTTTGCAACTACAATAATTCTGTCATCCTTAAGTTTTAGAGATAAAAATCAAAAGGATCAAAATTATTTTAAAGAGAAAACGGCTGAAAAGGTGAGATAATAAATACCAAAAGTGTACACAAGAATAAGGGCTTCTGTTTTAGAGTTTCCTTGTCGACCGTTTTTTGTCGTTTGTATTTTGCTCATCAGAGTCGGTTCTGGCAGTAATGGAGGCATTTGAGCAAAGCTTGAAGATGAATTCCAGAGAAGGCATTTATTTTCTGGAGTTTCTTGTCAGTAACTTTCTTCGCCACAGCTTGCTGCACTAACTAGAACCCTGTTACACAGACTGATTAACAGTTCAGACAAAAAAGTCAATCATTTTCTGAGGTTAGACTGCAATGGAGCGGTTTAAGGCATTCTGATCAACATTTATAAGCAGGGATACAATTTATAAGGACACCTTAAGTTCACAGGGCTCCAGTTGCAAAATCCACCTTAAGAAATCTTTCGATCTGGCTCTCACTGTATACAAGTCTTAAGGTCAAGGGTTTTTTAAGCTCAGTATGCAGATTTTGCTTGAGGGAACCACACAGGATGTCTTAAAGAGTCAAAAACTTAATGTATATATGTTGCAAACTGTAATAGACCATAAACAGTTGGAGACAAGTTTACATATTTGATGAGCTGACATCACTGATAAGGTACTTTTCCCTGCTACAAGTCCACAGTATTATTAACAATCATAAAGTTTTGCACCTCACACATCATATTTAGCTTACACTGACCATGCCATCAGGTAGAGTAGGTGGGTGTTGGAACTGGACCTGTGAACAGCAGTCTGGACTTGCAAGACCTGCAGCGTGGATGGATGATAACTGGGGAAATGCCCCAGTTAAAATATTTTGTAAAATGTTGGTTCTATTTGCAAACGGATGTAAAAAAGAAAATGAATAAAAAAATGAATGGTGCAGGAAATGCATGAAAATATGTAGATTTTTCTTTTAGGGTTGGAAGGGTGTAGAGCAGGGGTTGGCAACCCTGCGAAGGGTTAAGTGATGGCACGACCATAGCTGGACTGGCCGTAGGGCATACCAGTGGCCCGATGATTTATTTTATTTTTATTTTATTTTTTTGTAACGGTACAAACAATGAAAGGTGGTGGATTGGCCAGATGCTGGTCGGTGTGTTTAAAAAAACAAAACAAAAAAAAAACACCCAAAAAAACAAACAAACCCAACAACAACAAAAAAACCCTAACTCAGTTGTTTGGTGGTGGCTATGGCGGAGCCTCCACAGATTCAGTAACAATAATAAGTGTTGGATGCCAGCAGGTGGATGAGAGAAAGGGGAGGCAAGAGGAGAGACCCGAGGCTGCCGCTGGTCCGAGTGTCAGGTGAACTGAACTTCAGGTAAGAAGTTATGACCTGCAGTCTATCTGGGTCAGATATAAACCAAGTTTAGGTGCAGTTTATTTTCGTTGTGCTGACTTTTTACAGTCAGTTACAATAACTCGTACTGTGTACTAGCTAGCATGATGGAGTGTCTATACAGCTGGGTGAGTGCTATGATGTTACTGATAGTGAACTTTATTTAATTCATAAGGTTAGTTAGTAGAGGGTTGAATATTAACAAACATGCCATATTGGCCCAGTTTATTTCTCTTATCATTGTTGTGAGGAGACCATAAATAGCATTTGTATTTTCTGTTGTACAGTTCATTTGCTGTTATGGAATTCTTGTTATGGATAAAAAGTGTATTTTTTTTTTTTTGTTTGTTTCAAAACAGCTGATAACTATTTGCTGATAGCTGCCAACATCTGCGAACAAATATAATTCTATAAAGTGGTTCTATATATTGTGTAACTGTTCATATAGAGCGTTATTAAATTTATTGCTAATGCAATCATATGGCACACTGACTTCTGAGGAAATTTTAAATGGCACTCGTCATCAGAAAGGTTGCCTACCCCTGGTGTTACTGTGAGGTTTTGGTAAAGTCTGATTAAATGGATGTTAAATATAGCTGTACTCAGTGTTGGGAAGGTTACTTTTAAAATGTATTCCATTACAGAATACAGAATACATGCCCCAAAATGTATTCTGTAATGTATTCCGTTACGTTACTCAATGAGAGTAACGTATTCTGAATACTTTGGATTACTTTGGCATTATCATGCTGTTTACAACTACATGAATGTACTATTGCTGTGATTTATTACTGTTACTGAAGGTCCGCGGCTCCGAACCGTAGTAAAGGGACCTCTGGCTAATACGGTGGGTTCTGTGTCGGGCTCATAGCCGAAAACTGGCTTTACTTTGTTGTCTGGGTCAACTTTGCTAGCGAGAGACAGAGAGAGGCGTTGAAAGGCTGCTCCAACGGAACTTATTGTTTTTGGAGGAAAACACGAACACGGTGTACAGTCGAGTCTTAATAGCTTACTTACAACTGGGCTCGTCAGGTTCTCTTCTTGGCTGCAGTGGTTATTATTATATTTACATGCTTCCAGCTCCCGTTTTTGCTCGATGACAGCTTGTACTTTTCCTTTTTCTCCCTCCCTCGCTCACAGACACATAACGGGTATGGCAGTCCATTCTCCCTGCAGCACGGACTACACTGCCTATGATGCTACATTCTTTAGAGCTATACCGGTAGCATTCTGCCTATTAGCTTAGCACAACAACAACAAAAAGGCCTCTCTCACCCAGGAAACACGCAGAGAGAGAGCGGCACCCTGTAACCATGGCAACCATAACGCTGCCACCTGGAACAACAGAACGTAGCTGTCAAACAAAACCCAAACAGGCCTGACCCGCCACAATATGAAACAGGGAAGTACCTCCGTGTAATCCATTTATTTTAACAAAGTAACTGTATTCTAAATACCACCTTTTTAAACGGTAACTGTAACGGAATACAGTTACTCATATTTTGTATTTTAAATACGTAACGGCGGTACATGTATTCCGTTACTCCCCAACACTGGCTGTACTTAAATAATTCCCTCCCCAAATACACAAATGAGGGTTTTCAGAAGCTTTGAAACATCACACAATGTTCCTCGGCAAATAAGTGTTTTTTAAACATTTAATAAAACGTCTAAGATAAGCCGGAGCGAGGAATTCTGTAACTGCAAAGGTGGAACGTGTTTAACTTCTAGGGGTGGCAACTTTTTAAAAACCTTATTACGCAGAGACAGCCCAATTTTAAGATAATTTTTTAGCATTATTGTAAGGTCTTTACCATACAATGTAAAGCGCCTTGAGAAAACTGTTTGTTTGGGTTTTTTTTTTTTTTAAATAGTTAATTTAATCAGTGGTTTAACAAAGGTAAAACACTGCAAAGAGATGTTGTGGATCATGTACACTACCCTGCTGAAAAGACAAATTTTATGCTTTGGCCATGGAACTTTTACAAATAAGATGAACACTGCTTTATCTGAATAAAGCAGCAGCAAAACACAAGGACGATAAAAGCAGCAACAATAAAAACGTATTAAATTCATTAGGACACAGTACATTTCAACTTAAAAACATAATAAACTCAAAAGGAAGCTGTCACGTTGAACTGGACTGTAATTGGTCGAAATATAATAACGCGTCCCAAAAGGGAAATTCTGATTGGGCAGTTTCGTCACCTGTCAGTTATGTGGGCGGTACTGATCCGAGCTGTTAAGTAAAGGCTCTTGTTTTTGAAGGAACCTAATGAGGAAGTGAACGCCGTGACTGTGCCGAGTGGTTTGGGAAGGGGCGCAATGATGATCGCTGTGGGCATTATTTGTGCGGCGATTGTCATATTTTTATTACATTATGTCTTCGGCGGCCGCGGGCATGATCCCTTTGAGAAGGACACTCGTGAACCGCTAAAGAAGAGAGTTTACGACAAGAAAGAGAAAAATAAAGTGCTGAAGCAAGGTGAGTGAAAGGTCCATTGCACGCCGAGTTATGCAGGTCAAGTGTCAGCCTTTGCATTTGAACTATTCAAGTCAACTATTTGACTCATTCTTATCTATATTTGTTTGTGGATTTTATAAGTCAGCAGACAGATGCTTAGTCAGAACTGAAACTGGAAGTTGTTGTAAATTGTGCTAATTTCACGCACTTCTCATATAAACATATATAAATAGATATAAGATGAGATCTGTGGGTTTGGAATGGACGTTGCAAAGTTTATAAAAGTGCAAGATTCCTTTGGTACTTTTGCCAAACCAAGACTGCAAAAAAAAAGGGAGCAGCCTTAAAATCTCAGATAATCTCTGCACAAATAAAAAAAATGAATAAACATTACTTGGATATTTTATGTTATTACATTGGGAAAAAATATGAGGAAAAAAGTACTACAAAAATGTGTAAATGTCATACTATAAACTAATAAGTAAGTCACAAAAAATAGTTTTTTACCCCTCAAAGTTAGAATCCGGGGGCTCAGGGGGTTGGGAAGCGCATCTGTAACCGGAAGGTCGGGCCTCTTCCGGGGCGCGGAGGGCCCTCGGGCCTCCGGCCTCTGTGCCTGCGGCTCGGTTCACTCTGGCACAGCTGGCTGCCGGCGGAGCCGACGAGCACGCCGGTGCAGCCCCCTCTAGTTTCTGCCCGGTGGCTACTGGGTGACCCCTCGCCTGGGTATCCTCAGCCCTTCCCATGAAGGTGGCACGGATGCCCCTCCGGTGGTCCTCCTTGGGCTCTTGCACTCTGGGACCTCTGGATGTCTGGGGCCTGGATCTCCTCCATGCCTGCTTCATGCCCTGAGGGACAGGGCTATGGCTCTCTACATCCTCTTGCAGACCATTACATGGGGAAACCATTTGAATACAAGCGCGCCGATCCACACAGGTGTGCACACAGGTGTTCACTGTTTGTAGACTTAAATCACACCTTTCTTGGCTGCTACTTCAAAGCACATTGTGCGCTGTCTGTCCTGCGTGCTGCACAACAACATTCAATATTTAGTATTTACTGCTGTTTACACTTAGGTAGATTAATGCGATGGTGTTGTGTATAGTATGTTGCTTTGTTTTGTTTTGGGTTTTTTTGCTTGTTTTCTATTCTTTTTCTCTCAACAGGTGATCCCGGAGATATTTTTTTTTTCCCCCCTTTCTCACTGTCCCTCTCCCCTTCTGTTTTTCTTTTCCTTCCTCTTTCTTTCTCCCTTTCCTATCCCTCACTCATGTCTGTCCCGTCTGTAACAACTGAAAATAAAATAAAATAAATAATAAAAACAAAGGTCGATCAAATGGACCAATACGGCAATGCCATGATGATCCATTTGGCAAAATAAATCCATTGGGTATCCTTGTTGGTCTTCAGACAACAATTCTGACGGCTAAAGAACCAAATGGGACAGGCAAAAAGAAAAAAAAAAAAAAAAAAAAAAAAAGGAAGGTCGCCGGTTTGATCCCTGGGCTCTCTGTCCTGGTCGTTGTGTCCTTGGGCAAGACACTTTACCCTACCCCCTACTGGTGTTGGTCAGAGGGGCCAATGGCGCGATATGGCAGCCTCGCTTCTGTCAGTCTGCCCCAGGGCAGCTGTGGCTACAACCGCAGCTTGCCTCCACCAGTGTGTGAATGTGAGAGTGAATGAATAGTGGCATTGTAAAGCACTTTGGGTGCCTTGAAAAGCGCTATATAAATCCAATCCATTATTATTATTAATCCTATAAATATACCCAGTCTGCTGATTTTTTTATTTTTTATTTATTTTTTTTAACCCCATTAAGCTTCCCATTTTATTTGGTGTTTGGTTTGAGAAATTGTACTAATATAGTAAGTTGTAGTAATAGCCTGAATACACCATCGTATGAAAGTGAGCAAAACAGAATATCTGGAGTTTTTGTGAATCTGACACCAATTATGTTTTAAAATGATTCTTATTGGTGGTGCATGACTAGAATTCTCCAATTTATTACTGTAATGCTAAAGCCATGCTGGTGACTGAATGGTTCGTTTCCACCTCTTTAGGTTTTGTGGCCAATAGAGTACCGGAGAACCTGGATGCCATCGTCATCGGCAGTGGGATTGGTGGGCTCGGACTTGCCGTGCTGCTTGCAAAAGTTGGAAAAAGGGTTTTGGTTCTGGAGCAGCACAGCCGGGCCGGAGGATGCTGCCACACGTTCACTGAGAAGGGCTTTGAATTTGATGTTGGTGAGATCAGTGACTCGTGTTACTTTATTATTCCCTAAAATTAAAATATATGTATTTTTTGAAGAGGAGAGAAGATTTGACAGTTTTTGCAATGATGATCTTTGGTTTGGTAAATACTTTTCGATCTCAATTAAGGGATCTGAAGTCTCCTCTCTGTGATCTACACAATCATCCCACAGGAATCCACTACATTGGCGAACTGTTGGACCACAAGCCGTTTCGATGCATGCTGGATCAGATGACCAATGGACAGCTGGAGTGGGAGCCTCTGGAGAACCCATTCGATCACGTTGTGCTGGGACCTCCAGAAAACCGCCGCCGGTACCCCATCTACAGTGGCAGGACTCGCTTCACAGATGAACTGAAGAAGTGTTTCCCAGGAGAGGAAAAGGCTATTGACGAGTTCATGAAGCTGGCCAAGGTAGAATCACAGTTTAGTTTGTGCATCTGCAACTTAGTGACTTTTATTAGCATTGCAAACTTATTTTTTGAGTAATAAGTAGGCTCATATTTTATTGGGTAGACCTTTATTTGTTATTCCAGCATGTGAAGTGAACTATGTGTTTATGCACTTTTATTAGCCAACATCTGTGGATGTTGCACAGATAATCAGCTGATAATTCAAAGGTCAGATTCATGAAGCAGCATTTTTTTTTTTTAGCTGCAACATTACACAACTTTACTCAGACTGAGTTGCGCCAAAGTTTGCCCTTCGGCATGCAAATAAAGGAGCAGATCTTCCTTGGTGCTTTTGGAGGGCACACTTTTTAATTAACCTTCTTCTTCTCAATCGCTTTAAGTTATGCAAACAGTCTTTGTGTCTCTGGTTCAGATCTTTTGAAACGTATAATAATAGTTTCTCTCACAAGGAATTTTTCTAAGAGACTCTTTATCTTTCTTGGAACCGTGTCAGCATTAACTAACTTCTCCCAACAGATATAGCTAAATATTGTAAAACTGATCATTTTTGCAGTACTTTTGGTCTATTTTACTCCACAAAACAAAGTGATCCATTTTTGGGAAATTAGAGCACATCAAATATTGATAGCAATAACAATACATTATTAATTTATCATAACGTTTTATGGAGTACTAAGGAAAGGTGCACTGGGACTGGCCTTATGACACCTTATGGCCAAGTTTTTATGGCCTTATGGCACCACCCATCTGTTTCACAAACGTACTTCTTACATTTGTCCATTTTCCTGTAGAAGTATAGCCAGGAATATATTTCCTTGCTGTTGCCACATGATATGTAATGAGTATGAATATTACGTACATTTAGTGATAATTTCAAAATATTTAATTATCACTAAATGTATGTAATTTGTAAGCACAAGAGACAAGACTACTTTGCTTACACTTTTTTCCACTGTGTGTTTCATGTTCAGAAAACTGGAAACGGAGTTTGGTTCCTCGCTCTTCTGAAGATTCTCCCTCTCCCGCTGGCTAAGTTCCTGGTTCACACCGGCTTAGTCAGGCATCTGTCTTTCTTCTTCAAGATGGCTCCCCGCAGCCTTACAGATGTGGTCAACGAGCTGACAGAGAACAAGGACCTCAGGGCTGTCTTCAGCTACATCTTTGGCACCTATGGTGAGCCCGGCTATGGTTTTAGTGGTGTAATCAGATCAGTTCTTCGCCATGCTGCTCACACTGTTGGTGTCCATCTCTGATCTGCAGGTAAAATTCCCAAAGATGCCAGCTTTGCCATGCACAGTTTGCTGGTCACCCACTACCTGAATGGCGCCTGGTACCCTAAAGGCGGAGCTAGTGAGATCGCCTACCATATGATCCCCATCATTGAAAAGGCAGGGGGCGCTGTTCTGGTTCGAGCTCCAGTCAATCGCATCTTATTCAATGATTCCAAGGAAGCTTGTGGTGGGTCCTCAGTTTCTCTACGCACAGTTAGCTCAACATCCCACAGAGGAGGCGATTCACTGTGTTTGTGTTTTATGGTTTCAGGTGTCAGTGTAATGAAAGGTCAGGAGAAAGTACACATCCGTGCTCCTCTGATCATCTCAGACGCTGGCATTTTCAACACATACCAGAAGCTGATTCCCAAAGACCTCCAGACCATGCCAGGTAAGAAAGGACTTTTTTAACCTTTATTTGAAGGAACATTGAAGATGTTTTTGACAGGAAAGTGGCGAGATAGTGGACACTGTCTTTGTCACGTCTCAGCTAAGCTTCAGGCTCACTCCTATAAACAGTCAGCTTGACTGGTCATATTATAATAAGCAGGTGTCAACTGAAAGACCTCTCCCAAACCACACATCACACTCACCACTGAGCTGCTTGCTCTAGTTACAGTGTCACACTGTTTACCACAAACAAAGATAGATGCCCATGTGCAGTCCCCACTCTTTCTCAGCAGTCTACCTGCTTTTATACATATAACATTGGACAAGTTACCAAAGAGAGAGAGGGAGCTCAGTTTTAAGAGAAGCCATCTCAGATTTTTTGCAATTTAATCTGGATTACCTTCCCTCTGAGTCGACAAATAGTGAGGTCTTACTATCACCCAGTACTGACAATAACTGTGATATTTAAAAAAAAAAATATATATATATATATGTAAAAGGCTTCTGGTTTCATTCAAACAAATGTGCCAACGGTGGTGGAGCTAAATGCAGTGCTTAAGGCGGTCGATGAAGAAGCACAAAGTTGTTTAAGGAAGATTTCATCAAGAAACAAAAACCAAACCCGAGTAACATGTTTTGCCCTTTATGAATGCACCTCATTCTGCAAAGACAAAAAACCAAACTGTGAACAAATCCCATCAAGACATATATGTAAATATAACTTAACTAACACAATTTTTGGCACAGCTTTCAAAACATAGACTTACAGCATGATAAAAGATCATGGGGTTAGCAGACTGTGGGCTTGTGTGAGCACAGTGGCCGGGGATGAGATCAAATTCCTGCCAGAGTTGGCTCAGTCTGCTCCTGGGTCCAGTTACAGTTGAGGGGGTAAAGTTGATCAGGGCTCCAACAGACTTGTAACTGTAACTAAGGATTTTCATTATTCTGATCAATTAGAAAGCCCCAACATAGTAAAAACGTCTTGCTAACAGTTCCTTTATTTGTATGATTTGCAGCCTAAACCCTGGATTTTCCTAACTAAAACACCGGCGTGTCATGATATAAAACGGAGAAAAGTACCCAGCCCTCACATTTGAGAGGATAAATTTAAGAGATAAGTAAATAACAAAGTTCCTTGTTCGCCCTTTGCTGATTGATTCACTGAGTAATCATGTCAGCACTCAAAGACCTTAAAGAATAAGTACTGATGCTGATGCACGGTGCTACTTGTTGCAGCACTTGTTTTTACCTCTAATCAGGGGAATGACTCATGCTTCTAACATCAGTTTTATATTGCTTTGACTGTGTGCTGTGCCTCTGCTGCCTTCCAGCTATCCAGAAGCAGCTGAGTATGCTGGAGCATGGTGAAGGTGGTCTGAGCGTTTTCATTGGTCTGAATGGGACGAAGGAGGAGCTGGGCCTGAAAGCAGACAACTACTGGATCTTTGCTGAGAACAATTTCGATGAACTGTACGATGTCAGGCTTTTGTTTTCATTCCTTTTACAATTAGGACCAAATATAAACTTTGGTATTTATAGCCAAATCAGAATATTACAGCATAATAATGAGATACACCAGTATAAATTCTTACTTGTAAATTTTTTTTTTTGCCACAGCAAAAAAGTATCAGAAATGTCTGATTTTTCATGGTGAATGATAGAGAGAAATGTTCAGAATGCAGATGTTACAGATGCCTAAAGGTAGTTTTTGGTCCAGTCCTTAATGTCAGTATAAATTCAGAAGAGTCTCTTATTTGTATTTTTTTAAGGGTTGTGAATTATATGAAGAAAGACAGAGAAGAGGCAGCAAAAAATGTACCTCTCCTCTTTGTCGCCTCTCCCTCAGCTAAAGATCCTACTTGGGAGGCGAGATCACCAGGTACAGAATCACGAAATCTCAACCCGATAGATTATTTTATTTAATTTAATTTTTTTCAAAAACAGTCTCATTTTTTCTTCACATTAGGGAAGTCTACTTTGAGTCTGGTCACTTTTGCCAAATATGAATGGTTTGAGGAGTGGAAGGATGGCAAGGTGACAAACAGAGGGCACGACTACATGGAGCTGAAACAGGCATTCCTTGACACCATTCTAGAAGTAGTAATGGATGTTTTCCCCAAGATCACCAGAGACAAGGTAAAAACTCTTCCCATGTAGCTTCTAGTAGACAGGTTTAATGATGGAATTTGGCACTTATGTACTATATAAAGCCAAACTTCGGTTACAACCACCTTATTTATATAACTCAATCAAGAATGTTGTGTAAGAATTCTTTTATAATCTAAAATTCTCTGCTGCACAATTTGTTAATAATTGCTCATTTTGAACTGACCATCAAAGCAAAATCACCATTTTAAGACCACTTGTTGCTGAGTGTAGTTCACGAGTTTGATTAAATCCCCACTTTATGTACACACCACCTGTGGGAATTGTGGGAAAGTTTCAAGGGTGGCTAAGAAGTCACATTGCAGAGCCTCTTGTGTGCTGTCAGAAAGTGGCAAAGAGACATATTGTATACAGATTGTTGTTGTTTTGTCAAAGAGTGACAGTGGTGTTGTATTGTGACAGATCTAAGGAGGGAATGGTTCAGGCTGCATAAAGTTGGAGGTTTGAAAAACAGCTAAAACATCTTTCTGAAGCCAAACAGTTCATGACTAACACAATTAGGACCTCTTCACACCACAACGTCGGATTTAAATTCAATTAAACAATATGTTAAACAAGTGCAGACTTTCAGCTTTAGGCCAAAGGTTTTTGCAAAAGTTTTTGCATAATTAGATAATTGCCTGACAAGCAGTTTAATAACCAAGTGACTTTCGCTCCGTCGCAGATTGTGCAGATAAAAGATTTGGAACTAATTCCAAGGTGAACTTGTTTCGGTAGTTTTTCATTGGAACTTTTAATATGAGGTCACAAGTGAAGGAGGTCGTCATTAGGCCAAAAAAACCCCAACAAAATAAACCTGTAAGTGAGATGGCAAACACTCACTGATAGTTTTTTTTTTTTCATTTATACAAGGGAAAAGAAAAGAAAATCCAAATAATACCACATTATCTGTCAGAGATGCAGCACTATCGCCGTATGGAACTGTATCACTACTTTTTATTAATAACGTGTCTGCTAATAATAACCCAAAGCATACTGCAAAAACAACCAAAGGGCTTCTCGAGGCAGAGAAATCAAACATTTTTCAAAAACCAAATCAGTCACAACCCAACAGAGCATGATTTTAGTAACTGAAGACATGCATTTTAGGTTAACTGGTGAGCATCTATCTGTGTTAGCCCTGTAATAGATTAGTAACCTGTCCTAACCTGTAGTCCACCTCTTGGCCCATGACAGCTGGAAAATAGGCTCCAGCCAAGCTGTGACCTAGAATGGGATAAATGGAAGAAGACAGATGGGTGGAAGCAGTCTTGAATTCCTAGTTAAATAAGAATGAACGCCCTTTTTGTGCAGCCATATTTTTTTTTCTCCTTGTGCAGATTGAATACATTGATGCTGGTACTCCCATCACAAACACACACTACATCGGAGCCCCCAAAGGCGAGATCTATGGCGCAGATCACAGCATCAGCCGGTTCGACCCTGAGCTGAACATTACAGTCAGAGCTCAGACGCCACTGAAGAACCTCTATCTGACAGGTGTGTGTGAATCTGTGTGTTTGGAACATCCAAACATCCAGTCAGTGTGCTGTGATTTACTTTGCATGTATAACGCTTGATGCCTTTGTTTCACAGGCCAGGATGTGTTTCTGTGCGGTTTCGCCGGTGCCCTCGCCGGAGCTCTCACTTGCGGCTCTGCCATTCTCAAGCGAAACCTCCATCTGGATGCCATCGCCTTGGCAAAGAGGACAAGATTTATTAATTCCAAGCTGAAAGGGGAGTAACTGCCTAACACCATTCAGCTGAGATAGCGCTTCATGCAGCAATTAATCAGTGCTGTGACACTTTTGCTCATCAGTAACATTAAAATACTGGAGAGAGTTTAATCTTCCATAACACTTGGAGAACTCATATTAATTTACATTTCTCTTCCGCGGTTTGGTTAAGTAGTCTGTAATACCAGATTTAACATGTCTGAATAATGTGGTTTAACACGACTCATGTAAATGCTTTGTGAGTCATTCACAAAGACAGAATTAATATCCACTATGTTGTGTGGTATTTTATGCTAATTTTATTTTGCACATAATGTGCCTAATTATGACATATGTTGGATTTACTTTTTTTTTTCTAAACAGTTCTTTCATTAAACATTAAACAAGGGGTGCAAATAATAAAATGGTTACAACTGTATCTCTGGTGCACTGTGTGTTTTATGAGCAGGTCAGATTAATTTCTCATTGTACTGGGAAGATGGATGGATGCATTTCTCCAATAATTTTAGAAATAGTAAAGCAGACCCACTTCAGTTGTAATTATTAGGATCTAAACTCAGCTTTGAGTGAATGACAAAAAAAATGGCCACTTGCCAAAAGCTCTTCTTTGTTTATTTGTTTTGTTAATGTCCAACACCTGAACGCAGCATGCTGTGTACAGTGACATTTGACAGCAGCGTTGACACGTGTACCAGGAGTGGGCTTAGCTAAACGCAAGTTTTGTGCTTTCTGATTAGTTGGCGATTAAAAGGGGTGTGATTTTCTCATAATTTCTGTCATGCTGGCGACAGTCATGCAAAGACATTTTCACTTCGTCGCCGGGTGGTGGCGAAAAGGGCGCTGAACACTGTCAGGTAAAACTAAAAAACGACAGTAGCTATTTTAATCATAATTCAGGGTTTATTAATACATAAAAACAACGGTGTTACAGGTGGTTTGAAGCGGTGCTGTGACAGCTGGTTATTACCGTTTGCAAACCTTCAGTTTACTCGCAGAGCCTCATTAGCTAGCTTACTGTGACTGCAGCTAGAAGACCGTGTGAGCCGTTGTCACCCTAAAAGTGTGTCTTTCGAGCAAAGTTCAGGTTAATTTACCCTGATTTTCAACAACAATGAGCATCGGCACCCAACCTTTGTCCTATGAGCTCTTGGCAGAAGTAGGACAAGGCTACTATGGTAAAGTGTACAAAGCCAGAGAGGTGGGAGAGAAACAGCGCCTCCTAGCGGTTAAGAAGTTCACCATCCACGGAGACACGTCGGAAACCGGAATCCCTGCCTTCATGATCCGAGAGGTGGCGCTGCTGCGCAAGATGCAGCACTTTAACCATCCCAACATAGTCAAGTAGGTTTATGTCATTTACAGTCTTAATACAACACAGTGTGACATAATCTATCTTTAACATGAAACATGAGTTCAAAGAAAGGCCTGTTTTCTTTAAAAAAAAAAAAAAAATCTATTTATAAAAATAAAAAAAAGTATTTAGTGCTTCAATTTTTTTTAAATGTTAAGCACCATCACTCAATGTATAGTTTTTTAAATTAACAAGACTGGTAATTACCAAAATCGATTTGATGTTTCTGCAGTGCTTAATTCAACATTATGCACGAGCTCTTTAATCCAAATGCTATTTATAATGCTAAAATATAATTATTGTTTTTAGCTAATGCATTTTCATATTCAGTTCAGTTCAGTTCATTTTATTTCAAACATTTCAAACATATGCTTTCACAATCATTACAAAATATCATTCCATTATTTGTTTGAAAAGCAGTAGGCAGAAGTATTTACTTATTTGTCCCTACCCCCTCAAGTTTTACCTCTCATTCATGTAATTTTCTTTTAGTCTTAAATTAAACAAACAACATAAGAAACAAAATAAAGCAAAAAAAAAAAACAAACATACATAAATCAAAAACAAGAAATAAGCAAGCCCCACCACAGTATAGTTTCTTTCATATGAAAAATACAGAATGTGTAAATTTGCAGATTCACAAGTTATGGAAAAACAAACAAACAAAAAAGAACTAAAACACCATTTCCAGCAACATTACCGTCCTGGGTTAACCCTGTTTTCTTCATTCTTATACTTATTTAAAATTAGTTTTTTATAGTTTAGTTTAAACTGGTTTATGTTTTTACTTTCTTTTATTTCTTCTGTTAGACTGTTCCATAATTTATGTCCTGCAATTGAGATAGACATAGATTTAAAGTTGTTCTAGCACTTTGTATTTTTAAATTCCATTTCCCTCTTAAGTTATACCCACTTTCTCTTTCTATGAACAATTTACAGATTTCTTTTGGAAGCAATTTATTTCTTACTTCATACATTATTTGCGCTGTTTTAAGCTTCACCAAGTCTTGGAATTTAATAGCTTGCATTTTGACAAAGAGTGCATTTGTATGGTCCCTGTACCCCACATTATTTATTAATCTAATGGCCCTTTTCTGTATTATAGTTATTGTTTGTGTGTTACTTTTGTATGCGTTTCCCCAGACCTCTACACAGTAGCTCATACATGGCAGTAGTAAAGCACAGTATAAAATGTGCAGTGCTTTCTGATCCAACATATGCTTTGCTTTCCCCAGGACGGCAATGCATTGTCAACACATATTTCTACTTTGATGTTTCTCTTTTGTTTTCCAAATAACATAAATCTGGTTTTATCTAGATTCAATGATCATTTATATCAAACCACTTCTTTAATATCGTTAATTCCTGTGTGACCATCTCCAAAACTTTAAACATCCCTTTGTCCTGTTAATTTCAAGCATTCCACAATTCTAAATAGATTTTTTGACATTTATCCTAATTTGGTTTCATTTTACTTGTGCACTAATTGCGTGCAATGACTTGTTTCAACACTACTGCTGTATACTACTCTGCAGGCTGTTGGATGCATCTGCTGTACCAGTGGGCGTGAGCCTGGACCTCACACTGGTCCTTGAATACATTGACCAGGACCTGTCCACCTACCTCTCAAAAGCTCCTGCTTCTGGACTGAGCCGTGACTGCATAAAGGTGTGAGTCATGATCTGATTTTGCTTTGCAGTCAAAGCTCACAGCTTGAGATAGAATCGTAATTACTGCCATGCTGCTCCCAGGATGTGATGCAGCAGTTGCTGCAGGGCCTGGACTTCCTACACATGAACATGGTGCTGCACCGAGACCTAAAACCAGAAAACATCCTCATCAGCAGCCGTGGAGAAGTCAAGATCGCAGACTTTGGACTGGCACGGATCCTCACCTTTAATATTGCTCTTACCCCAGGTGTAAGTGAGACAACAGAAATTTGATGTTAAGCATTACGTTTCACTACAATAATCCTATCTTAACACAGTTTTCTTATACTCGGCACTGTTCTTGGGCCTGAGGTGAAAAAAACGCATACCTTTTCTTTGCTTCTTCCACCCCCGCCTGTAACTTTATTTCTTATATTCTCTCCCGTTTCTGCTCAGGTGGTGACACTCTGGTATCGAGCTCCTGAGGTGCTGCTGAACTCTGTTTACATGTCCTCGGTGGACATGTGGAGTGCTGGATGCATCTTTGCTGAGCTCTTCCTCTTGAGGTAAGAGCCGCTCAGACTTTGTATCGCTGGAAGACATATTTGACGCTGGGATGTTATTCTAAATTTAGAGATAAAACCTTCTGTACAGTTGTGAAAATAGAGATGAAGTTGGCGTGTGATTTGAGCTGAGCTTTGTTCCCACAGGCCGTTGTTTCGGGGATACACAGAGGTGCAGCAGCTGCAAAAAATCTTCCAGTGAGTGTTTTTGTTTTTTGAGTATATCTTTAAAAAAAGGGGGGGAGAGCTTCTTTGCTCTGCACTGCCTCTCTGCTGTCATGCAGGGTTGTTTGTAACAATAATACTGAAAATGCACCAAGAAACACAGGAAGCGGTCAAGCATTTGAATTTTCATCCCTGTGGTGCATGTCATCTTTGGTCCAAACCCAAACCAATCGGGATAAAGCCAATCCAGAACCAAAGTAGGCCTTTCTATTGAGGGACTGGGGGCTGCTGGAGGTTAACTTTCTCATTTCTTAGTTTGCTTAATCCTTTATTGCTCTTCTTGGGTCTTAGTCTCCCCACAGAGATGGAAGCAGAGGAGGCAAAGAAGAGACAAGGTGAAATTAGAAAAGTCTATAGTCAAAGATGCGGTCAATGCCAGTTTTACCAGTTTTACAGCTGACTGCAAGAATACGCAAGACAATTTGTCAAAACATTAGTAACCCCCTCCTCTAATCCATGCAAGCCATCCTCCTCACCAAAAAGTTTGTAAACATATCCAAGTTTGTTTACCTTTGTTGTATCAAGGACAATGAAGAGAACTTTGACTGTTAACCCTGTTGATTTATAACATAGTCACATTAAAAATAACCATTTCACAGGGCTGTATGCAGTCTTGCTTTTGTCCAGATGCAACTTTGCAAACTTTAGCCATGGCTTTTAGAAAGAAGAGGGAGAACCCTTCCATACAAATCATACCTTTTCTGATTGTACCACACTCTGTGTTTTGTGCTGCTGCACGGTTGTTCCTTGCTTTATGTTTTTCAGGGTGATTGGTTTGCCTGGTGAGGAGGACTGGCCCACGGACAGCCCGATCTCATATTCAGTCAACTGGGGACCTCAAGGCTCTCTGACCAAGCTGCTGCCCAACCTGGGCCCAGATGAGAATGACCTCTTGTCTGTGAGCAGATCTGTGTTTGTGTGTTCACGTTGCACTTATGACAGCTGTGTCCACATCCCCTCCGTAATCACTCCTTCAACAAAGTAGAAAAAATAGAATAGTTGAATTTGTGAAAAAAAGGGCATGAGATGTACATAGCCCTGCTGTCAGCGCAATGAGGCTGTTTTTAGTCAGAGCGGTGCATATTTAGCTTATGTTGCCATGGCAAACATGTTTGCCACATAATGTTTACCTTGTTTATCATCTTAGTTTAGACAGTTTATATTTGCAGATCATTAAAAAACAGCAGAATTAAAAAAAAAATTTTCAGGACACATTGATGCCACTGCATTTAAACTCAGGACTGAAAAAAATGTGCGTCATTCTGATGGAAACGTTACATTTTAAAACCAAATGTCATAGCAATTCTGTTCCTGTTACACAGCTTGCAGCCGGTGTTCCCATATCCACGCATCTACGGAGTACCCAAGCTGCCCAAAATTTGAAAGGAAATGAATAAATTTTTAAAAAAGACTCATAAATAATTATTATGCCATTTATTAAATTAATATTAAAACTCACGATAATTTTTTTCTAAAATTTCTACTTTTATATTTGTTCCTTTTCTTTCCATTTTATTTTGTTTTATTTTTATTTTATTCAAGTATATTTGCATTATTCTGCCTAATTAAACAAGGCTGTTTCATGTCCTGAAATTATTTAAAGAATAGCCCAAAAGTTAACCTACTGATAAACTTTGAATGACTCCCCCCTTATTTGCATAAAGAAACAGAAGTGCATTAAGAATTATACAATTTTAAAAAATTTGAAAAAAAGTACAAAAAGGAAAAAAAGAATACATAAATAAAATAATTATATAAAAATAAATAAACTATTTAATAGAAATATTAATTGTACAAATTAATAGTAAACTGTATTGTAATTACACTCAGTAAAGTATTGTAATGACTAATTACATTTTTTAAAATATTTATTTATTTGGCATTTTTGGTCCTCCATACATGTGCAGTGCTTGCTTGCTTGCTTTTGTGTCTTAATATAAGTAATATTTTGTTCTTTGTGTTGCTGATTTGAATAAGTGATAATTCAAAAATCTGAGATTAATCAAAGGCAACAAACAACTTTGAGAATGTGGTTTCACAAAGTAGGGATAGTAATTGTCTGTAAACTGTTAGTAAGGTGTAACATCTCCTCACCTGCAGCAATGTTTGGTATTCAGACCGAGTCGCCGCATCTCAGCCGCCAAAGCCCTGGCTCATCCTTTCTTCACGAAGCCCTGAAGATCTCGGTCGAATGAGGACAGGAAGAAAGAGCAATTCAGCTGCTGCTGCTCTGAGCTTCTCCCACCTACATAATAGTTTTGTGCCATAAAATCCACCGTCAACTTTGTTCAGAGCGCAGTTTGATTATTGCCTTTGAGAGCTTTTAAACTGCAGTCACACCATCATGAGAGACTGCGGTCAGGTCTGAGGTTTCCACCTTTTTATACATCAGTTAAATTAGGATGCCTGACTCGCCGAATATGGATGTTATGGCACACAACCTTGAAGACAGTGGGTCCTATTTCGATAAATTCGATAAATTTCAAAACATGAAGCGGTTTTATTTTACACTGTTATAATTTCTTATTTCAACTTCATGTGTTTTGTGTGTGTTCTTTGATTTACAGAGTGTGCTTGTTTTTTGTTGTTTGGTTTTACTGTTTCGTTACATGCTTCAGAAACCTATTATGAGCACCTTTAAGTTTGTTGCTGTTTCTTTAACACAAAAAAATCGTTCTAGAGTTGATTGAATCGGAGGAAATGTCACATTTATTTTTTATATTTTTGTAAAAATATTTACTGATAACTGATGGTGTAATCAGTATAGAGCACACTGGTATTTGTGTGTGTATTAACAGATTGTTTTATTTTTCTACATAAGTTGCACTGTTCATTTCAAAAGCATTCCTATAAATAACTGTCTCTTACATTGGGCTGAGTTTGAATTTTGTTCCTTGCTGTGTGTTCCACTTGCACTTTCAAAGTGCGAAGAGAAGGGGGCGCTGTTATAACACATTTTTCCAACAGGAAGGGAGCCGTTACAGTGGAGCCTGCCTTCACATTTACAGGTTTCACAGTAGGGACAGGTTAAAGGAAAGCCCTGAACTTTTGACCCCTACCGTGCTCTGGTATATTCTGAGGAAACACTTGTACCCTTTAAGGGAAGAATCACTGCAAACTAATATTATCCTGAATGATCACACTTATCCTTTGGAACATTTACATCATGATGGGAAAATTCCTTCCAAGATGGCAATGTCCTCCAGGGAGCCAGTGCTGACTCAGAGCCTTATTAAAACCCTTGATGTTGTTTTATCTGCTTACAGTCACCTGTGTGCCGGTCAGTGAGATCTAAATCAGCCTCTCTTGGATGATCTTTTTAGGTGTAGGTGGTGAAGTTTTGAAGATCCCTAAGAGAGGAGCAGGTACAGATACTAAAAGATACTAAAAGTGCATCCATAGGGGTCATTATGAATACATACAATTAAGAATTAACTTTTTTCCCCCCATTTATGTATATAACTAATTATTTTCCACTTTGATTCAGTTAATTTAAGGATTGACGTGCACAGGGTTTCTACATTACACAGCAGTTTCAGTTCACTGCGTTCAGCTGGTTTGTAGTAATTAATATCGGGAATTTTTATCACGCAGGCGCAATGTAAGACATAATTAACATCTTCAAAGCAGGTTTTAACAGGTGTACATTCCTGAGGTTATTACTTCAAAAGTGAAATAATAATAAAGCAGACATAAAGTGAGTCAGAGGCTTCAGAGGTCATTTAGAGGCTGCAGCGGTTGTTAGAAACGTCTCTCGCACAGAGCAAGGGGCGTCCCCCGGTGTGTCCATCTATTTATATTCTCCTCCCTTAATACGGTGCGCCATCCACAGCTGCCAGTGCGACTACTTTTGGAGCGACGGATCGTTGGGGAGGGACCGCCGGGGCTGAGGAGGGCTCTCGAGGCGAGCAGTACATGTAAGTACAAATTAAATACTTAATTCTGCCATTCTCATCTTCAAAAGTACAAAATCCTAGCAGGAGGCAGCTTGGAGAATATTTCAAAGTAGGTCACTTGTTGCCTGAGTCACCTGTTCGGTCTGACTTGGGGAGACACGGGTTGTGCATGTTTAGGGGGAATGGTTATAGTCTGGGTGTTCGTTCACTTTAAATGCCCCGTGAGTAAAAAACGTTTCATGAGGAAGAGTAAATATTGCGGTTACGCACAGTTTACGCATTAATCTAATGTCTGTGCCAGAAAGTTACTTCCGAAACGTACCAAAAAAGATCGAGTGTCCGTATTCAAAGTGCTGGAAATGACTTCTTGTCGTATAATCCGTCAAACATACGTCAAACTTATCTTTCATGAATGATATCAGGTCACAAAGTAGTGACCTTTATTTATCTAGTGACCTTTATTTATCTAGTGACCTTTATTTATCTAGCTAAAAAGTTTAATTGACGTTACAACTGGCCATAAGCGCCAAAATCTAAGATAATAGTTGTATGAAATACTTAAAGTGGGGCAAAAAGGACTGCATTCAATATAATGTAGGTACAATACCGTAGAACAGGGGTGTCGAACTCCAGGCCTCGAGGGCCGGTGTCCTACAGGTTTTAGATATCACCCTGGGTCAACACACCTGAATCGCATGATTAGTTCATTACCAGGCTTCTGGAGAACTTCAACACATGTTGAGGAAGTAATTTAGCCATTTAAATCAGCTGTGTTGGATCAATGACACATCTAAAACCTGCAGGACACCGGCCCTCGAGGCCTGGAGTTCCTGTGCCGTAGAGTCATAAATATAAATGCAAAACAAGTAATTTCTTGATTTTATATAAAACCCCTTCTGCTGATTACAGTCTATTTACCAATATAAGCAAAGACATTACACACGGAAACACTGGGGAATCGCTTTTTGGCACAACACTGGATTCATGTAAAACTTAATATTTGCGTCCTGTAAATAAGTTAAATGACTCATTGTTCAGCTGTATGTAGGCTGTTACCCTATGCTGAGTTGTTTAGACAACAAATGAGTTTTGATATAAAAAATGTTCTCCCCAGCATGAGGACTTTGCCACAGACGTGTGATGTGTTAAATCTCACGAGGAGCTGATGAGGCTTACAGTAGGTGCACGATGTGAGAAAGCTGCTCTTCCTCTTCGTTCTCTCTCCCTTTAATATATTCAAAGGCTTAACACGTTCTTTTGCTGCTGGTGTTAATATAAAACATCCACATCATGATTTATAATCATAGACTGTTTTTGAAATGCTCCTCTGATAATTTGCCCTTGAATTATGGAGATTCGTTGGTGCAGGTAGATGCACAGGGCAGGTGTAATTGGCTGAGGGCTTTATCTTGGCCAGTTTTTAATCTGGTTTACTTTCCTGCTGCTCAGCACCCAGGGCCTATTTTTTTTTTAAATATATACATTTTTTGCTTTTGCTTTTTTTCCCCAGTCTGTCAGAAAACTAGCAGTTAACTTAAGCATATACCGAGTGTGGGTCCAGAATTTTGGGGTTTAATTGCTACAGAGAAAGTCATGGTTGAAAGATAACACTTTATTCCCCCAATTCACCAATTAGAGGCTGTTTGTTTAACCTTCATCGCCTATTCATTTGAATATTATAGCTTATTTTCAGATCCCTCAGTTCAGATAGTTCAGATCCCTGGGGCTGTGTGCATATCCAAAGCCAGTATCAGCTAGTGTCACTGGATTAGAACCCCATGATCCTCGCTGATCCTCAGTGGTGCTCTCCCTTCCAATCGACAATCCTCCAGCTTGTCACATGACACATCGCTCTTTACACCTTTACTCATGTTTTCTTCACAAATGCATACATGAGAGTGGCATCAGTGTGACTGGGGATGCTGGAGTGTTGCTCTTCCTGCGTCTGGACAGGTAGGTGAGTCTTCTGTGTTGACTTCTTTGTTTAAAGGATATGTGCACGTGTTTCGAAGTGACAACACAAATCCTTCAGCTGGTTGTCTCATGCAGGGATCACGGCATCTAAACAGAGCTTATTAAAGCTCTCTGTGGCATGGAAATTTGGGATCTGCAAACACTGCTGACAATGTCGCCTTCAGTTTAGTCTATCAAATGTGACATCTGGATATTCTGAGTGGGGTTTTTTATCAATGAAAGCTGGTTATAGATTTATGGAGATTTTTCTCTAATAGAGTAATTTGTTGAATCTAAATCCATTTTATCAGATCCTCAGTGTTTTTTATTTTTAATCTACACGTATAGGAGCAGTGAAACCCGCAAATTAATAATAAAAGTTGCATCTTATACTTTGTGAACTCTGCTGCTGCCAGCAGCATTGAGCCCTGTGGCAGATCCATCTGGCGGACTAAGTCTGTGGGCTCATGCCGCTTTGTTCTCGCTCCATTGTGCTTCCTGCACCAGGAATGCTGACATCCACAGTTTTGGAAAACACACAGATACATGTGCAAACACACATTTATGTGTGCGTATATTTGTGAGCATTCGTTTTGGGAAACTAGCAGACAGTTCGTTGCTCTTTTTAAATTTTAAATGCTATATTCGAATATTCAGTTTTGTTAATGTTGTTTGTCACAATGACGCCATCGGGGACTTTCTCTTCCTTGTACGTATTTGGAATATTATAATTCAAACAGGTTGCTATACTAAATGTTTAAAAACAAAATTGGAGCCATAGCTGATAAGATTTTGTTTGTGTTTTTGATGCAAAACATGCTTCATGTTGACAGGTCATAGTAAAATACCTGATGGAATTTGAAAAAGAAACAGGGACTTGTTCAGCTTAGCGGAAGAGACCAGCACGCCTGCAAACTGCCATCGAGACCCGGATCCGGAGAGGAGTTGAGCTGTGGTGTTGAGTTTCAGTGCAAGGGGAGATTCTTGCATGACAGGCTGGAACGGGTCATCTTACACAGACACGAATATAAGAAAAGGACTTTGATAAGACTTTGATGTACGCCACTTTTAGAAGAAATGGTTAATATGTAATGAAGCTCATTGGTGTTGTCTCTGACTTTTCTAGGAAGCCTGAAAGGCGCTAATGTAATGTATAGTGAAATGTTTCTTATTTAACTAATCTATTTTTTATCTTTCAGGAGAAATACCTCATTCACTGTGGAACAGGCTGGATTTTAACCTTGGATTAATGTAATCTGTGAGGAAAACCAAAACAAGAAGCTCATGGAAACAGAATTGTACTGGAAGAAAGGTTGGCTCTCATGTTCTGCCCCAGCTGAAAAGTGGAAGAAGAACAGCTCATCTGTTTTTTGTTCCTATATGCTTTTTGAGGAGCAAACAACCATCTGAGTCCTTCTGCGATGGAGAACGCCGTCCTGGAGCCCAGATCGGAGCGGATTGCCCGCTACAAGGCTGAGAGGAGGCGAGAACTGGCCGAACGCTACGGCAGCATTGACGAGCTTCCTTCTAAGTGGGTGAGACGGGATGAGAAAAAGGTTCATGAGCCAGCGAGCCAAGCGCATGGAGGAATGTTAAGCTCCCACGATCTGAGTGAAAAGGTGAACAGCAGAACACAGGATGTTACAAATGGATTAGAGACTCCTGCTGAGCCCGACTGCCTGAGAAGGTGAGCCATGTCAAGGGTGAAAGATGACTTCATTGAATGCCTTGAAGACTTAAATTTCAATCATAGCTCATTGTCATTATTTATTTTAGAATAACAGGAATTTGGCTGAAGTCTTGCAACAACTTCTTAGTGTGCAAAAACGATACAATTAGCACTTCAGGACACACACAAGAAACATGATAAGCCTCTTTGATGGCCTTAGATACAGCACTGTCTTCCTGCTGTGGCTGCACAGGGTAGCAGGTGCTGTGAGCCTAATTTGCTCAAAAAAACAATAAAACCCTAATTCTGGCAACATGACACTTGCCACCTGTTCACAGCTTTCAGAACTTGACAAGTTGTTGATACCTTCAATAGTTTGTGTCATGGTAACTGCTAAGAGCAGTGTGTGGCATTATATTAATAGTCAGTCAGATGACAGCGAGCGTGCATGTAGTGCAGATGGTTTAGATTTGCAGGTGGCTTCTTCTCTTCTGTGAAACCATGAAAATGGGCTCATTCGTTTGATTTGAGAATCAAGCATGAAAAATGAGAAAGGGATTGACTGAACCAAAAATACGAAACATAGACAGCAATAGATTTAAAAACACTAAATCCAGGAAGTCCGTGCTTTTACCTTTTAAACATGCTTTTTTCTTGACTAGTGACCTTTGAGCAGCAACAGATTGTTGACTTCACCAGTTGCTCTGGTTGTTAGTTAGAACTGAGACATCCAAATCAGTCTGTCCCAGGAAAGACAGTTAACCTTCTAATGCCAAATGTATCAAATTTGATACATATTTTTGTGAGTTTTTGAGACTTCTGCATTATTAATGTGAACTGTGACAGAAGATTATGTTTTGTGCTCCTCATGTCATGTCCCCCATATCTGCAATCTCACCTCCTTCCCTCACTCATACCCTCCCCTCTAGGTGGGGTTCCCAGAACTCTGCTAGCATGCAGAGTGGGGAAGAGCCTCATATCCCTCATGGACTCGACGGCCCACAGCTCCACACTCGGGTGTCCGTGGGCCAGTTGAGAAGTGCTCTTCTACAGCAGACGGAGAGCGGAGCACAGCCTGAGAAAGCGTAGGGTCGCCTGCATGCGCGTGTGATCCGGCCTGTCACTAACAGACTGTGTTCCACTGTGTGATAATATTTCTCTTCATCTCAGCATCTTCTCCCCTTCTTACTTTCTTCTTATCCTACTTTGTGTGTGGATAGTAGCTTCCCTGATGCTGGGCAAGCCACATCCTCTCTGGATCTGGCTGTAAACCCGGGCTCTGAGGGGGGTCGGCGACGCACTCGGCGTTACCTCCCTAGCGCGTCAGGCGGTAACAGAAAAACTAGCGAACGCTTCAGGACACAGCCAATCACAGCCAATGAGATGGAGGAGAGCAGTGGGTAGGGACTGTTTCTTGTGGGCATGAT